>NW_015505355.1:1765527-1787482 GCF_001515645.1 Sinocyclocheilus grahami
GCACGCCACAACTGCCCGCCCCTGCTTTGAACCGGTCCGGGCCAACATGTGACTCCAGTAATCCAGACAAACAGTTGTATTTGAGAGAGAGAGAGAGAGAGAGAGAGAGAGAGAGAGAGAGAGAAAGAATTTGAGGGATTTTGTCCATAAACAGAAGTCATCTTTAATTATCCTAAGTCATAATTATCCTAGACTGTCATTGTCCATGTAATTGTTGACAGATGTATTATAATTGAAAAATGCTCTGTTGCTCAAGAATAAAAATTATACTGAAAGCTAACTGACTGGGGAATCTATACATAAAATACCTATACCTATGACTTTATGAAAACCTATATCCTGTATAAATAGCAAATATTTAACAGTGTCCAGTAATTTATGTTGGTTTTGTGGGAAGAGTGGGATACCACAAACAGTTTCTTTGTTTTGTCTGGTCAAACTGTGTCACAGGGTGAGATATAAACAGCAGCACTGTCCATTTTTGTGTGTGTTTAGAAACAAAACGTCCTAACAAGATGTTCCATCCCACACCATTGCTCCATTTGTTCTGGTAGCATATGACAACTAAACAAAGACGGGAGAGGAATGCATCCCCTCAGGTATAGAGTCTGTCGACTTTAACCCTCATCTTCTGTTTAGGGTCTGAGCATAAAACATATTTCATATATAAAGTACTGGGTTGATACTTCATGACTTTTACTAATCCTATACGAGAAATGATTCTAAACAAACTTTCAATTTCATAACATGCATCCAGTATGTAGCAAGTGTTTCAGAGGCCCCAAGTAAAAATGAATAAATTGCTATGAATTTCTACTAAGATTGTCTTGTTTGTGTACACAATGTAGTGGTTCAGTTGCAGTTTATATTATTTTGTCTGCAATGTGTTTTGTTGGGGACCAAATTGGCCCTAAACTGAAAACTTGCTATACTGGATACACTCTAAAAATGCTGGGTTGTTTCAACCCAACTTTGGGTCAAATATGGACTAACCTACGGTGGCCGAGAAGTGCAAAGCAAATCACAATTCTGAAAACAAAATAACAAATTACAAACGCAAATGCAAGTCTAAAAAACAAAATAACAATTCAGAAAGCACAACAACAATTCAGAAAACATTATAACAAGTCAGAAAACACAACGACAAATCAGACAAGCCGGAAAAGGTAGGTATAGTTTGAGACAGCGCCATTGGTTTGGGATTACTCACCGCTGACTGGACGAGACATCTGTCAATCAAAAAATATGCAGTGTATATTTACATTAAGTTAAAAGTGGCAGCAAAGCATCAGCTCCAGTGGTGCAGATTGATAAGCGCTTGGCTTTTTGACACGATCGCCCTGGTTTCGATCCCACCTTTTGCCAAACTTTTTTTTCTCCCTTTTCAAATCTCGTATCACATCGTAAAGGCATTTATTTTCAATAAAAATTAAGGAAATAATCAAAAAGTTGAAAATAAAGTATGGGGTAGGGTTAGGGTAGGTGTAGGGAGGGCTTTATTGTATCAATAAGGTGGCATCCATTTAATAATTAAAATGATAATTTACACTCAATACGTTATTATTGCATACTGTTTTATAATGTACTACAATACTGAAGTGCAGATAATTGCCACTATTTGCAACAAGTAGTATACTTGATAGTAGAAATCCTGCTATTTTAACATAGTGTTTGTATTTTAGACTTGCATTTGCGTTTGTAATTTGTTATTTTGTTTTCAGAATTGTGATCTGCTTTGCACTTCACGGCCACCGTACTAACCCAACCGTTGGGTTAAATTTTTACATTAAATTTTTAACTCAAAAGTTGGGTTAGTCCATATTTGACCCATAGTTGGGTTGAAACAACCCAGCATTTTTTAGAGTGTACAAATGTATTATTTTGTTAATACTAAAACCGTTAAAACAAACAAACAAAAAACTTTTATTTCAGCTAGTTGCCAACATTTCTATTTTTTATCTGGTTCAACTTGACGTAGTAAAAATAACTAATAAAACTGAAGAAAAAAAACTATTACTATAACTAAGACATATTCAAAATGAATGAATGAATAAATAAATAAATAGACAAAACACAACAAATTTGCTGAAACGTTAGCTGAAATAAAAAAAACTGGAAATATGAAAATACAATTTTATTAAAATTATTTTTGAAAATCATATATAACATTATCTCAATGGTACTAAATTAATACTGTATGGAAAACATTAGTTACATTTCTAAAAAGTCCCTATTTTGTTGCACATCAGCGCTTCAAAAATATAAAACAGTATTGTTCATAAAAACGCTAGATGTGTCAAGAAAAAAAAACTGAGGTGTGAGAAATAAAAAGAAAATTGTAGATTTTTTAAAGCGACTTGATATAGATAACAGATTGTTTAAAGAAAATAGAATTCGTAACAACGCAAATGATTGGCTGAAATTTAAACGTGAAGTGTTAGGAAGAATCTGATTGGATGTGGGCTCCTCAGCTTGAGAAGGGTGGCGTTTCCAAGGATTCCGAGTGCGCTCGAGCCCCATCCAACTAGTGCCGCGCGCGTGTGTGCGTCGAGTTGGACCGGGGAATAGGAAAACTTTCGTAGATTTTAATCCACCAAAAACACTCGGATTCAGGACAAGACGCGGACCTATCCTGTCGCTTTGACAGTTCTGACGAATGAATGAGTTTTTTGGTGCGCCTTGGTTTACGGCGTTACATCAGCGCTTTATTCCCAACAGGTAGGTGCTGGCTAGCCATTACAACACCAGTTAGCCTTTACTTTGTTTTGCTAGCTTCTCATGCTAACCAGAGCCCAAGGTTTTGCATATCCCTCAAAACACTCAAACTTCGCCCCACACGCGACGGACTTCATGTGTTCGCTCGTTAAAATGAAGTTCGACACTTTTAGAGTCGGTTGTGTTTGAGTACGCGACATTAATGTACAGCAGAAAGTTTCCACCGCTGTTAGCCGCTCACACAGCAGTTGAGTCTGACCACACCACACCAAACCTCTCCGCTTACAATCCCATTACACTCTCTGTCCAGGGTTATCCTTTGATTTCAACAAGATTAAACCGGTTTAATTAGCTCGTGTGCGTGATACCTCTGAGATTTGAATGAAGAGAATGTGTGGCGCATGTAACCATGTGGCTCACGTTTTGCTGGAATAAGCGTTTTTTTATTGGCCGAAGTCTATTGGTTAACTTACTACGTTAAACGCAGTTACTTTAAGGCACCTGTCAAAAAGAGAAACCAAGACAAATCACGTCTTTAGATATCTTAAAGTGTGCAGAGAACTGTGAATTGATTACAGATATAATGTAATTTCGCTCTGAAGGTTAAAACTGATGTTTCACTTAAAAAAAAACTATAGTAAAAGGTGTTGTCAAAAATGCAAACATTAAATTAAAGTGCTGTATTATGATAGTAAAATTTTTTAACCTGTCAAAAAGAGAAACCAAGACAAATCACGTCTTTAGATATCTTAAAGTGTGCAGAGAACTGTGAATTGATTACAGATATAATGTAATTTCGCTCTGAAGGTTAAAACTGATGTTTCACTTAAAAAAAAAACTATAGTAAAAGGTGTTGTCAAAAATGCAAACATTAAATTAAAGTGCTGTATTATGATAGTAAAATTTTTTATTTTTTTTTGATCCTCCAGATTCTTTTACCCAAACATGTGGAAAACCAAATCCAGTTGGATGTTGAAGTGTGATCTCGGAGCTGATTTGAGGAGATTTCTCTAGATGTGGGCTGCAGCGGTGAAATGATGGCAACACATTGGAGGAATTCAGGCGATGAGGAAGAGCTGGATTATGCCGGCGCATCTCCGCACTGTGAGGTGAGACCCGTGGTTTATCCTACTGGATGCTTATTGAAGGAAAATCCGTGCTGGAGGGTCACAATGGTGATGGATCATCATGATCTTTTGTGTTACCAGCCCAGATCTGCCACTGTGAACATAGGGCTAATACCAATTGTGGACTGAATGAGATGATCTACCATCCGTTAATGTTTCTAACCAGTCAGGAATGATTATTTTTTATCGAAAATTATGTAAGTTTGAATTCAGCGCACCATTTAGATGAGCTGATCTCTTTTGCTGAACTTGTCACAAATACAGAAAGGCATAATTTTTTTTGTTGGAGCCATGTTTCACACTTATGTTGGAGCGTGTAGCACTGGTTTGGAGGAAAACACTTTATGAAACTGGAGTGTCATAGGCATAAAAGTTGTTAGAGGACCCGTGTTACGCAGAAGATGTTTTTTTTAAATAGATAGTTTGTTTTTTGATTTGAACTGTGTGCATCTACATCAGCGACTGTGTACGTTATCTGTAGTGAGTGTGACTTCACTTTAGTCATATAGTGAGTACAGGAAAAACACTATTAAATGGTCATTAACATCAGTGAAACACACCCTGACATTCATCAGAATTTTGTCATAAGTGAGGTATGGAGTGAGATGATTTTTAGATGTAAACAGACAATCAATTTCTATTTCTGTTTCCCTTTTGTGAGACTATTGGTGATGGATCTTGTTCTTTCTAGGGGAGTTCAGGAAAATGTTGTCGGTTTTAAAATTAAAGGCGTCAATCTGATGCACATTGTGGGAGCAAAATGAAGAGCTCCTCCAACCCCCCAAATTGAACCGAGGAAATATTCAATGACTTGTACCTGGACTTCAAAGTTGAAGCTCTTTTTAATTGTGATAGTGTGTCAGTATACATCACATTCACACTGGTGTTTTTAGCAATTCAAGCAATTTGAATGTAATAATTCAAATAATAGCTACTAATGATTTTATATTATTATTACTACTATTTTTTTTAAAAAGTATTTTGAAATTCTGTAATCATCTGAAAACAGTGCCTCGATTCACTTTGAAACGTGCAGCGCAACAGACAATATACCTAGTTAAATCACTGCTTTTTGATTTGACAAGCGCAAAAAAACATATTTTGATTTTAGTTCATAGCCAAAACAACTGCACAAAACACAACATAGGTCTTTTATGTTATTATGAGAAGTGTAAATATATTTTCGGGTTCATTATGAAACTGTCCACCAAAGTGGAATTAATGGGAAACACTGTTCTGACTAACAGAGCTTAATTGGAAGAATCTTAGCAGTAGCATGTTGTTCAGGTCATAAGATTGAATTAAGTTGTGCTGTTGTGCGGCCTGTTGTTGTTGTTGTCACTGACTGTGTGGAATGCACAAGCTGTGCTGCTTCCTCATCCAGATCTGCTCATTATTCCTGAATGCCAGCTGTGAAAGTAATGCCTTACCTCTTCTCTCATATTGAAGAAATTATCTTTTGTTTCAGAGTTCTGTTATGTGGTTTTATTATCCATGCATTGCAGTAGCTACTTTGTTTGGTGGTTATATCACTGAGGTTTTGTTTATAGTCAAGTGTGCTGAGCCTGTTTTCTGATGTGGTGAGTTTGCATATCAGAAGTCTTTTGTAAGTCCAGACTGGTGTGTGTCTCGAAGGTTTTTAACTTTGGTTAATGTTTTGACTCTTGATGAACTCTGTTGTTGTCCTGCAAACAGGACCCATGTGATGCACGTGCATTTCTGCATGAAATCAGGCTGGATTTTTCCACACTTTCACAGCCTGGAGTTTATTTGCTGTCTGAAATTCCTTTGTAGTTCAAGAGAAACATGAAGGACTGTAATCTGTAATCATAAGTGTGTGCTGCAGAAGAAATTAAATTCTTTGCATGCTCTTGAAGGAAATTCCCTGGCAGGCGAGGAGCATCCGTTTATCTTTGCGCGAGCTGTGGGGGAAGCTTTTCTAAACAGTCTGAACCACACAGTCAGATCGCAGTGCAGCTACAACGCAAACAGCTGGTGTGAAACCTCTTCCTTTAAACACATGGTCAATTTAGGGCATCTGAATGCTGACTCTGTCAAATAATATGTGCAATATTTCTTTTGCTGTGTAGTTGGGTGTTAACTTATGGCTTTCAGCGTGGGTTGTGCCGACTTGGCCTTGAATAGTAGTAAGCTTTTAGCTTTTTTGTAAGTTAAGTAGTAACACTGACCATCTTTTCTCTTGCTCTCAGTTTGAGCAGTCAGACATGGTCTGGATCTTTTCCTGCAGGCGTGAATGTGGTCAGTGATTTGGTTTCGTTTTTAATTTCGGTTTTTATTGCTCAAATAAGCAGGGTTTTCCCATTTAAAAAGAAAGTGAAGTGGGCTAAATGGAAAAAAAGGTAAGCGAGTGCTAGTGATTTATGTTGGGTATCGCTGTCCTGCTGTGATATTAGTTCACTCCCATGAATCAACATTTTTGTGCTCAGCCTGCCGAATCTTTCCACTGGCCTTCTGAATGAACACCTTTGTATAAACCCCTGTCCACGTTCATGGCGGGTTGAAGGTCTTCTATTTATAGCATCTGCCAATTTGTGCTCGCATCAGCCCTCCCCTTTAATCTAATATTCAGCACTGTCTCTGTTTTTCTGCTGAAATAGAGTCAAGGGACAGGATGTCTCTCTTCTGCCAGTGGTAGGTCTGTCTTCATTAGGACTTTCATACTGAGTGATGTGGAATGGAAACCTGTTGCCTGCATGTTGATTAGATGAGCCAAAGATTTAATGTGTGAATGGGAAGATTTAAGTCTGTTTTTTAGCTTAGTGCTTGTTTTGCATGGCTCAGCTGAACTTATGTTGATGGAAGACTAACATGTGGAACTCTGTGGTAACACTGGTTTTTGAATAGTAACTTTTTTCCTGTTTAGTTTGTTACACGCGTGACTCATTTTATATTAACAGTCCTCAGTGTAAATAATATTTTTTAGCTCATTGTGCTTGGCCTGCAGTGCTCCATTACTCATTTTCAGAGTTTTAAAGCTCATTATTAAGGGTGTCGAAATTAATCGATGCATCGCGATGCGGACGTGGACGGTTCTGCATCGATGCAGTAATAGACCATAATCGATTATAGCCTATGACGTCATTTGAATACGCGTTTGTCATGCGAGTATTAAAAATGCTCTCTATTTTTAAATCTGAGCTTGGCTTTTCCTCGCATATGGCACGTGTGTGCGCTAGAGACAAACGCGGCAGGCTTCATAGCACAGAATATGCGCTGTGAGACACGTGCGCATTGCTTGACAGTGCTTCCAATCGCTGTTATTTTAGTCTTTTACTTTAGATATGCTTTAATTTCTGCCATTTGGAATACAGTATGTATTAGATGCATGAAACTCACGTACTGACAGACTTTCACGTGCGCTTTGTATTTGTATGTCCTGAAGCTCGCGGGTGCGGTTAAATGCACTTGCATCTACTTTTATGATACGAAACTGATGTAAACACAGTCAGTTATGTTTCAGAACAGGACAAAACATCTGATATGTGGAAATAGATTTGTGCATTAGTGTGAATGCTAGGGCTGTGACGGTGGCAGATTTTTACCACCGCGGTGGTAATGGACCAACTACCGCCGGTGGTGCGGTGTTGATATGTAGGCCTATATATAATTAATATTAATTATATATATATATTAGTGGTGTCGAAATTGGCGCGTTAACGCAGGTAATTTTTTCAGTTTAACGTGTTACAAATATTTAACGCAGGGGCGGGGCTAGGGTTGGCCACCCGACTCACAACTGCTGCTTCTGTCAATTTTTCTCTTGACAAGTGCTTTTATTCAATCGCAGAACAACTGAGAACGGGATACGTTTCAGACGTGCGCTCCTCTTCACTTCACTACACTTGTATACAAAACTTTGTATTATGCTTGTTATAGAGTGCGTGACGGCACGTGCACTACCGCCGGTGGCAGTAGACAACCACTGCGGTGGCACGGTTGTCACGGCGACCGTCACAGCCCTAGTGAATGCAGTCTATTAAAGCTGCTAGCATCTATGATCTCATCAGTAATTATCAAATGGCAATAATGCTGAGAAAAAAGAAAAACCCATAACTATGATTATCTGTAAACTTTTGTTTAAAGCCCTCCCAGATACTGAAAGTGCTTTTTGTTTATCACTTGTAATTGTCTTTTCCCCCCTTTATTACTTTAATATTTGCTTGTATGTTTTGAAGGTATATTTACTTTCAATTCTTAACAATAATTAATTAATTATATATTAATTAATTAATTAACATAATTGTTTTAAAAAGTAGCCTGCTTATATAATTTAATAAAAATGCACAAAATAAATTTGATATAATCATGATGCATTGTGATCATGAATCATGAAATCAAATCGTTGACATGATAATCATAATCGAATTGAATTTTCAATTCACACCCCTACTCATTATGCATTGAGCTGCACAAGCTTTGGAATATCACAGTATTGTGACTCTTGCACTGTGCATTTTAATGGGTATAGTTCAGACAAATATATTCTGTCATCATTTACTCACCCTCATGTTGTTCCAAACCTGTATGACTGACTTGAATAAAATAAAAAAAAACATAAAATAGAGCAGCTTGGAGACACTTCAAAGAAAGTATATTGTGACCGGGGATGGTCAAACTCTAAAAAAGACAAAAAAGCGCTTTGGTATGTTGTCTTTAAGTTGGAAAATGTGCATATGTGGATGAGGTTTAAGTGGTTTGCAGGGAATCTCGGTCTGTTTCACGTACAAATGTGGCAAGGCTTCAGTAAATTGGACTGTTGTTTTGGAACTGGAGTCTGTGGTTATGATATGGTTTTTATTGTATGGAAAACAATCTTCAGCCAGGAGGTTCATTAAAACATCTCTTGTTGTGTTCCATGGAACAATGAAAGTCATACAGGTTTGGAATAACAAAAAGGTGAGTAAATGTTGACGGAATGTTTGTTTTTGGAACTCTGGAAATCCCCATCTCTTCCCAACTCCGAATGTACTGGACATGAGGAATACATTTTTGTGAAAAAGTAATGTTGAGTCTTTCTGCATTTCTAGAATTCTCTTGTTATTTTGAGTAGATGGTTCAGTATTTAGACTTACTCGTACAAAACTATTTTAATAGGCATCATCCTGTTGTTGTCGAATGTTAACATAATTTCCTTGTGAAATGCATTTTTGAGTAGATTAATGAGTTGGGTGGAGGCGGAGCTGGTCTCTAACAAATTTTTTTATGTGTTTATAAATTCTGTTTTGGTGCTTCAGGCATTTCTTGATTTTTCTGGTTGACCACAGTTTCCTCATTGAATTAAATGACATTGGCAGGCTTGACTAATGCTTCCTCCTACTACTTCACTGTTGGATAAATAACAAATTTTAATGCGTTTATTAGTGTAAAAGTTTCATTGATTAAAGGGGTCATATGATGTTGCTAAAAATAATAAATGGTCCTCACTGCAGAATAGACTTGTGCCGGTATTCGGTAATGCGGTATATCACGGTAATGAATATGCACGATATTGTTATTGTGGGCACTTCTAAATACCGTGAATAATTATATATTATAAGGTATTCTGAATTTTGAATGTGTTTTAAGAATACTTTTCCCATCAACTGGTCAAAATGCTGCGTGAAAGACGCGTGCACACTCTGATGTAAATAAGCATGGACGAGAAGCACATGGCGGAACATGTGAGAGACGCTCTGGATGAAAATGCACTTTCACTCTCTGACAGCAGATGGCGCTAAACTGCAGAAATAATAATAATAATAATAATAATAATAATAATAATAATAATAATAATAATAATAATAATAATAATAATAATAATAATAATAATAATAATAATAATAATAATAATAATAATAATAATAATAATAATAATAATAATAATAATAATAATTCATTTAAATGCAGCCTTTATCTCGGAAACCCTGTAAACAAAGCAGCTGCACTACTTTCTGTTTCTGAAATGTGTTTAAATGATTTAAACAGCCATTCAGATTTGTGTATTTGATACCAAATACTTAAATATTTAAACTTAAAAGGCTATTTATTTTCAAACTTTTTTTTACATTTTAATCTGGACTACAACATGCCCTAGATATTGTTTGAAAGTGTTTTGATTCTTTATTGTTCGGTCACACTTTACATTAGGGCTTCATTAGGTAACATTAGTTAATTCATTAGTTAACATAAACTGCCAATGAAAATGTTTTCTGAACATTCATGAATATATTAATATATCATTAATAAAGAAAGTTGCAACTGTGTTATTTAATGAGCTAACATGAACTAAGACTTGTTTATTTTAAACAAAGATTAATAACTTCTGTAGCAAATGTAGCTATTGCTCATTGAGAATGTTAATGCATTGACTAAGGGTAACTAATGAGGTCTTATTGTAAAGTGATATCTTTTGGTCTTTATAGTTCTTTTGCACTTTAATCTGTGTAAAACTTTTAACTTTATACATTTTTCTGTATTGCTTTATTGCATTTAAATGTTCAGTTATTTTTGTTATAAGAAAAAAGTTATTAAACCTGTTATACTGTATTATGACAGCACTTTTTTTAAACGTAATTTCAATATCGTGATAATAACGTATACCGTGATAAAAGCATTAGCAATTGATCGCAACATGAAAAATTGATACCCTACTGCAGAACACAAGATCCAGGGGGCGAGGTTGGATCCAGATCCAACTCCTCCCACCTTACATATACCTAAACCTACCATCTCCACCCCCTAGATGTGGCTCCAACCTCGCCCCCTGGATCTTTGTTCTGCAGTGAGGGGCTACTGAAAAATAACATTATTTGGTGTAATGAAATGTGTTTATGCGTTTTAAGGTTCAAAAATCACATTATTTTCCACATACTGTACATTATTGTTTCTCCTCTATGCCCCGCCTTTCTGAAACGTGTCGATTTTTACAAAGCTCATCGGTCTGAAAAGCGAGGTGTGCTGTGATTGGCCAGCTATCCAGTGTGTTGTGATTGGCCGAATACCTCAAGCGTGTGACGGAAATGTTACGCCCCTTACCATATTGTGATGCCTTGTCCTTGTAATTTTTCGATTAATCATTTTTTTAAATGACATCGATTCGATATCGATTCTCAAAAGCTGCGAATCGATCTTTTCCGCGATTTATTTCAGCACATTTAAAACAAGATCTGATTAACGTGAATCTTATCATTAGTCTTCTCCACTAGATGTCACCCTTTTTTACGTTGCGCGATGTTACAACAGAAAGCCTGTCATTCATTCAGCGCTTATCATGGCCATACGCATGATTCGCAATGCTCAGGTGAAATGCTATAGTAATACTATAAATCTGCGGAAGCATTTGATATCACGCATAAGGCGCCATGATTTCCACAATGAATGAATGAATGACGGATGGCGCGGCGCAGTGTTTACTACACACATACTAAAGCGCGGATGACACTCGCTGTGTTTTCAGCTTCTGCCGTCTCACTATATGATGATATGAACACGAATGTCAGCAGCTGCAAGTTCTTCACGGCAACCCGTGAAAATAAAAGTTTAGTTTAAAGTTAAACTTTCAGAATATATTACTATTTAGCTGTCTGAAGACTCAATGCTACTACTGCTAATAAATAGTAATAAATCTTTATTTATAAAGGAATAATCACATCTGTTTTATTTTTAATTTGAACAGTAAACCTCTGTTGTGCAGCACTTTGTTTGCCAAAAAAAATAAAAGGGTTTAATTTTCATTTGATTATAAATTAAATTAATGTTTTATGCCTTCATCTGATTACCAGAAAAATTAAGAAAATTTTATAGGGCCCTACTATTGTTTAAAAAGGACCCTATACAAAAAAAAAGAATAGGTTTAAAATACAGGCATGTGGTTCTTAATTTCTTTTTTTTAATTCCCTATTTGTAAACTGATGTTTACTGTTAATTTTTTTAGAAATATCAATAGCATTTGTATTAAAACTATATTCACTGAATGTAATTTAAAAAAGAATCGAATCGAATCGAGAGCTTGCGAATCGAAATCGAATCGAATCGGGACATCTGAATCGATACCCAGCCCTAATCACATATCACAGATCGAATAATTTTTCAGATGAGCAAAAAAAATATGGTTCTTTATTATTTAAGTAACACTTATTATTTAAAGAACAACTTACTACTTCAAAAAAATGGTCGCAAATGCTAGAGCCCTGCAAAATAGTATTTCTGTATTTTGTGTTATTTTGTCAACGATAATGAGAGTATTTTGCTGAGTGTGACCCCTTTTGTGCTATTTGCCCTTTGACGAATTTGTTTTCATATATGATTTTGGCTTCTGATCTATCTTTAGAGTGTCGCACCATCTTTGATGTAAATATTCTTCTAATCATATTAGTTTGAATCATTGCTCTTATTTATTGCCTAATATTGTCTGATATATGTGGTTGAGTAAAACACTCATCCATCAGGTGGTTAGGAGGAACATGTCTGTTATGCGTGAGTGGCACGACTACTTAAACACAGTCCAATACAATAGAAAGTGGAGGCAGGCCAGGCAAACACACACACACACATTGTGAGTCTTCTGTGTTTTGAAGATATTTTTTGGCCTTAAATTATGTGAAAAGAATAGCAAAAATATTTTACAGTTTCATACACCTCATAATTTGATATCTTACTTTCCCCAAGTCCTTTTAACAAGCACGGAATGAAAATAAATAAAATTCACAAGTATGTTAAAAAATAGTTAACCTAAAAATGCAATTATTTACTCAACTCGTGTTGTTCTAAACCTGTATGTCAAGCTCCACATTTTTCCGTAATCTAAAGTGATATATCGATGTGTATCTTAGAGTTTTGTACTATTGATGCCATGTCATATTCGCAATGCACCTGTTCGAACATATGCAATGTAGAATATTCTACAGCTGCCAGAAAATATTATAAGCAAATAACAACTTCAGTTTCACATCAAGCTTTCATCTGGCCTCAGAAGATTTGGAATATAGCGGACAAGCCTGTTGAAGTGTTTATGAATTTTAGTGCTTCTGCCCTGTTCATGTTGTGTGGTAGTCATCAATGAATCTTTTTGTGAAAAGGTTAGAGTAACATGTATTTTTATACTATCAACTCTCTTGATATGGTCACGATTAAATATACTCTGGGATTCCCCTAACAGGATATGAGCACTGTTACCATTGGAGAGGAAAACACAGGCCTGCCAAGCATTGTGGTTTGCGGGCAGTAGTGCCACTTTTAGTTACCCTGTATTTATCTGTCAGCAGTGCCTGTGAGCTGGATGGGTGGTTTGGGTGGTCTTCTGGAGTTCTAACCACATTATAAATTTAGATGATCCACATCGAATTAAAGACAGTGAACTTCGTCCTCTCTAAGTGTTATAGTGTTACAGGTGTTATCAGTGCCAGAATCATGCTGCCCACCTTCTGAGTCTTGAATTTATAGTTCCTCATCTACTTGTCATTAGAAACACCATACTCTCATAATGTGGATGCTATACCTTCATGTGCTGCAATGTCCTAGTTGACAGTTGGTGTAAATATTACACTTGCAAAATATTGTTCAACGAAAGTTATAGACAGGGAGGAAGTTTTGACATATTTTGACAAATGACGTCTTGTTCAGCTTTAACAACTAAATAAATCTGCAACACCACATGATAGCAAATGCCCATTTGAAATTTTTCCACATTCACAAACTCTTCCCTTCTGGGCAGGCTGAGAGGTGTTAGTGGTAGTATTTATTAGTTTGGTCTGTCACATACCGTAAAGTGCAGGACTATCTGTGCTGAAGCTGCTCCCTGTCCATCTGTTTGGAGTAGCTAAGCCTTGCCCCTATGTCCCAAAGCAATACCGCCACATCCATTCTGCATGACTGAGCACTATTCCTGATTTGCATCCGTTTGGGATTGTGATCTCACATGTAAGGCACACTAGCAATTAGGGATGGGTACCGAGAACTGGTATTTCTTTGGACCGGTATGTAATTGGGTCAATACCGGATAGGGCTGCACGATAAATCGCGTGCGATTGTCATGCGCATCTCGTCAGTAAAGCCGGTTCTGGTTTGCATTATTTATGCATTATTTTATTTATTTGTAAGACTTTTTTATGACTAAATTTGGTAATGGGAGAGTAAAAATATTTTTAAAATGTACACCGTTCAAACTAGGCTGCTTATGTTGAAGTGTTTGGGATGTGGCTTTTAATGATGAGACCTTTTTTGTAATCAGGCTCTCAAAAAGTATATAACAATTTGGATATAGATTTATCGGCCAACATATCGGTTATCGGCTTTCAAAAATAAAGAATAATCGGTTATCGGTATCGGCCAAAATTTTCATATCGGTGCATCCCTACTGTATTTATCTGTCAGCAGTGCCTGTGAGCTGGATGGGTGGTTTGGGTGGTCTTCTGGAGTTCTAACCACATTATAAATTTAGATGATCCACATCGAATTAAAGACAGTGAACTTCGTCCTCTCTAAGTGTTATAGTGTTACAGGTGTTATCAGTGCCAGAATCATGCTGCCCACCTTCTGAGTCTTGAATTTATAGTTCCTCATCTACTTGTCATTAGAAACACCATACTCTCATAATGTGGATGCTATACCTTCATGTGCTGCAATGTCCTAGTTGACAGTTGGTGTAAATATTACACTTGCAAAATATTGTTCAACGAAAGTTATAGACAGGGAGGAAGTTTTGACATATTTTGACAAATGACGTCTTGTTCAGCTTTAACAACTAAATAAATCTGCAACACCACATGATAGCAAATGCCCATTTGAAATTTTTCCACATTCACAAACTCTTCCTCTTCCCTTCTGGGCAGGCTGAGAGGTGTTAGTGGTAGTATTTATTAGTTTGGTCTGTCACATACCGTAAAGTGCAGGACTATCTGTGCTGAAGCTGCTCCCTGTCCATCTGTTTGGAGTAGCTAAGCCTTGCCCCTATGTCCCAAAGCAATACCGCCACATCCATTCTGCATGACTGAGCACTATTCCTGATTTGCATCCGTTTGGGATTGTGATCTCACATGTAAGGCACACTAGCAATTAGGGATGGGTACCGAGAACTGGTATTTCTTTGGACCGGTATGTAATTGGGTCAATACCGGATAGGGCTGTACGATAAATCGCGTGCGATTGTCATGCGCATCTCGTCAGTAAAGCCAGTTCTGTTGATTAGTAGTAAATCATTTACTACACAGAGCCGTAGTTTACTGACAAGCTATGCAATATCACGTTCATTACCGCAGACGAATCGCCTTCTTTTGCGAACGTTCAAAAGTGTGGGCTCACGTTACAAAACTAAGCGACACCAGTGTCAGATGCAATATATGCAGTATTGTAATAGTGAACAAAGGAAGCAACACTAGTAATATAATGAAACATTAACAAAACACAACATCTACATCAAGCAATGCGCTGTATTTACTATGTCTCAAACGGAGAGTGCAAACGGAGTAATGTAAACCTGGTGTTATGTGTGTGCGCTGCGAGTGTGCATGAGTGCACGGTCTTCAGGAGAGAGCGCAAGCATTGAATGGTTTAAACACTGGCAAGAATTAACAAGAAATGCAATTTATAAACTTTAGTGATGATGCGACACTGCCTCGATTGTGCAAGTGACAATTCCTGTGTCAACTGCAGCGTGCATCTTGCTTATAGTACAGACGTGATGTGATTTGAAGCCATTAGCGCATTTTGAGAGAGAAAGAGAGTGCGCGCGGTGATTCACTCACGCTGTTTGTGAAATTATGTCTAGCCTTTTGTGCAATTGTACGTTGTAATATTGTGTTTATTTGATGTATATCTGATTTATCTCATATAGAATGCGTTTGGTTAAGTTAAAAGAGCGCTTCAGTTTACCGGTGATCATCTTTAGCTCAGCGCACGCAGCTCAAACAGCAGTGCACAACATTAATAACTATGATTGGGAATGTCGTGTATATAACATTCTAATGAGAACATTATTATAATAAAACGTTGTGCATTCTTTGGGTTTAGTTGCTGTGTTTCAGCGCGTTGTTATGGGAAGAGCGCATCCACAACAGGATCACACATTCTGACTATAGCATGCAATAACTGCGTCATTTGTCATTTCATATATAAGTTGTAATATTATGTTTATGTTGTATTAATATTAATCTCAGGATGCATTTCCTTGAGTTAAATAAGCTGCCAGCAAAACGCTTCAGTTTACCGTGTTCATTCAGCTCTTCAGCTTCAGCTTGAGCTGCAGCTCAATGGCTGCTATTTAAAACAGTGGTATTAATTTGTTACTTTTTCAAAATCATTGATATATTATTAATAACAACAACCACTTGTATTTTTCTCTTATTATTTTCATCAACAATATGGTTTAGTAATTAAAATCATTTAATTATTGTCCGTGCAGAGGCTATTCCGTTTTATTGATCTATGGCGCATTCATTTTGATTCTTTACACGTGTAATGATGTCCAGTGACTTGTTTGCATTATTTATGCATTATTTTATTTATTTGTAAGACTTTTTTATGACTAAATTTGGTAATGGGAGAGTAAAAATATTTTTAAAATGTACACCGTTCAAACTAGGCTGCTTATGTTGAAGTGTTTGGGATGTGGCTTTTAATGATGAGACCTTTTTTGTAATCAGGCTCTCAAAAAGTATATAACAATTTGGATATAGATTTATCGGCCAACATATCGGTTATCGGCTTTCAAAAATAAAGAATAATCGGTTATCGGTATCGGCCAAAATTTTCATATCGGTGCATCCCTACTGTATTTATCTGTCAGCAGTGCCTGTGAGCTGGATGGGTGGTTTGGGTGGTCTTCTGGAGTTCTAACCACATTATAAATTTAGATGATCCACATCGAATTAAAGACAGTGAACTTCGTCCTCTCTAAGTGTTATAGTGTTACAGGTGTTATCAGTGCCAGAATCATGCTGCCCACCTTCTGAGTCTTGAATTTATAGTTCCTCATCTACTTGTCATTAGAAACACCATACTCTCATAATGTGGATGCTATACCTTCATGTGCTGCAATGTCCTAGTTGACAGTTGGTGTAAATATTACACTTGCAAAATATTGTTCAACGAAAGTTATAGACAGGGAGGAAGTTTTGACATATTTTGACAAATGACGTCTTGTTCAGCTTTAACAACTAAATAAATCTGCAACACCACATGATAGCAAATGCCCATTTGAAATTTTTCCACATTCACAAACTCTTCCTCTTCCCTTCTGGGCAGGCTGAGAGGTGTTAGTGGTAGTATTTATTAGTTTGGTCTGTCACATACCGTAAAGTGCAGGACTATCTGTGCTGAAGCTGCTCCCTGTCCATCTGTTTGGAGTAGCTAAGCCTTGCCCCTATGTCCCAAAGCAATACCGCCACATCCATTCTGCATGACTGAGCACTATTCCTGATTTGCATCCGTTTGGGATTGTGATCTCACATGTAAGGCACACTAGCAATTAGGGATGGGTACCGAGAACTGGTATTTCTTTGGACCGGTATGTAATTGGGTCAATACCGGATAGGGCTGTACGATAAATCGCGTGCGATTGTCATGCGCATCTCGTCAGTAAAGCCGGTTCTGTTGATTAGTAGTAAATCATTTACTACACAGAGCCGTAGTTTACTGACAAGCTATGCAATATCACGTTCATTACCGCAGACGAATCGCCTTCTTTTGCGAACGTTCAAAAGTGTGGGCTCACGTTACAAAACTAAGCGACACCAGTGTCAGATGCAATATATGCAGTATTGTAATAGTGAACAAAGGAAGCAACACTAGTAATATAATGAAACATTAACAAAACACAACATCTACATCAAGCAATGCGCTGTATTTACTATGTCTCAAACGGAGAGTGCAAACGGAGTAATGTAAACCTGGTGTTATGTGTGTGCGCTGCGAGTGTGCATGAGTGCATGGTCTTCAGGAGAGAGCGCAAGCATTGAATGGTTTAAACACTGGCAAGAATTAACAAGAAATGCAATTTATAAACTTTAGTGATGATGCGACACTGCCTCGATTGTGCAAGTGACAATTCCTGTGTCAACTGCAGCGTGCATCTTGCTTATAGTACAGACGTGATGTGATTTGAAGCCATTAGCGCATTTTGAGAGAGAAAGAGAGTGCGCGCGGTGATTCACTCACGCTGTTTGTGAAATTATGTCTCACAGAAAGTTTTCAAATTACTTTTATAAGTTATTTGATGAAGAAATATGAATTGTACCTTACCTTCAGCATTATAATTATTTTACCTGTGCCGGACATAGACTGAGACGGCGCCGCTGCATGTCATGCCAAATCTCTCATGGCAGGCGCGTCATCAGCTTGAGATCGGCATTTATACAGACTGCGGATCAAACATCCTAACGCGATTATCGGCCGATAGTGATCGGTAGCCAATCAATCGGAGCACACCTGTTTAATATGTCCTTGCAGGATAAAAGTATTAGTTTCTTGATCCCAGAGTTCTGAATAGTAGTATGTTTATGTATGGCATTATGGATTAATGTATGTTCTTGTGGATGTTTTAAACCATATTACTTTTATAAGTTATTTGATGAAGAAATATGAATTGTACCTTACCTTCAGCATTATAATTATTTTACCTGTGCCGGACATAGACTGAGACGGCGCCGCTGCATGTCATGCCAAATCTCTCATGGCAGGCGCGTCATCAGCTTGAGATCGGCATTTATACAGACTGCGGATCAAACATCCCAACGCGATTATCGGCCGATAGTGATCGGTAGCCAATCAATCGGAGCACACCTGTTTAATATGTCCTTGCAGGATAAAAGTATTAGTTTCTTGATCACAGACTTCTGAATAGTAGTATGTTTATGTATGGCATTATGGATTAATGTATGTTCTTGTGGATGTTTTAAACCATTTTTAAACAAAGGATGCAACAGAAAAAAAGGTCCTAAAGATCTGTCAGAAAATACTGTGAGCTGCTTCAGTACTCCATAACTGCTGACGTCATGACTTGTAGGGGTATTCAAAGAGTTACTGCTCATGTTTTGCGATGTGAGTGCAGTATTCTGGAAATTGTCACAGGCTCTCAGATTTCATGTGCACTCACTGTGTTTCACACTTAACTCATTCCTCAAAGACTCGGAATCAGAATTTGGCACCATGCGAACATATTCCCAGCCACTCAAGGAACCTTAAGCCTACTTGTGTAGTAGACCAAAATAGACCAAAGCCCCATATCCCGCTACACATCACTGTTGAGTCAATGTTCTCTAGCACACACCTGATAAAAGATTAGGATGTTTCTTCCACTTCTTTCCAGCAGTGAGCTCATCATCTAGTCATGAGAGGGATAATGAATTCGCAGCCCTCCTTCCCACTGCAAACATCTTGCAAACATCAGCAGATGTTTTTGCTCAGTTTTGCACATGGGACTGCAGATGAACAAACTAGCTAAAGTTCACTCCATAGTGGAAAAGTAGGGGTATAATGATACACACAAAATGATGTTTCGATTCGTACCTTGGTTTTGAAGCCATAGTTCAGTATGTTTTCGGTGCAGAAGAGGGACCTTTTCAGTTTTATTTTTAGTTAAACGGTCCTTTATGGAAAAAAATCTATGGTTCTGGCTTAAAACAAAAAAACTGTCAATACTGCTGCAACCAGCTGCAATCCACTCTTCATTCTCCACTTTGTGATTTGGTATTGTAAATGAATTGCACTTTTATATGCAAAATGAAGAAAAATGCATATTTTAGCAGATAAGGGGTGTGCCCAAAGCGTGGATTCGTATTCAGAAAGGCACAGAAAAAATAAATAACGATTGCTAGCGGTAGCCTGTTATATTACAGTACATAAAATTTAATTTACCACATAAACAGAGTAAGGAGAGATGACTGAGGACGATGGTTATGTTTGTGATTTCGTTTGAAGTGCTTAATATAAAGCATGCCTCATGTTTAGAACAACTTAGATCATGCATTTTTCTACAGCAGCTCAGTCCGTGTCCTCCGTCATTTTTCAGATGCGTTTACCACATCAAAATATATCCGTATAAATGGTACGTCCCATCCAAGGGGGAGAACTTGATGTTTCTAAATATTAGTTTCTAAATGCACAGAATTTTTGCACATGCAGTCGTTATATAATTATAATTAATTATTACTATTAGTTACTGTTATTATTATGTTTGTGCTTTTATTTTAATATTCTAATAGTTATTGTGGCAAAATTTAAAAAACGTTTCTGCGTATTGGTTGTAAGACACTTAAAAATAAATCAGTTGGCCCCTACTTCATGCAGCAGGGTCACAATTGTGAACCAGTTCACATCACAAGTTGTGGCGATTCAGATGCCAGATTGTGTTTATGGAGATGGATTATTTGATGTCTCACACCTCTGCTGGAGGAGGTTTGGCAGTAAAGGGTAGGGTGTGAATATCAGGTAGGTGTGACACTATAAATAGGCCATAAACAGAGCAGTGCATGCCGGAAGCAGGATGCCCACTCTGGAACGGTAAGGCACGAAGAGCCAGAGGAAGGCAAGCTCAAGGCCTTAGACATCATCATGAGCTAATTACACAACTTCAGCCTTGTTAAAGTAAATAAAATAATAAATAATTTTTCATTTTCAGAAAAACAGGTTTCCACAAAAAAAGAGTTGAGATTTGTGGGGGGACTGGTGTGTCATGTCTGTTATCCTTAAATATGCTCCACAAGGAAATTAACTTCAGATGAGGCATAAAACATCACCCACACCCTGCAGACATGACATCAGGCCAGTCCTGACTCAACCTTCAGGGGGCGTTCCTCAGTATGAAGAGGAAAATGTCAAGGATGCTGGTGATGTCATAGCAGATCTGATTCATCTGTGTGGTGATTCTGCTTTAGTTTGTTGACTAGGCTGTTTAAAATGTTTACCTATACGTCTATACAGAATTGATTTGACTGTCAAATTTAATTTCTCAAATTTGTACTTCTACCTCATGCGCAGCACGTTATGCTGTTTCTCTGGGGTGTGCTTTGTCCACTGCTTCTGCTTGTGAAAGCCAGCCAGGGCTGTACAGTACATATATGTCACACGTGCTACGAAAAACTGGTCTGTGCGATGAATAAATTTACCACTGTAGCACACGTGCGATACAGTTTTGCATGGTCATAACACAGCCGCTTAACAGTGTGAAGTGATTTCGATGTGCTTGTTTGTGTGTGTGAGATTGATTATACTTGGTAGTTATGGGTCTGCGATATGACAATTTTTGATCGTGGATGATTAAAAGTCTCCACGATCTGCTTTTGAAGAAATATCGTAGTATTGTGCTACAGCGCACATTCTATCAGCTGCAGTTCTGGCGCATCCACCTCAATATGCTGTACAATGTGACATACATTCACATCAAATGTTAACTCAGCAGTAGAGTTACACTCACGGGACACTGCACTTATGCGCAATCACAAAAGTACATTATTAGCATCTGCTTAAACATTTAATTCACGTGCTGTTCTGACATGCGTTTTTTCTGAGCGCATATACACATGAACCGCGCACAACGCACACTAAAACAGCGCCTGTTACTAGATTAAGTTGTCTTTCGCGTCTGATTTGCATCTAATACTGTCAAAAACACACAAGGTTTACATTTAAACACGGTTGTCTAAAATGAAAGTAAACCCTTGAGAGAGAAAGGATGCATGCAGCTCTTAAAGCGACAGTACTAAACATGCTGCCGCTTGTCATTTAAGGAATAGTTCACCCAAAAATAAAATTTGTGTCATTATATGCTCACTCACATTGTCCCAAACCTGTATTAATTTCTTTCTTGTGCTGAACACAAAATAAAATATTTTGAAGAATATAGACCCTTTTCACATTTCCAGGTTTCTCAGCAGCGGAAGTCATCATAGATGGGTAAATCTATAGTGGTAAATGGGAGACTACCACAAATATAGACTACCACTCCCATAGACAGTATTAGACACACCCTCGCATTAGCGTTAATTAGTTTTTTTGTAATTTGATGCAAAGGTAATATACTACAAAATACAGTGGGTACGGAAAGTATTCAGACCCCCTTAAATTTTTCACTATTTGTTATATTGCAGCCATTTGCTAAAATCATTTAAGTTAATTTTTTT
>NW_015505355.1:1787492-1791448 GCF_001515645.1 Sinocyclocheilus grahami
TTAATTTCAACATTTACTAATGCATTATTAAAATCAACAGTTGTGCTTGTTGACAGTTAGTGCACTCTGAATTAACATGAACTAACAGTGAATAACTGTATTTTCATTAACTAACATTAGGAAAGATGAATAAATACTGTAATAAATGTATTGTTCATTGTTCGTACATGATAGTTAATACATTAACTAATGGAACCTTATTGAAAAGAGTTACCTTAGTATTAAATATCAATATATTATTTTTATTCACTTCTATGTAACAGAATCAGATATAAGTTGTTGTTGTTTTTTTTTGACTAATTATCCAAATAATGTATAGCCTTACAAAGCTATTATTATCAGAGCATATGAGCAGAGCATAGCATAGCATAGCAGAGCATAGCGTCACTGAAGGTAGCATTATTTTACCAGGGTTGCCCAGTACAGCTGAACTAGCCTACACCATGTTACAGCACAGTAATACTGTAATAAATGTATTGTTCATTGTTCGTACATGATAGTTAATACATTAACTAATGGAACCTTATTGAAAAGAGTTACCTTAGTATTAAATATCAATATATTATTTTTATTCACTTCTATGTAACAGAATCAGATATAAGTTGTTGTTGTTTTTTTTGACTAATTATCCAAATAATGTATAGCCTTACAAAGCTATTATTATCAGAGCATATGAGCAGAGCAGAGCATAGCATAGCAGAGCATAGCGTCACTGAAGGTAGCATTATTTTACCAGGGTTGCCCAGTACAGCTGAACTAGCCTACACCATGTTACAGCACAGTAGCGCTACTGCAAACCGGAACAAGCAGGCCTATACGGCATAGAAATGTCCTGTCAGCGTGTTATTTGTGCGGACTTTGCTTTTCCATGGAAGCTTTATGAGCACGAGCGGAAACGCACATTCATAGATCGGAATATTGAGCGGAGCGTCAAACCGCGCAGTGACGAGGAGAGTGAAACATGCGTTCTGAACACTGCCGGGCGAGACGTGGCACGCCATATATATTATTATTATTATATGTAGCCTATATTTTCGGTGCATCCCTACTTACATCCCCTCCTTGTTTACAAATCCGAACTAAGTCCATACATCCGATTTAAACGCGGACGGTGCTTTCCTGATAACTTTCTGCTATGCCGCCCTCTTCTGACCTCACCATAAAAAAACTCAACACCACCATCTAGTGGATTGTAAAGAAATTGATTTTATTATTCTACCATATAGTATAATAAAAGATCGATACTTGGCGTCCGTGTATCGATGCAGTATTGCCGCGGAAAATATCACGATACTATGCTGTATCGATTTTTTCCCCCGCCCCTATTACTTGTTCATATGGTAATATACGGTGAAAATTCTTATTTGGGTCATATTCCAAGACGTAGGCTAGAATCGGTGATTGTGAAGTACAGTAAATATCCACACCGGTGCGGTGACTGACTGCCACACTTACTCTTCAGAACATTAGATTCATCCGTGCTGGAGCCGTGCCGACTCACAACCCACGCAAGCTAAATAATTTCGCACACAGCTGCATTTCCAGGTTTTCAAACAGAGATGGCGACAAAGAGGCAAAACTTACGGACTGCAGCTTTAATGCCAGCAAAACAAGTTTGAACACTGAATCGTCCTGTGGGGGTCTGGTGTGTGGTGCCTGTAGTTTTTCAGCTAAATGAAAACTTTAATTTTGGTTTTCAGAACAAATTTTGGGGAAATTTCATTGTGGTGCATCACAAAAATTTACGGATTTTAGTCTTCCCTGTGTCATACAAGGTCCTACCCCAAATCTAATTTATTTTTATACATCTTTTCATGAGCACTCCATCCTATACCTTATTAAGAACCCTTCAATGTTGCTTCGAGTATATACAAGTAGTAATGAATGTCTTTTTAATTGTCACTCACATATGATAAAAAACGAAAGTTTTAGTTTGCTGAAATCTGGATTTGTCGATCTGTTGTGCTCGGTGGCCCTTCTTTTTTTTTTCATGATTTCATCTGTTTGTCTGTAGGATTACCCCAAATCTAATTTATTTTTATACATCTTTTCATGAGCACTCCATCCTATACCTTATTAAGAACCCTTCAATGTTGCTTCGAGTATATACAAGTAGTAATGAATGTCTTTTTAATTGTCACTCACATATGATAAAAAAACGAAAGTTTTAGTTTGCTGAAATCTGGATTTGTCGATCTGTTGTGCTCGGTGGCCCTTCTTTTTTTTTTTTTCATGATTTCATCTGTTTGTCTGTAGGAAGTGGTGGATCAGGATGATTCTTCAGGAGTGCTCTTCCAGCTGGAGGATGAGCCTTTTTCCTGGCCAGGGCCTAAGACGCTTCATCTGCGGCGCACTTCACAAGGCTTCGGCTTCACTCTGCGTCACTTCATTGTGTACCCACCGGAGTCTGCAGTGAACTCCAGTTTTAAGGTAGTGTGCATCATTCATCACTGTTTCACAGAGTCTGCTTTCAGTCACTAATATATTTTTCATTCTGTGCATTTTGTGTATTTTTTTAACATAGATTATTTTTTATTTTTTTTAAGGATGAAGACCATAGTCACAGGGGTAAGTTATCATTTTTAGTAACATAAAACTAACTTAAACTGTAGTTATGTTCCAAATGGCATACTATGCACGTATACTATGCACTATGCACTCTGATTCTGTGCATTTTGTGTATTTTTTTAACATAGATTATTTTTTATTTTTTTAAGGATGAAGACCATGGTCACAGGGGTAAGTTATCATTTTTAGTAACATAAAACTAACTTAAACTGTAGTTGTGTTCCAAATGGCATACTATGCACGTATACTATGCACTATGCACCGTCTAGTGTATACATTTTACAAGGTTATTTTGTAACCCTGTATTAGAGTCTGATATCCCCCTCCACCTGCTACCTAAGCAAAGCTGTGACAATTAAGTACATGAAGTGCATGAAATACAGTTGATGTGCTGAATTAAAATGAACTTTTTGTCATTAGGTGGCATTTATGGAACTGCATTAATATAGCATTTCCTGGGTTTCCCCTATAAACACTAATAGGCATTAAAGGGTCATGAAACGCCAGACTACTTTTTCTGAGATTTTAGCAGAGGTGTTTGTGTTGCACATCATAGAAGACAATGACTTCATGACCCTTTAAATGGAGGTGGTGGATGAGGAGATACCCCTGACAATGTAAAGTGCTTTGAGTGCCTAGAAAAGCGCTATATAAATGCAACAAATTATTATTATTATTATTATTTAAATGGAGGTAGATGGAAAAGAAAATGCCATCACAACTTCCCTAACAAGTTCCCTTCAGAGATACATTCATTGCCTAATTCAATATTTAGTATTTTCCTCCAATATTTTATGCATTGCTAACAGTGAGTTCGATCTGCCGGGTACTGTATTTTCTCTCAGCTGCTCCCATCTGTTGCCGCTGTTAATGTTCTGTTGACAGACGTTGTAGTGTTTCCACACAAATGACATTTTGGGAAATGATTGCAATGCAGTTTGTGTGCAAATCAAAACAGAAATTGGCTGAAATAAACAAAAACTGTCCGGTTCTGATTGATGACTGGTCGGCTGGTGCGTCTTGGTACCCTAAAAGCTTGAATTTGTGCAGTTGTTCCCTCAAGGGTTGCCTTTTATTCACCTTGCATTACATGATAGCTTTCGTGGCATGGTTTAGCACAACCGCCCATAGCTGCCAGAAATAACTCGGCCAGATTCTTTCCCTTGCTCAACCTCTCCCCCTCTACTGTTTGAACTTTTGACCTTAGGTGTGTTTTTAAAAATTGCATCATTTTGTTGTAAAAACCTTGCCTGTTTTCTTTCTCCTTTAGTCTCCTGTTGTTAATTGGGGATATGCGCTTATTTTCAAAATTAGCTATACGAAGAGCTGTCTGAATGACTAGTTATTAGGGATGTTCATTTCGGTTATTTTTCCCAACCGACGCTCGT
>NW_015505355.1:1791458-1843280 GCF_001515645.1 Sinocyclocheilus grahami
ACGAATAAATAGGCCTATACGAGAAACATATTTTTACTTAATAAAGTTTTCATTTTCATTAAGAAAATGAAAGAAAAACTGTGCAACAAGTAGCCTATATGCAGAGTTTCGGTTCATTTTTGTGCTGCGCGAAAGGAAACAGACGGCAGAAAGCGGCATCCTATTTTTCTTTAGGCTTATTTTACAAAAGCACAAAGATTTGTTTTTATTGTGAATGTACACAAATAAAGGCAAACCTTTTACAATTCCGATTATCTTTATGACTAAAAGGAGTAGTTGCTTCCACTGTTAGAAGGAAAAAGACTCAAGTGATTGCGCCGGTGCCGCATGCGCACACACAGTTAAGCATTGCTACCTTGACAATGCAGCCTGTTCATTATCATAATAAAATACAGTCTGTCAAACATATGGGGAAAAAAAAAATGTTGTAAAAAATATGTAGTAAAATCTGTGCCATTTAGTGTTGTCACCGCTCCGCCGTGATGTTACGCAAAACATTTTGCTTTACGTGGATATTGGAACGCGAGTGAAGTACATAACAAATAATAATTTGCCATTTAAATACATTGCGTATACGGAAACATTTTTAATTTTGTAAAACCTGCTCATGCATCTCTGCATTCATCTCCCTTAAAGCATCCTCACTACAGCAATACCAACTTCCACAGAAATACAGATCCCCAACATTGTGCCACATTGTCTGTTTGACTTCATTACAGTGCAGATAACAAACTCAGGGCTTGCCAGATTTCTAAATCCCTGGTAGCCCTTCGTGCAGGTACTCTTTAGATTTTGGTAGCCCGAAAATTAATTTAACTAGCCCAAATAAAAAAAAATAAAAACTAATTTTTTTTAAATATAGAACATCAGATAGTAGTTTAAATGTCAATCAAAAATATTTTCAATACACAAATATGAAGGTAGGAATTTTATTTCACTATTTACAGGGTATCTGCTGAATTTATGACCCATTTTAAGAGCTAGGTCTACACAAGTAAAATGAACACCGTATGAGTGGGGTTGCACGATGTCTATGGTTACATACAGTATTGAGCCATAAAATTACATGATTTACAGTTCAGATACAGGTTTTCACAAAAACTAAAATCTTATACAACAGCATTTCAGCCTTTAGACCATTTTTATGAAAAGGGATAATTCGAGCATATAAATTATTGTCAATTTAAAACGTATAAATATTACTGTCTTAATTGTTTAGATTTTTAGAAGGCACATTAACTTCTTTCTCATTTACAACTCTTACGTGTTTGCTGTGTAAAAACATGAGTTGATATTTGCATTGATCTGACCATAAACGGCAAGAAAGGCTTATTGGAAAAGCAAATTCATTTTAGGAATGCTGAAATATTGAGGTTTCCCTGGTAACGGCTGTACACAAAGCAGCTCCATACTCCTAAATGCTGCTTTATCAGGAATTATAGGTCAAATTAAATTAAAATGCCAACGACACGTTTCTGAGGACCATAGGTTCCCTTCAGATACATTCAAATAAAGACATCCGCGCTGTGTTTTGACTTGAAATGTGCAGCGCTTGTGTTTATTCAATGACATCATTGCCTTTTGAAGTTTAATCCAGCCGTATCACGACTCTAGACCTCTGGAAATTATAATTAAGACATTTATTATACCATTTAAACGTATTTAAAACTTTTTGTGACCTTAAGCTTGATACAACTCACTTTAGGAGTTTTTAAGGACCCGTGGGAGATCTGCATTCAGGATAGCCCGTCGGGCAGAGTGGTGATACATTTTGGTAGCCCGACTGGAAAACACAATAGCCCCGGGACGTCGGGCTAGCGATTTTGCGAGCCCTGAAACTGTGACCTACATAGATTTGTTCGTTTTAAATTATAGCAAGGTTGTAATGCCCACAGCATTTCAACAAATCACACAGAATGGAACTTTCAAAGACAAACCGCATTCTTTATAAAGAATTAAGAATATGAGGAGGAAAGCAACATTTTTTTATTTATAGTGGAAGAATGTAGAGATAGGCCAGGTGCAGGACATAATAGTTAAGGAATGATTGTCTAAATCCACCATCTCTCCCAAAAGATCACTGCTATATCCCATTTCTGCGCCCTCAAATCATGCCCCACTTTCCTCAGAGGAGATTCACACTGAGCTTTAGGTCTGTAAATGCGTTGTTATTATCTTTAGCCTGTTGTGGTGCACAAACCTTGTTAAATGCTCTTCTGCTTGATCGAGCCAGTGCGTCATACAAGTATCTGACCTACATATTTCAGGGTTTCTTTAGCGTAGGCTAATCCAGCATAGTGCTAAAGTGTAGAGCTATGTACAAGAGAAGTACCGGTAATATTACACCTCTTCTCACATCTATAGCATAAACTGTATCCTATACACCCATGTATTTTGTAGCTGCCAAGGGTTAAGGATTTAAACCCACTGCATGCTGTCATTGAAAAGCGTGGAATTGAAACAGGTACTGCTGCTGTTGTTCATTATGTTCTGTGCAGCACAACTGAAATATAAAAAGGCATTATTGCAACCTTTTTTTTAACATAATCATGCAAGTGCATAGCACTGTGAAACTTGATTTACATTACCTAGAAGAGTCCAGATAGCTCACGAGTCTTACATAACATCACTAATAGTGCCTCTGGTTTGTATGCAAAACATAGTAAGGCAAAACACTTACATCAGCGTACGTAATAGTAAAATATTCCATTTGCATGCTGTGCGAGAGCAAGAAATGTTCAAGTTTCAGGCCTGTTTTTCCTTTCTGAAAATGTGGTTACAGGTTTGTAGTTGTGAATTTCTCTGCTGGTTTTAGTTGGTTTTTATTTGCACGTGCATAGAATCGTTTGTGTCTGTATTTTCCCATGTTGCCATTAGGCATGGGACGATAACCAGTTTCAAGGTATACCGCGGTTTGGAAAAGTCACGGTTTTAAAACCACTAAAATTTTCCGTTATACTGTTCCTGCGGTATGCACAGTTTTTTTACGTGTCGTCAAAGACGGAAAGTGCAGGACTCCCTCAGTTGTGTGCAGCAAAGAGCGTAGCGAGTCACACGGCCCCCCCCCCTCTGGTTGGTGTCACCTGTGTGTAGGATGGCCGAAGGAGATGAATCCCTGGAACATTTTCCCTCGTTGAAAAAGACGAAGTCTGTCATATAGACATTTTTCGGGTAATGTAGTCGTAGACTAACCATGTTCCGTACACAATGATGTTCCGTACAGATGAAGTTTTAGCGCCGATCGCTAATAAATACTTCCAAGTCGAACATATACTATATATATCTGTCATCTTCATTTCTCCTCTCTTTCACTCTCGATCAAAACAGAGACCCACCCGCCGTTTGTTTCAGTGTTGAAAAAAAAATACTATTTGGCTTGCTACCGAGGCAGATAACATGGCTAATTAACTAGCTAAGGTCAACTAGTTTCCTCCCTCACGTTACCTCACAGAGTGAGGAATAGCAGTCTAAAGTACGTACTGTACTTTTCTGCGATTTAGTACAATAATTAAATTTAGCTGGTATCACGTCTATACTTTTAAGCCTCCTGCCATTGTTTGCATCTGTTCAAAATCACGCATTTAAAAAAAAAAAAAAACTAACTTTGCCACTGTTTGAGTGTTGTACGGAGAGTGTGACACTCGTGCTCTCTCTTTCCTTATGTGTATGTGCCTTAGATTGTATAAAAACGGTATGTGCACACATCCTCGTACCTCACCGCTCCAAACTTAATCCGGGAAAGATGAACATTCCTGCATCATAACTTGGACTGAAAGATGAATGTGTAGAAAGCAAGCATGTCTCCAAAAACCGTGTTGAGCTGCAGGTTTATGCCTGCATTTTTAATAAATGTTTTTATTTTATTTTTTACAGAAATTGTTTTGATTATATTTTTGATTATTGAGCTGCAGGTTTAGGCTCACTTAAGTGACTGCATTTTTTTCATTTATAGGGATCTTTTTTTTTTTTTACAGAAAATTATTTATTTATGTTCTGATTATTGTTGAGCTGCAGATTTAGGCTCACTTAAGTGACTGCATTTTTTTCATTTATAGGGATCTTTTTTTTTTTTTACAGAAAATTATTTATTTATGTTCTGATTATTGTTGAGCTGCAGATTTAGGCTCACTTAAGTGACTGCATTTAATTAAGAAGAATTTATTTATTTATTCTAAGTATTTAGCCTGACATGTTTACTGTTCCAAAATGTTCTATACGTTTCTTAAAAATAAAATGTGTTCAGTGGGAAAAACATATTTTAGAGCTGTAATCGCAATACCGTGATACTTTTATCTAAGGTTATCATACCATCAGAATCTCATACCGGCCCATGCCTAGTTGCCATCCATCTGCTTTGGACAGTAAAAGAATGAGTCATTGTTTCATGTTCTCAGCAAAAGAAAGAAACTTGAACTCCAGTGCACATATTGCATAACTGACATGCGTCTATGTCAAATTTCACTTCTCATGTGGTTGTGCAAAGCAACCATTAGGATTAGTTTATGGGTGTTTTTCTCTTGCTTTCATTTACTATCCTTGGTGCATTACTGTTGTGTTTTGTTATTTCTGATACCTGTACACATTTTTTGGTTAGAGTGATGCTATTATGAGTATGAGTTATGTGCCAAATGCAAAAAACATGGCAGTACTGGGTACATCTGTTCTTATTCCTGAGGTAAATGTGTTTTTATATTTGACAACTGCAGTGTATGACAGTGAACACAAGAGGGTGCATTACATCTTTGCAAGAGAAGCAGGGCTGTCAGCATAGTACTATACTACTCGTTATCACCGTAGTATGTTGATATCTGTGCTTTCACACTTGCGATGAATGAATATCATGCCTCAGGCTTCGAAGCATTGCAGCAGTCTGCACAGGCAAGACCTCAAGCCAAAAGAAAGGGAAACCCAATCATGACATCTGTCTGGCGACTTTAATTTGTTCCATTACAGCTTTAGGAGGAAGATGTCATCACTTGGTATGGGATATTATGCAGTGACAGAAATGTTCTTGATCTCCTCAGTGTTGCCCTTTTCCAAATTTTGGAGCAGTGTTTAGAATAAAGAGTTTCTGGTCTCTAAAGACTGATTTACACATACACCTGAAGCTCAACTACACTCTTTTAATTGATCTCGGATCTCAGTTTTCCATTCTTGAATTCCAGAAAAGTCTGAAAGCGGTTAAAGCAGCCATATGCCAAGTGGGCTTGTTTGTGTTGTGCCATGCTGAATTCTGGGCACATCTGAGTGGTTCTAAGACTTTGTTCAAACAGGTAGCAAAATCTGCTTTTGTTTGATTAATTGGTAGTCTACAGTGTGGGGTCGCGGAGGTATTTTCTTGAATATTTTTTAAAGAAATCTCCTTTGCTCACTAAGGCTGTGTTTATTTGATGAAATATATAATTTAAAATAATTGTTTTCTATTTATATATATTTTAAAATTAAATTAGTTCCTGTGATGCAAAGATGAATTTTCAACATCAGTACTCCAGTCATCAGCATCACATGATCCTTCAGAAATCATTTTAATATGCTGATTTGCTGTTCAAGAAACATTTATTATCAATATTAAAAACAGTTGTGCTGCTTAATATTTAATATCATACTGTTACACTTTACAGTGTAATTCTACATTTAAGTACTGAGTAATATTAATTAACTGCATGTACTTACTATATGGTTAGCTTGGCCATAGCCAGGGTTTGAAAATTAGTGAGATCTGGGATGCGGTTAAGAATTATGTTATAATAACCCCTACAAATACAACTCATTATATACCCTAAACACTTTAAAAGAGACAGACATGTAGATGTTTGTGAAAGATGCTTTCTCTGTTTTGGAGGGATGAACTAGGGCTGCGCGATATAGCTAAAAAATATATCAACGATATAGGTTTCATATATCGTTCGGTATCGATAATTATTGACATTTTTATAGCCTTTTTTAAAACTTCTTTTAAAACTAATAAATTTTTTTAATTTAACCACTGTATTTTTAATTTGCCCACTTTGAGACAAACATCAAATGTGTGTGTATATATATATATATATTTATAATTTTTTTGCAGTCAAACACAAAATAAAATTTTAAACAAATATCTCCTTTCTTATGTTTTATATGCAGATTAAATAAGTATTAAGGAAACTTTTTGACTTGTTTCCCGAGGCCACAGGAGGGTGCAATGAGCAAAATAATGCAGCGCATTAATTGTCAATTCAAATAACTGTCTATAAAAACGTGCATAACAACATATATAAATCAAATATAATTTTGTAAACTGCATAAACAATTATGAACAAAACAGTATCATGTGTTTATGCATTGCTTAGCCTAATACAAAGAGCCAAATCGCCGATCACACGATTGCATTTAAAAACATATTAGACGGGTTAAATTAAATAAACCTTCACAAATCCGCATTGCGTTTTCTAAACGTTAAAACCGTTTTAACTTTGCATGACTTTCTTTGCATCTCTTGCATGAGATGCGAGTGCAGCAGTCATATTTGTCCGTGTAAAAATGTACTGAATATGCGTTCTGTGTGAATGGTTTAGTTTCGGTTTTAAGCTAATCAAGATCTTCTACGCATTGAGCTACTATATTTCTCTAATATTTTGAACGAATAACACCGCAGCGGCGCGTCTTGTGGGCTAGACTAACAAAACATTCAAATGCAACGTCACTTACATCATTATCACCGCAACTCGCACGCCACTGATGACGCTGTCACTCATAGCATGTGCCTATATCATGCGCTATATCGAAATTTTTTGATATCGTTATCGATGAAGGTGTACCGTCGATAAATAATAAAAATCTGTCTATAGATTGATTGATAGATATATTCATACATATCAAGAGTTTTCCCTAAATAAACTCCTAATTTGCTTATTGACTGTAAGTATGTATTGTTGTAGTAGTTATGTTTAGGAATGGGGTCTAGAATATGGTCATGCAGAATAAGGCATTAATATGTGCTTTATAAGTTCTAATAAGCAGCCAGTATGCTAGCAATGCTTGCTCATAAGCAACTAGTTAATGGTGAATAGCGTTCCCTAATCTAAACACATTGTAATGTCATGCATTGTGCTGTTGTGTGTAGCTGTCTATTTTAACACACTTTCAGCATTGTGCTGACGTTATTGGTTATTGGTATAGCAACCAATGTGGATATACCAGATATTAACTGTCTGAAAAAAATGGATTGGATGGGGGAAAAAAATGTAATTAGGAATGGATCAAGCTCAAAACCAGAGTAGTCATTTAATGAGGTTGACTGGTCTGTTTAATATTTTTAGCAGCCTCAAAGAGGGTTTTAGCATGCTGACAGTGGATTTCAAGTCAATCAATGTCCGATTTAGGATGGTCTATGTATTATGCATAATCCACAGGTTTATTTCCCTTTCAGTAGGCTAACAGAGAGATATTGAACAAAATAAGGGTCATTGTGGAGAGATCCTCATTCCTTTCAGTGTGAGTAGACTAGGGCTGCCACTAATGACTATTTTTATTTTGATTAATCTATCGACTAATTTATTGATTAATCTAAACGATTAATTTCCCACAAAAAATCAACAATTTTACTTAAGAATATTTTATTAAACCAAATGAAATCCAAAAGTGCAAGAAGCAAGTGTCCATCTCATAGTCCAAATCACTGAAATCAAAGTTCAGTATTATAGTGTTAGAATGACAACATATCCACATGTTCTAGTCTACTAATAATACAATTATAATCAAAAAACACTTTCTAAAGGAGTATTTACCAGAAATGTTATTTACCAGAATTTATTTAGGAGAAAAATGTAAATGTGCAGTACTTCTGAAAAACAAAAGTCAATAAAATCAATTAATTGGAGATGCTTTTGATTATTAAAATTTAATGGAAACATTAAAATGGAATCCAGAAAATAATGGAAAACAGAATTTGCTAAAAATAAAACTGTAAAACTCAATTAATTAGACAGGCTTTTTGATTAATAAAATTTAATTTAACCATTAAAACGGCGTATAGAAAAATGAAAATGAAAAATTTGGAAATAAAACTGATTTCATAGGGCCCTATAATTATAATTAATTTTTTGTGGTAATAAAAATAGATGTAAGTGAACAACAGCTTTTAAAATACATATATAATAGCAATGAGGCAATAATAATTAGTTCAAATAAAGTATCAAAAGCAAGAAATCATATGGTTTTATTGAACAAAACTGTTAAAATACATAATGTATTATAAACAATAGAGCTAATGTACATTACGCATTACAACAAAGGCCTGCAGAGGGCGCCAACGGCCTGATGATTATTTTTACACATTGCTGTGCGATCTAGTACTTGTTTAATATTGACCAAGCACCATTTAATTCAAATGTCCACTTAATCTTTAATATTTGGCCATTTCTTTACGACAGAAATGCTATAGCCACTGTAATTAAAAGAATATGTGGACATCAAAACGTGTAAACTCAGAGTGAGGGTTTGAGATTTTATTTTGAAACCGCGATGTATTCTCTTGAGTTTGCGTAGATTTATAAATGATTTACCTTACAAATCTGATTAAATAAATTGTGCATGTTGCGTTCCCAGATGAATGTTATAATAAACCCAAACTCTCAACAACATGCAGAGATGGAGTTTGAGACACTCCACACATGTAAATGCTAACAGTTAATATTATATTATATAAATAATTAAAGCGCATATACTGTATTAGAACTGCATCGCATATAATTATTTAATTAAATCATAGCATTTGTGAATTCACATTTATGCTTAATTATTATTTTTAAATGGGTTTAATATATCATGCAGCCTTGGGAAACAGTCTAATGATGTGTTTTATGGATTCTCGTCCGTGAAATGCGCCACTTCCGGTAATTTGCCGGTTAGTTGACGCGAGCAAAATTGATTTTTAAAAATCGAATAGTCAAATAAAATCGACGAATCGCGACAGCCCTAGAGTAGACATGGGCCAGTGCCTAAGCATCTCATTGCTGTCATCCTCAGGGAATCTGTAATGTTAGTTGTTCACTGTTAGATCTGTTATCTGTGTTTTGGCATATTATGTCAGGATGAAGCCAAATATAGCACTCCCTCAGGGGCTGAGGGATGTCACATTGAATGCTGGGTCACTTCCAGATGAAGTCCCAGCATTTCCGCTCTATTAATGGTTTAAACGTTTCATTTGAAAAACTAGTGCGATTTAAAATATTTATTGTGGCTCAGTCTTGTGACCTCTCGCTTCTTCCCGGAGCTGGTTTGTTGTGATCTGGGCCACTCGTGACTCTGCTGCTTTTGTTGTTGCCAGGGAGACCGCAGAACAGACTAGAGCACATGGACACGATCTTTGTGAAGCAGGTCAAAGAGGGAGGGCCCGCTCACAACGCCGGACTCTGCACTGGTAATTACACCATCTTTTCAAATGTACAGCACATCGTTTCATTTTGCCTATCAACGTCTGATAATCTAAAACCTGGTAATTTAACTTTGTCAACAGGGGACAGGATAGTGAAAGTGAACGGCGAGAGCATCATTGGGAAGACGTACTCGCAGGTCATAGGGCTCATCCAGAACAGGTGAGAGTGTGTTACAGTTCATTTAGATGTGTCCTGATACTTGTCTGATAGTGGCCCTAAATATTTCTCTCCACTTTCAGTCATACGTTTCTGGAGTTGTGTGTGATGCCAAAAGATGAAGATATACTACAACTGGTAAGATTTTACTGTATTTTTCATTTTTGTTCATTTGTTTTAAGGCAGGCCTAGGCAGAATTTTTTTCCCATTTTTCTGCACTGATTTTAAGGGAAATCCTGTAGAATAAATCTGACTGATAAAACGTCCAAACCAGGTGCCACACAGAAAAGCAACTGTTGATAAAATCAACAAGTGCCCAAAACATTTTGTTGGTTGTTTGTTTTTAATGTATTGCGCTTAGAAGCCCCACCCACAGTGAAATCTCATTGGTTCAAAATCCACATCGATGTATTTTATTTCCATATTTTCCAGAAAATGAACTGTATCTGAATGTCACACCGGGTCAGAATTGCATTGTTAGAAAAAAATCATTGCATTGTTATATAATTTACACTTATACTGTGCTACCCACTAATATTGGCACCCTTGGTAAATATGAGTAAAGGTGACTGTGGAAAATAAATCTGCATTGTTTATCCTCATTATGAAATAAATGTTTTTCTCTAGTTCATGGTAGCCATATTTATTGGCACCCAATTATTGCAATGTCCTTTTCCCAAGATAACAGTTCTGAGTTTTCTCCTATAATGCCTGATGAGTTTGGAGAACACCTGACAAGAGATCAGAGACCATTCCTTCATCAAGAATATCCAGATCCTCCAGAATACCTGCTCCATGTTGGTGCCTCTTCTCTTCAGTTCACCCCACTCATTTTCTACAGGGTTAGGTCAGGGGAACTGAGGCAGCCATGGCAGAAGCGTCATTTTGTGCTCAGTGACATATTTTTGTGTTGATTTTGATGTTTGTTTGGGATCATTGTCTTGATGGAAGATCCAAACATGGTCCATTATAAGATTTCTTACAGAGGCAGTCAGGTGTAGATGATTGATATATTTTTTTAGGGTTTCTGACCCCAAGACTCAACTAATCTCTGCAATTCTGCAATTCCAGCTGTGATCCTTGGAAAGTCTTTGGACACTCAAACTCTCCTCCTCAGCGTGCATTAGGACGATATAGACACGCGTGTCCTCTTCCAGGCAGATTTGTAACATCTTTAGTTGATTGGAACTTAATTATTGCACTGATGGTGGAAATGGAGATTTTCAATGCTTTAGCTATTTTCTTACAGCCAATCACAGCCAATCTTGTTCTGTACATCAGAACTTTATTCTTTGGTTTTACTCCATGTGATAGATGATTAAGGAAATTTGGCCTTTGTGTTCCTCATATTTATAATCCTGTGGAACAGGAAGTCATGGCTGGGCAATTTCACCCTGGTGTGCTACAAAATGTAAATATGAATGAATATACTTCAGAGATATTCATTCATATTTACATTTTGTAGCACACCAGGGTGAAATTGTCCAGCCATGACTTCCTGTTCCACAAAGTAGTCTTTGCTCATATTTACCAAGGGTGCCAATATTGGTGGGCGGCACTGTAGGGCCCTATGAAATCCGTTTAATTTTTTCCTAAATTCCATTATATATTTTTTCCAAATTCCGTTTTTTCCCCATTTTAATTTTTCTAGACCCTATTTTAATGTTTACAATAAATTGTCTAATTAATTGAAATCATAAAACTTACACAATTTAACAGCAATTTATTAAAAGTTTAACAAAAAAATTTTTTTTAAGGCCCTAGGAAATACGTTTTATTATTTTTCCTCAAATTCAGTTTTATTTTTCTCAAATTCTGTGAATCTGTTTTCCATAAATTTTCTGGATTCCATGTTAATAGTTTCATAACATTTTTATAATTGGAACCATGTCTAATTAATTTATAAAGATTAATAGAGATTTTATTAATTTAATTTATTATATTATTAAAATATTTTTATCTGGTAAATATTGTTTTATTAATATTTTTATTAGTAGCATTACATTAAGTAATATTTGTCAAGTTAAACCAAACTTTTATTTTGTCGGGTTGCTGGGAAGACCTTTACGTTTCTGTTTGTATATGATATGACAATGGTTTTTCTCAAAAGTAGCTGTAAAATGCTCTTGAAGTGACTCAGAGTAGTTCTAGAGATTGTTCATGTGTTCATGTACTCCTATATTGAGGCGGCAGAGGCTGAAAACACTGAGCATCACGCGCTCTTCAGTATGTGTGTAGTAAACAAAACCTGTGCCATTGATTCATACATATAGAATACGTGCAGAATGTGCTGGATTCATTTTTAAATAGGCAAATTCTGTGATATTCCGCGGTATACAGTAATTTCCGTTTTTATGACTGGATCCCGCAATTCCGTCCACTTTTTCTGCTTTGCAGAAATCATAGCGCCCTGAAAAAAAAACAGTGTTTCACTGAGGAAATGCGGCTCTTATTAAAATGCATTCTTAAAGTACTGGTACTAGTAAAATGCAGAATTGCAGCGTTTTTAAACACAGGGTATCGCAATACTTTTTTAGTACCGGTATATCGTGCAACACTAATAGATACTAGTCCATATCTCGATTTGATTTGGGTATAAGGACCTACTTTTGATTAATTCATCCAAACTTTGACAAATTCAGTGACACTCCGCGTTAAACAGTAAATTCCATTTTTATGACTGGATTCTGCGATTCCGTATTTGCGGAAATCATAGGGCCCTACACTTAATTATTAAATGGAGTAATAATTTCAAATACCAGTAAACAAAACATTTACGAACATTATAAACACAATAGTTAACTCACCCCACAACAAATCTTTTAAATGGAACAGTATTTAGGAAAGAGAAATATAAGAATAAAACTAACAAATTATAGTGGCATTCATTATTAACAGTGACTTAATCAGATTTATGTGATATAATGTTTATAATGAAACTGAAAATTCTGACATTTGGAAAACATTTTATACAAATAAACTTGGGCTCGAGTACCTCTCTCATTTGACACAAATCAAAATGTGTGCACTTTGTGCATGTTTTCAGTGTGCATTTTTGACTTTAATTGCTTTAAATAGACCTTATGTTGCTCCGCCCCTTTTCAGCGCCGTATTCGCTGTCTTCTGTATTTCCACAGCGTGAAGGTAAGGTTGTATGGATTTATGAATGAACCGCTTGTTTTAAAATCTTCCCGGTCTGCTGACATTTGACATCCACCTCAAACATTGCACATCATAACTTTCGTTAATTCTGCAACAAGTAAATTCACTTCACCAGCGAATTACTTTCCTACAGCTCTAGAGGTACCGTGAAAACAGAAGTTCACAGACTAAATTCTAAAGATGGCTGCGCACTTGTTTCTCTGATGCATAAGGTCTACAAGTTGCCTTTGAAGTCCCAGAGTGTTCAGATGATTAATAAAAACATATGCTACATATGAAATATTTTCTGATTGGCTTCAAGTATCATGCTGCACATCATTTTCACATTCAGTGTGGACAGACAAATTGCACATTGTTGGAGTAGTTGCATCTTGTTAGGACAGTGTTACTTAGTGCTTCTTCAAATAAAACTGGTCAGAAGCTTCTGAATACATCATTCTAATGAGGTCTTTGTACAACACTATGTTTTGAGTTGGCATTCAGCAGCACTTTTTCTATTTGCACCCATGGAAATGAAGGTTCTGACCCATTTCAGAGGAAAGAGGCAGGTTCCTCATGCTCCTCTGAGTGCTGCTTTATCTGGGACTGTTAACCAGGACACTGCAGCCTGTCCTTTTCCAGCGAGCCTCGAACTGCAGCACAATCACAGCTGCCCTCAATTACACATAACCGTAGAGCAGTCATCACTTCATCTGCCCTGCATTCTCTATGACACTTTCCATTACTGACTGATTTCCATGGTGTGTTGCGTTCCTGGGTCTTCTGACTCATGAATGGGGCCATTGTGTTATCTTGATATACACCAGATCGACTCTAGTGTTAGACTCTAGTGTCTAATCAAGAACTCATTTTGATATATTTTAATCCCCCTATAAAATTGCTGTGAACTTTTGAACATGCTGTACTTTGATAGAAAATGATAAACTTGTGTGCTGTGCATTTAGTTGATGCTCTTAATATAATGACGCTTTAGAGTTTGTAGAGGTGAAGAGCAGGATGTTCTCTGAGACGGGATGGAAGCTCTCACTTCATGAAAGGCTGTTTGTGTTGAAGTAGCCGCTCAGCTGGGAGAGAGATGCCAGCTGGGGCCTGGCACATGGGCTCGCTCTCTCGCAGAGCTCTGATACAGAACTGCTGTGCAGTATATACAAATATATACAGGGCTCTACAGTGTCACCTTTAAAGAGCAGGTCATATGGATTTGCGAAAAATATCTCTTTTGAGTTGCCCGATCAAAGCTCATGAGTATTCATATATTAGAATTGGAATAAAAACGAAAAACTTACAAGATGCATCTACACTCTGCGATTGGCTGCTTTTCATGCCTTCAGTCAAAAAATGCGAGTTGTGAAAAAGTGTGAACTGTGAAAGTGATGGAATACATTTCAAAGGCTGTATGCAGTTTTTGAGTATGTGTGTTTACAGGTGGTATATATATATATATTTTTTTTTGCAGCCTGTCAAAATTTTATTTATTTATTTATTACCAGAAACAGGGTCAAATTTAAACAAGGCTTGGGGAAAAATGCTACCAAAATTATTCTCCCAAATGCTCCCAAAATCCGAGATGCAGGCAAAAAATTATCCTTTACAAGTTCTTGTTTTAAATTTTTATAACACATGATATAGTTAAGCATATCTCATGAGCATGAGTGGTGTTCTCCCCTAATATTATAGTATTAATATAATATTGGAAATGTGATATTGCATTTATGCAACAGCTTGATAAACAAGATTATAACTTAAATTTGAAGTTTTTGCTTTTTCACCCACGTAATTAGTTCTAAACAGAGCCAGAGCAGAACAGTTCCGCTTCTCAGAGCAAAACGGCAGCGTTTTGTTGATTAATGAATATGCATTTTCAAGCGAATCTGATGAGTCAATAATTCAATGACCTATTCATAAAGAGTCATTTGCTTCATTCCTGAATGAATGAGCCTTTATGACACAGACGGTGGCTTGCCGCCACCTACTGGCAGTTTTAAATCATTTTATATTTAAATTGTTAGTATATTTAAGTTATTAAATAGAACCCTGATAAATATTTTATTATAATAATGACGTCAAAAGAGGTTCTCAAAGATTCTTGAAAGATTTTTGTTTTTCTACAAGTTTGTAAATGATGCTAGAATTTTTATAAATAAAACATTTTTTGATGAATAATCCCTTTAAACATATTGAAACTTTTAACACCTCTATTTTTGTGGTTAAAATGCATTTTGTTCCCGGCTGTGGTCAGTGGAATAGAATGGAAACATAGGACTCATCCAGGTTCCTTCGGATCACTGACTCTTGCTATAACTATTTTGTGTGAATAATCACCCAACATTGTGTTTCTCTGTTTTATTTTATGTCTGTTCAGTGCTTTCTTATTCTGTCCAGTTTCACTCAGCTCAGTGCGCACATGGGGTCCTGCTCTCATTTACTTGCCCTTTAGATTAACTTTTAATGCGTGCCATTTACTGTTGTAACCATCGTTTGAACTCTCTGGCAGCAGGCAAAGGCATTTCTCAAAGCACCTCTGCTGTTTCATGTGCAGACTGTGGTGGAATAACAGTGTTGATCTAGATTACCGAAGAAAACATTTCCCATTTCTGAAATAAGATGTTCTCGATGTTAGATGAAAGGAAATAAAAAGGACTCTACTGCATAAATTTAATAGCACTGTTTATTAGGGCTGTGCGATTAATCAAAATTGTCATAAAAACGCGATTGCGAAAATAAAAAATTTGAGCTTGTGCGATTTCTAAATCGCTTTATAGCACAATTTTCCGCACCCCCGACCTCCCGCAGTATGCTATCCGAACCAATCAGAATGCAGCGCTCCTAAATGGAGCACGGGAACAGAACAGACTGGGCGGGCTTACAAACGAAACGCCAGGTTCACACACTTCGTCTGTGGTGCGTATTTTTTCCGCACCCATGTTAACGGATCAGAGCGTTCACACTGCACGTGATTGCGCTCCGACAGTGCACTCCAGGAGCGGTGCGTCTGCAGCAGTAATGCTGCGATCATTTCCGCACGGAATCTATTTCTGCTGTACTGCACACGCTGAATTAAAGTGGCAGCACATTATTTGCGGTAAAAATTAACATGGATTGACACGGAAATTTAGTAATTACACCATAAATGCATATAATTAAAGTCTACGGTTTCAGTCAACACATGGCATTTTGGCTAGATTTAAAACAAGGAAAAGTGCATGTTTAGATAAACAAGGCAATAATAGATGGCACTCGTGGTGGTAGTTAAACAAAGTTATATTTATTGAGTTTAAACGTGAATGTCTATGAAAGATTGTATTACTGTACTGTGATAAGATAATCACAATGCTGAAAAAGCATTTTCAGAAACAACGTTTGGATTTGAAATCAAAATAATGGATAAATGTTGTGTTTGTGGTAAACAGCCATGGATCAGGAGCGGACAGCAAACACTTCCTGTGCGAAAGCAAAATGAGTCTCTGCTGCTTCTGCACCGCATAGTTCAACATCTGCGTCAATGCCACAAAGAGCTCTATGACCAATGCATGGCAAAAAAAAAATCCCTGGACACTAGGGATGTAACGATTCGATTCACGATTTTGATTTCACGATTCGATTCACGATTATTATATTTTTTTTAACAAAATTAGATTTAAAACAATTTAAGATCAATTAAATGTGTCCTTTTATTATTGCTTGGACAAAATGCTGCGCATTTCTTTGTGAAATTGAAATATAGTACTATAATAATATACTAATATAGCACTTGCATATTACTGCTCTTTTGTTAGTTTTGATTGCTTCTATTGTCCTCATTTGTAAATCGCTTTGAATAAAAGCGTCTGCTAAATTACAAAATTTAAATATAATGTAAATGTAAATAACAAAACTAAATAGAAATGTTAAAACAAGCCCCAAATCAAATAAATAAATAACACAAATAAAATAAATCTCTTCATATAAACAAACTAAGGCTTTGTCTGTGCTCTTTCCTTTTAAAATTAGAGGCAACCACTGCATTTTAATCTTGATCCAAACAAAGATGCTGCATACATGCAACATGAGCAGTTTTTAAACTAAATTAGATTGTATAGTTTCGAAATTTGAAGCAAAAACAGAATGGTTTGACTTCCGTTTTGTGAAACTATAAATAAAAATACCTGCATGAAACGGCAAAGCTGAATGAGATGCAGATTCACTCTCTGCCAGCAGGTGGCGCTTAAAGCGTTTCCTGGTTTCCGCTGTAAACAAAGCAGTGCTGAACTTATGAACTTTAATATGCATTATACAGAGGCCAGATGAAAAGAAAAAATACCATCTAAACTTTTCTAAAGACAGTAAGTTCCCCTCAGACATGCATTCATTTAAACTCCTACACCTAAATGAATCGTGATTTGTTTAGAATCTCAACCGATTTGAATCGTCACATATTTGAACTGATTTTTAACCGGCTCGCAGTTAATCGTTACATCCCTACTGGACACAGGATTTTTTTTTCTTCTGCCATATGTCTATTCTAGAGACATTTTGTTACACCTTTATTTAGTGATTATTTTGCCATGTATCTGTTCTAGAGACACGTTACAGCTTTTTGATAAAGCTCTAATTGGTTTTCTTTTGGAAATATGTTTCAAATTCACACGGAATGCAATAATGACTGTTAAGCATGTCTGTGTGTGTCAAAATCGTGATTAAAATCGGAACTCGCAAAATTGATCAAAGAAATCGCGATAGGTTTTTTTTGTCCATGTCGCACAGCCCTACTGTTTATTAGTATTTTGCATAGTAACTTAAGCCTATTTAGTAAGCCAATTAGGATTATTTAATTTTTTATTTTGTCTCCAAAAAAATTCTTCCTGAATTGTATTGCTGTAATTCAACCACACAATTTACTACTTAGTTTTATTTTTTTTTGTAATTCCCAATCTCAGTGATTCTAACAATATTCTTATGACTGTAATACAATATGAGCAGATCAAAGGATGAGATATGGGGTGATTGTTACGAAAATGTCAAAAGTAAATCTTAATTGTCCTAAAATAGGCTGTTTTCTTGAGGCAAAATATAATTTATTTCTTTTGATTTTGCAGTGAAATGTGACCCGAACATGTATTTGACATTTCCAATAATTTTCCTCATCTCTCCCCATCACCACCCCATTGTATTTCCATGCACCGCTTGTCTGCTGCACAGCTGTTGCCGTGATGGTGTTTTACTCTTGCGTGCAGCAGTGTAGCAAGGCAACGCTGTGGCCTGTCTAAACAGGGTTTTCAGCTGGTTGGAGAATGAATCCTTCCGAGGTCTCTGGTGACATTAGTCACAGTAGCAGAGTTGATCTGAAGAGTCGTGAAAGGGTGCTACCGTGGGCAGCAGTTTAAGGATTTCTGTGAGAGCAGGAGAGACAGAAAGAGGCAGGAAAGACGAAACTAGATCAGCTGGAGTCAGCTGACTGCTCTATGTTGTAGACCGTCTCTCTGGCAGAGGCGAGAGAGAAAGCAGGGAAGGGAGGGGAAGCTGTACCGTATGAGCTGAATGTATAATCAAGCATCTGCCTCCGACATGTGAATGGTTACAGCTCTCCAGTGAGAGTGAGGGAGGGAGCGAACGAGTGTATGCGTTAGCTGGGAGGGAGGGTGGGAGTGTGTGTGCGTGTGATCACGGAGTAATCCGCTTGCGGATGGATGGAGAGGGGAGAGATGGAGAGCCGATCGCTACTACGCGAGGCAGGCGGCAGGCACCTCAACCCCCGCCTCGACTTGGAGCGACGAGGACAAGCAGGTGGCATCGCTAACGTGACAGTCTTCCCACCGCCCCTCTCCACCTTCCCACGGTCCCTCCTCACTGACAGCACTGCAGCTCCTGTGCATTTTTTGCACTCTGTGCAGAGATATTTACTGTAATAGTGGTTGTCAGTACATGGACTTGATTCTTTTGGTTTTGACCGCCTTTAACGTACGCTGCTCTTTTACTTTCCCTCCCTTTCTCTCTGTTTTTCCTCTGTGGGTTTGTGATGTAATGGCTGCAGTTTTCACAGGAAATCACTAGTCTGGTAAGCTGATGAACAATGCATACATGTAGATTGTGATGTTTTTATTATTATTTATAAATGTCACGCATATCATTGTATTCCAGTTGGTTGTTGATTTCCTGTCCCTTGTCATTTTCAGATGGCTGTCATGACGTTTCTGGTTATGTGTAGCGTAGTATCACATAGCGTGTTGATTGTCTCGATCGCAGTAGCTGATATATTGTGTGACCTGTTTGATTTAGCTGTGTGGGTAGTTCTCAGCTATATCCAGCAGTCATATTTACTGTGCCTCGCCCCTTTTTCCTCATTTCTCTCTTTTCCTATGATGAACTTTGGCCTGTGTAACGAGCCATCTGTGGCATTTCACGAAAGGAGGAGCGAAGTTCCCTACTACTGATATCAGATTTGGTTTGTATAGTTATGCAAAAGGAATGTAACTGTATGATGGGTTGAAAGTCCACTTTACATGACTTGCTGTCATGTTTTGAAAGACACCAAATCAGAGGAAGACAAACAATATGGAGCCTGGTGTTTGTTTTAAATCTGACGTTATTCAACAGAAGTCTTGCAATAGTTGTTTACCTTAAACTGTGGATTTAGACATGATTACGGAGGTCAGATTCAGTGCTATTTCTAATCAAGGCCATCGTTCACCTCTGGCTTCAGTGTCGCTTCGGTCACGTGTGGTGACCCGAACGGTGGGTTGACATCACTTTCTTGCTATTCTGAATCGTTGTTTATCGTGTTTATTTAATAAAATTTAAAGGGAAGGAATTACCTGTTTGCTTCCAGCTGAGATCAGATCATAGCTGTTTTTTACAGCCATACACAGCAGAAACGGTAATTAGAAGTTTGCAGCTCTATAGTTTGGAAGTCAAGTTAATTACTGTAGGTGTATTTGTGTTCTGAACTGTCAGCTTTGAATATTGTTATGAATATTATAGAATTCTCCAGCACTTGGCGCACCAGAGTACAGCTCACACTTCTGACCTGTCAAACTCCCACGTGCAAATGTAGTGCCGTCCTCCCACACAGGGAGAACTATTTGTAGGAAATCATCATGAATTTTAAAAAGTTTTCTCTGATACTGTGAGTACTATTTCACTTTACTTGATTCTTTCTTCCACAGGCCTATTCCCAAGATGCCTACCTTAAGGGTCATGATGCATACAGTGGAAATGCCCACCATATCCCGGAGCCACCCCCTATATGTTACCCTCGAGTAGACTGTAAGCCCCCGGGGATAGCCCAGGCCACTGAGACATCAGCCCCGGGGGTTGTAGCATCTGATCTAGGATACCGTGTGGAGATACCAGTACCTCCCTCCCCTCCACCACCCATTCCAAAGACACAGACTGCAGTGTGTGTGTGCAATGAAAGTGTTCGGACTGTGGTGGTACCCCCTCATGTTCACATGGGCCGTATGGTTCCAGGTCATCGGGGTGACTATGGTCTAGTAGGCCCAGATCCAATGCTGATCAGAGCCAGGCCTGGTACGGTGTCTGGTGGTCGTCCGCCGTATCTCCACCCTCGCAAAGCTGACATGTTCCCTTCAGGTTACCATGGTGATCCTTATGCCATTCCACCTACACACTATGCGCCTGCTTCCACCATTACCTCCCCTGCTTCCCACCAGAACATTGACTGGCGGACTTACCAGACATACCGGGAATATATCGATAATAAAGGTCTTCACACTTACAGTCGGACTATTCAAGAGCGTTTAGACAGTCTGCGAGCTGCTTCCCAAAGTGTCCACGGTGGCCCCCACTGCGGACCTCAACCCGGCTGGGGCAATAAATTACGCCGCAGAAGCACTTCTCATGACCGGGCTTACCAGGGCCCTTCTGTGCTTCCTTCACGCAGTGCTTCACAGGATAGGATGAGTGGGACAGAGAGAGCGGCCCACGCCAGGGAATGGCCTCCTCGTAGCGTATCCTCTGACGGGCTCATGTGGAAGCCCCGCGTTTATTCGTCAGACTATGTGGATCATAGTGAACCAGTTTCTCCTGCACCATGGGCCGCTGTGGATAGGCAGCTGTATGGCAGAGTAGACCAGAGGAGTCGTCCTAGTAGACAGTCTCTCCCACCTCGGGCGGTCCTTTACCGTTCTCCGACAGGGTATGGTATGAGCGTCAGGGGTGTTGCTGGCTCACATACGCACAGCTCCAGAACGGACATCCCACCCACCACTGCTTTTCCAGAGCGACCTCGCAATGGACTAAACCAGGCCAAAGAGCCTCCTTCCAAAGACCAAAGTGGAGCTGTTGTCGGAAATCGTATTTCTAATTCGTCATCGTACCAATCGAGAACTAGGGCCGAAACCATGCAGAGCCCAGAAACTGGGAAGGAAAATCCAGTCGGATATAGGTCAGCATCTTACTCCGCTCCTCCTCCGCAGAGGCCACAGTGTGGGGCATCATCTCAGAGGACACACCCACGGGATGTCAAGGGCCTACCGGTAAACGGGTCCAGTCCTGTTGAGGGTGTAGTCCTCCGGGAGAAGCACCCAACAGGGAAGGGGACCCCACAACCTCTCCGCCATCCCTCGTACATCCTTGCGGTGAACGACATGGATGGATCCGAGCCGGCAAGGGGCGGTGTCTGCTGGTTGCCCAATGATGCCCGCCGGGAGATGCACATGCGGAGACTGGGGGAGCAGCTTGACTCCTCCTTCTGCTCCAGTAATCTGGACGAATCACTTGACTCCATTCCCTTCATCGGTAAGTGCACTCTTTGTAACCATAGCAACGCTAACCCGGCAACAATCTTGAGCTAGCAGTAGGGATTGTTTTAGAGTTGCCGCAGATATTTTTGAACAATAATTGCTTATATGTAGACAATAATGGTGATGTATTGTGCAATTATTTTTTTATGTGCAATTTGGGCCATCAGTGATTTCCTGTATTAATAATGCTCCAATACCTTATGCAATTTCAAACTGATCACAATTTCAAATCCCGACCCCATGTGTCCAGACAGAGGATTATCGTGGCCAAATTTTACTTTGTATCATTTGTTCTATCAAAATTTCAAAGCTTGAAGAGTAGAGTTGATGTATGCAGAAGGTGCAAATCTAGGCCTGTGAGTGTGGCTGTTTGAGAGTTACTGAAGGAGAGTGAGAGTGACTGTGTGTGAGTCACGGTGTTTGTCAGGGAGGAGGTGGCCTTCTCTCATACTCTAATGCCTGAGGATTGGTCTGGAATATTGAGTGATAGCCTAGCTGTGCTCTGTCACATTTTGTCTTTGGTGTTTTGTGCTTTTGTAGCCTTCAGATATTAGGCATACTCTGTAACACGTTTGTTGCTTACCTTTTATACCGTTTACACATTTGGATGAGAGTTTTGAAAAATACTGATAATTTTTTAGAAAGAATACAAGAGAGAAGGTAAATAAGTAGCAGTAGGAGTGTTAGTGGTAATATACAAATGTTTTACTTGGTATTTCAGGTAGGTATATGATATTCTCATTAGTGCTGGGGATTATATTGAAGATGCATGATCTGTTCACTTGTGATTTTGCCGTAAATGTTAAATTAAGCAACGTTGGGAATATTGCAGTTATTGTAATGTGCTTTTTATTTCCCCTTTAAGTTTTCTAAAGAGTGCGTCATTTTGGATAATATGTTTATATTTATTGTATGTTTATAATAATAATAATATTAATAATAATGTACACATGCAATAGGTGGGGATAATTTACCCTCAGGTCATTGTGGGGAAAAAAACACTTTGGTGTGATGCGAATTTTCACTAATAATTTTTATTATAAAAGTTTGATTTCAGTGACTGGCTGACTGTACATTTTTCATCATTACCTATAGCTATGAATTGTGGTATGGATGCATGGTATGCATGCATGTAATTAAAAATAATTATAATATAAAAGAACCATATGAATATTTATATGATTATAATTACATAAATATAAGGTCTTGCAAATACGCATTTGACTGTTTGGTCAAAATGATGGTTTGAAAAAAATATCAACCTTATAATCCACTTGTGGCTAAACATTTGATATTTTTAGCTGTAGCATCCAGATTTAGATGATTTCATATTGTGAAGTTGTGTTACAGTCTAAACATTAGTCAGCACAATCATCATTTATTATTACTCCTAAGAGCTTTTATACTAGGGTCACAACTCCAGTGGTTTTTGTTGATTGTAAATCATTAACAATTAAAACTTTGAATAGGTCTTAGTTTTAATTGTTAAAACTAAGACCTATTAAGTTTTACAATTAAGTAAGACCTATTAACTAAGACCTAAGACCTATTAACTAAGACCTACTAAAACTAAGTTGTCTAAGCTCTTAATGTTTAATACTGTAAGTAAATACTCTAGATTTTATGGGTAACACGTCCCATTTTCTGATTGCAGTTTTCCTGGTTATAAGATGTGTATGTTTTATGCAGACAATCCTAGCATTCCTGATTCTGGCACTGCATATACTTTCTGTTATTAGTCAGATTTGTACTGCTTGTTCTCCCTGAATTTTCAGATAACCTGGCAAGGGAGGCAAATTGTCTAAGACTGTTTGTATAAAAATGTGTTTGGTTATTCAGCTTTTGATAAAAATGCATGGTTGGACACATGTATGCAGTAAACATGAATGGTAGAAATTATTTTTAATTTTTAAACAACAGGTAAATGTTTTTAGCTATCCTAGGATTTGTATATGATGCCCTAATTGCAGTATTATGCTATATTTTTGACCACGTGAGTGACATCCAGTTAACATTGGGAATCAATATGGTTGTTTGTAATTCTGTTTTGATTACATCATTTGCAGTTCAAACCAATAACTAACATTTGTTTAGCTTGTTTTACCAGTCCAGCTTGTTAACTACCAAACCTCAGATTGTCCATGGTAAGTTGGTTGTCTAAGCTCTTAATGTTTAATACTGTAAGTAAATACTCTAGATTTTATGGGTAACACGTCCCATTTTCTGATTGCAGTTTTCCTGGTTATAAGATGTGTATGTTTTATGCAGACAATCCTAGCATTCCTGATTCTGGCACTGCATATACTTTGTTATTAGTCAGATTTGTACTGCTTGTTCTCCCTGAATTTTCAGATAACCTGGCAAGGGAGGCAAATTGTCTAAGACTGTTTGTATAAAAATGTGTTTGGTTATTCAGCTTTTGATAAAAATGCATGGTTGGACACATGTATGCAGTAAACATGAATGGTAGAAATTATTTTTAATTTTTAAACAACAGGTAAATGTTTTTAGCTATCCTAGGATTTGTATATGATGCCCTAATTGCAGTATTATGCTATATTTTTGACCACGTGAGTGACATCCAGTTAACATTGGGAATCAATATGGTTGTTTGTAATTCTGTTTTGATTACATCATTTGCAGTTCAAACCAATAACTAACATTTGTTTAGCTTGTTTTACCAGTCCAGCTTGTTAACTACCAAACCTCAGATTGTCCATGGTAAGTTGCTTTGGAGAAAAGTATCTGCTGAAATAAATTTAGAAGAGGATGGTTGCCACCTATGCCTTGCAGTAAAACCCAGTATATTATCCTGTAAAATTAAGCTAGGCTAGCACTGATGGCATTAATATTCTCGTGTCTTGGAGCGAGGCGATCTGTAGGCTACGCTGGAGCTCTTTAGCTAGGCCCGAAGAGGGTTTTGCGCACCTTCCCCTTGGCCCTCTTTGAGACGCTGGAGGATGCAGGAACTAGGGCAGTTGCTTTAATTTTAGCTGCTCCAGCCCTCTGGCAGCACAGAACAGCTTTGTACTCCAACCTTTTTTGGCTAAGATCTGCAGAGGAGCTCAAAAAGTTTTCAGTGCTCTCGAAAACAGGACATGTCAAATTGTAAGATAACTAAAACTGTCCTCATTCCTAGAAAAAGTTTATGCAGACTTCTTGCTTGCAATGAAATCAAGATATGCACTTGTAGGCTTGATGCTTTTAAGGCTAAATAAAAGCTGTTTTCTATGGTATGGCATGGTCTATAAAGAAAGTTCAATACTCTGTCTTATTCTTTGTTCTGTTAGTGTACAAGACAAAAATTTGTCAGTCTTAGACACTTTAAACACAATTTATTTATCCAATAGCAAGAAAATTAAAGAAATGAACACGCTCAAGTTAGGATTATATATCAAGATTATTTTTTAGCAATCTTTTGGAATGTTGACATTATGATACCAAATACTAATAAATTTCAGGAAAACTCATAAAGAGAAAGCTTTTTTTTTTTTTTAAGAAAAAACACCAGGAACATTTCTAAATAATTTGCCAGTTTCCTTAGCGCAAATGCTGACATCCAATTAAATCACGTTTAAAAAGTTTTAAAGTTCACCCTTTGTTCGCTTAATTTTGTTGTGAAACTAATATGATTTCTGTCTTTTTAAAATTGAGTCTAATATTTTATCCAATGTATCAAGTAGGGGTGGGAGAAATCGATTAACTATCACTCTATATTATTTACATATTCAGATTCATATTAAATCAAATCATATCATCTCTTCCTCTTTACTGCTTGTTACAGTACAAAATAAGCATGAATGAACATTAGAAGGTAGGCTATATTGAAAGAAACAGTACAGCTTACTGAAATATATCATGTACAACAGCTTGTAAACATCCACGTAGCATTATATTTATCTCAGGAAAGTCATTCAGTGACCATAAACAAATTTTTTTCATTAGTTAGAAAAAAACCCCACTAGAGATGAGCATTTTGATTACTATATGCACTCTATTACAAATCATTATATTTTTCATCATTAACCTGTTGATGTCGTCTTTATAATTTAATGTATGTTTAAATATATCTGCCATGGAAACAAGTTATTACAGCTGCCATTTAAAGGTTTAGCCTATTTTTCAACAACGAATTGGAGTGAAACAAAATTTATATTAAAGAAAAGTTTATATAAAACCAGCCTTATGTGCAGTCTAAATGTTTATTTAAAACTACATTTTTATTTGAGTGTTTATTATTAATTTATTATTAAATAATCTTTTTTTTTCTTGATGAGCAGGAACAGCTTAATGTTGTTTTTAATGTGTTCAGGAAATAAGTGTATTATCCCAGCCCTAATATCAAGACATATATGATGGGCATATAAATATGTACAGTATAATAGAAATAACACATTTAACTTTTATTTTTCTTTGCTTCAGCTTGTTGCTCTGTGAGCCTCTCTGTGTACACGTATGAACTCACATGCCAAAGAGAGTTGCATTATTCATGTTTACCGCTCTGTTACCGTGTTTACAGATGAGCCAGCCAGCCCTAGTGTAGACCATGATGGCAGCCATATTGCTGCGTCGGCTGTGATCTCTGGAGCTCAGTCTGTAATCTCTGACAGCCCCAGCCCTACCACCCCCAGCCCCCTCATGCGCCGGCAACTATCTCATGACCAAGGTAAGCGTGTCTGTACAGATTTAAGTTTTTATTTTGTTTTTTAACAATTATTGCCATCTGAGAGCATCATGTGAATGGATCAGTGAGCATTTTGTTGAGCTTGTTACTGATGTTGTATTTTTGTCTACATGCAGAGTCTCTCAGAAATGCCATTCTAGAATCGGGAACCAAAACGGAGCGCTCAAAGTCATACGACGAGGGCCTGGACAACTATCGGGAGGAAGGCCGTGGGTAAGTGTCTTTTAAAAGTGATGGATCGTGATGTTGGAGCTTCCTAATACTGTCAATGTGAGTGGTTGTTTGGCCTAACATAATCATTCATTTCCACAGACGATCCAGCAAACCGAGTCTAAAGGTTTTCAAGAAGGTGAGAGATGCAAAAGTCTCCCTCATAAAGAGAAGCTTTCGTTAAACCAGAATGGCCATTCACTAATAATGGCACCTGTTCCAAAACCTTGTGAGATGCCTGTGTTTGGAGCATTTTAAGACTTTCTTTTAGTCAAATTTAAAGGCAATCCTATTGAAGTTATAGGTGCTGCAAATTTGGACAAAAAAAACCTATAATAGTTGCAACAGTTTCCGCAAACGATTGTGGGCAGTCCATTGGCACGTCATCTGATGCTTGGGTGATTAGTCAATGCAATGTAGAGATCTCTACATCGGTCATTTGTGAGGTTCCAAAAGGTTTTGGAACAGAGAATAAATGATTGACAGTTATCCGAGGCTAGATACCAAAATCTCATGTTTGTTCTGCTCTTATAGGCATTGGATGGCCATAAGTCTGATGACTCCAGCTCCAGAAGAGACTCCTCCACTGAGATCTTCAGTGACTCCACCAAGGAGGCTTGGCTGCATTTCCGACAGCTCAACACTGAGAAGGGCAAGGTGGGAAAATGTTCTCTGTCTTTCACTACACATTTCCCATTTCATTCAAGAGCATATTGAATTGAATGTTGATAGTTTGACTGTAATTGTTGTAGATTACTGATCATGACCTGCACTTTACATGTGTTCTTCTCTTTATAGCGAGTAGGAGGCGGCATGCGGCCGTGGAAACAGATGTACGCAGTGCTGCGGAGACACTCCCTCTACCTCTATAAAGACAAAAAGGAGGGGCTTTCTCACATCAACTCGCAACTGGAGGATGAGCCGCTTTCAATCAGCATCAAGGCCTGCTTGATTGACATCTCTTACAGTGACACAAAGCGCAAGAATGTCCTGCGGCTAACAACTTCAGACTGCAAGTATCTGTTTCAGGCAGAGGGCCGCGAAGACATGCTGTCCTGGATAAGAGTCATTCAAGAAAACAGCAACCTGGACGAGGAGGTTTGTTGACAATGATAACGTGACAGCTAAGGTATTTATACAGTGGTGTGATGTAAGTTTCATCGTCAGCATAGTTCGCATGTAAAGCCAGATCTAATTCTGCGTACTCTGTTTGCTCAGCTTGCACTTTTTTGAATTAATTAGTTTGTCCACAAGCTGCAAACACTGCCCACTGTCTGGTGTTTCACAGTCAAAAGAAACCGATGAGGCAGAAAAACAAACCACTAGTCAGTAATAGATGTCAAATTGATGTCTGATAATAGATGTCTGATTTGGTGAGCGCTTATGTGAGGGGTTAATAGATACCGGCAACTGTAGTTTAAACAATTACAAAGAAATTTTATCAGTCATAACAAGGATGAAACTTTCTAGTGCGCATATTTTTACACTATCAAATGAAGTATCCTATGCATTCAGCTGTACACATGCGCTAAGTATCAAAATAGAAGTATAGTTCGGGATTTAAGTCATTAATGAAGTGACACCTCAAGACTAGGTATAAAAAGGTCAACAGATGCGAATCAAAACTGGCCATGGCCCGCATGTTCGTTTCCTTCTGTTGAACACGCCAAGATTGGATGAATTGGATGCAAAAACCGGTCAAGAGTATTGGCATCTTGCTAATGGGCACACCAATTTTGAACCAATCCCTTGAGCCATGTGACTAATTACTGTAACTGCAGGGAAATGACAACCGGATAAAGCTGGATTGGCTGGTGACCAATTGGCCTTCACAATCGGCTATCCTGTTGTGACGTCAAAGGCAGCAGACAAGGAAAAATCTATTTTATGCTTTTATGGGTGTTCCAAAAATCAGGCTCTGATAAAGCATCTGCTGTATGCAGTAAAATGTTTGTGATCTATATTTTGCTTGCAATTTTTACTATTTGAATACACGGCTAATTTGGAAACACCATAAATGGAGAAAGTTGCTTTTTGCTAAATAATGGTGTAGTTACAGCATCTACCAACAGAGGATAACAGGATAACCACTCAATCCTTGACTCCTTTCTAAACAGTGTCTGATTACACATTAAACATGTCATGTGAACAGCCTCACAAAAAACTAATATGAGCAGGAAATCATTGTAGATTGATATCATCGTGTGAAGTCTGTGGCCCATGTCTGCCCCTCAGAGTTGACTGCACAAGCATCACAGTATTGCATAACTTTGTCCTGAAGAGAAACCATGTGAAAACCAGCTTACTGCTAACGCAACAGCACTTTGCCATTTGCTGAAATCAGTGTCGAGGTGACATTGTTTACTGAAGGTGTGAGGATTATGGGTAGGCTTTTTGTTAATGTTCTTCTCCTGTGTTTGCCAGAGGAACTGGTTTCCTTTAACACTTACAATCAGATTAATGTTGCTGTACTTTCAGCTTTACATGTTACCACAATGTTAATGATTCTTTGTCTTGTGTTTTCAGAATGCTGCCGTAACCAGCACTGATTTGATCAACAGAAAGCTCAAAGAATATATATCAATGAGGTAAAGATCATGTCATAGAGACCAGCAAGTTTGTCTTAATGAAGGCCTTGTTCCAAATCCTAGTGAGCTACCTCACTGACATGAAGCTCTGTCAGCTGTCACTCACTCACACTGAACACCAAACAAAAAGCATAGCCACACACAAAATTAGTGTTCTTAGCATTAGCCACACAAAAATACAGTATGGCTTAGCACAATTATCAAATTGCAAAGGTTTTAAATGAATAAATACGTGCATTATGTATTTCTAGAGTGTAGCGTGACTCTTACATGCGAGCAGCTAATGATCTGGTGATTTTAGTGTCTTGCAGCAACTCGGTTCACACTAAATGCTCTGCATCAGCTCGGAGTTTGGGTCGATTATAACTTGTATTTGGAAACTAGTATGTGTCTTTTTCAAATGAATTAAAGAAAAATAAAATTTGTACCGATATACTTTGATACTTCAAATTCATTTGAATACTAACAGAGGACACAGGGATCCAGGTTGCCCTAAACATGAGATAATAGAGACAATAATTCTATATATACTAGGGCTGGGCGATATAGCAAAAAAAAAGATCAACGATATAATGTTTCATATTGTTCGGTATCTATAACCGAACAATACATTTAACTTTTTTACATTTAACCACTGTATTTTTAAATTAACCCAATTTATTGAGACAAACAACAAATATTTTTAGTTTTAACAATCACACACAAAATAAAAATTAAACAAATATCTAATTTCTAATGTTTTATATGCAGATTTAAATAGGTCTTAAGGAAACTTTTGACATTCCGAGGCCACAGGAGGGCGCAATGAGCAAAATAATGCAGCACATTTAAATTGTCAACGCAAGGAAATATCTGTCTATAAAAAACGTGCATTACGTCTAAATTAACTCATAAAAATCTAATATAATTTCGTAAATTGCATAAACAATTATGAACAAAACAGCATCATGTATTTATGCATTGCTTAATCCAAAGAGCCGAAGCGCCATTCACACAGATTGCATTTAAAAACATAAGAGACGCAGTGAAAAGGAATAAACCTCCACAAATTTGTGACATGTTTTCTAAATGTTTAAACTGTTTTAACTGCATGGCTAGATCTCTTGTGTGAGACGCGAGTGCAGCAGTCATTTGTCATTCTAAAAAATGCGCTGAATATGCGTTCTGTGTGAATGGCTTGGTTTCAGTTTTAACCTATTCAAGGTCTTCTCCGCATTGAGCTGCTATACTTCTCTAATATTTTGAATAAATAATGCAGCGGTGGTGCGTTTCGGGGGCTAGACTAACAAAACATTAAAATGAAGCAACGTCACTTACATCATTATCACCGCATCTCGCGCGCCACTGATGACGCTCCCTGATGCACACCTAACATTCAAATGCAAATGTTTATTTTAAATTCGACTAATATTCTTTCTTTATTCACAATCTCCTCATCACAGGCAGGCACAGCACTCATTTCAGCGTGTGTTCGTGTTTTTTGTCTGCTGTCTGCATCACTCATAGTACGTGCCTATATCGTGCGCTATATCGAACATTTTTTCTACCGTTATCGAAGAAGGTGTACCGTCGGTAAATATCAATACCGTTTTATCGCCCAGGCCTAATATATACTATACTTATTGCAAAAATATTTTACATCTGAAAGAAGCACTTCAACTCTCTTCCCCCATTTACATCAGCACTATAAACAGCAGTATGAGTGTTGCAGAAGTAATGATACACTTTTTTTATTTGAAAACAGAGCCATAGTTTGTTCAGTTTAAAAAGAAAAGGTATTTTTTTCTCCATCTACTGTACCAAAAACATACCAAACAGTGACTTAAAAACTAAAGTATGTAGCGAACTGATAATTTTGTGTACCATTAAACCCCTATTGGAGATGCAACAACATGTGCCAACCATCTTCCCAAAGTTGTAATGAAAACCACTTAGAAATCGGCTGTCGTCAACAAAAGAGATGCATTAAGGGCTCTCTGTGGTTTTCCGTCAAAATAAAAGCTTTATGATAGCCTGTATTGTAATTTTACAGTTTAACTGCAAAATAAAAATATTATATATTTTTGAAAGTACTCTATTTTTTAAAATTTTACAATGAAATTAGTAATATTTGTTGTTTCATTTTTATTTAGTAGTAGTTTTAGTAATAAACAATCGCTAAAATCTATTTTTTTATAAAACAATCTTTTTTTCTTCTTTCCTTGCATATATTGTTGAGCTGCATAAGATTGCCTTGTGTTCAGTAATATGTGTGTGTTCTTACAGTGCACCCAGCAGTAAGACGGAGCCGTCACCCAAAACCTCACGGCAGTCTCTCAGCATTAGGCACACTCTGCTGGGTGGCAGCAGTAAGAGTCAGAGCCTCTACTCGCCCAAGAACGAACAGGAGAGGAGTAAAGGTAGCACACGGCATTATGAAATGACACTGAAACCCATCGTGTTCTCAGTGAGATGTTAATATCAGCGATATGTGTCTCAGATGACTCCAGTCCTCCGAGAGATAAAGCTGCTTGGAGGAGAGGAATTCCAGGACTGAAGAAGAAGCCTCAAGATAAGAGGCCCACTGCTGGTGTCACGTTTGGAGTACGACTGGATAATTGCCCTCCTGCACAAACCAACAGAGTAAGAAATGCCAGAGATTACAAATGCATTACTGCATAATGCAAATTAAACCATTATGGGTGAAACTCAAGTAAACATGAGAAGGTTACACTTCACTCCACGAGCAAATGGGGAAAAAAAGAATTCAGATTTTGTATGAAGAAACTTTAAGCCTTTATGGATTTTTGCATTGTGACATTATTAGTATATTTCCCCCCGAGTGTGTCTGAATGTTTTACATTTAAATCTTTAGTATAATGTTTTTTTTATTATTATTACAGTAGTGAGAAGTAAATAAAATAATGAAATTCATGTAAATAAATAATAAAATTCACGTCATGATGGGAAAATAGGAGTGGTTCCAAAAATAGATTCCATTTTCTCAATGCAAATTTTACTTTGGGGTGAAAAATGACCTATTTTTTTAGTTTTGTGAGATTATATGATATTAAAAATAGCACTAATTACTATCTGTTACAGTTTGTGCCTTTGATCGTGGAGGTGTGTTGTAAGCTGGTGGAGGAGAGAGGGTTGGAGTACACAGGTATTTATAGAGTCCCCGGAAACAACACTGCCATCTCGAGCATGCAGGAGGAACTAGACACTAAAGGCATGACAGACATTGATATCCAGGATGACGTGAGTCAACACTTTGTTGTGTGCTATTATACATGAGAGCTTGTATCATAAAGACAGACCTGATCTTTATGCTTTCATTTTGTTCAGCAGAAGTGGCGAGACCTCAATGTGATCAGCAGTTTGCTTAAGTCCTTTTTTAGGAAACTTCCTGAGCCTCTGTTTACCAATGGTGAGACACATGATCGCATAGAATAGATGATTCTGTTGGCTTTATACAAAACGCATGGAAAATACTGTGTGCCGTCTCTCATAGAGAGCATTTAGTATCTAAGAAAATCTTGTATCTAAGCTCTATTTTCTCCACTTGTGGAGGAAGGACTCCTCCTAGAGGACAACATAGGTCATATCTCACATGGTCATAGAAAAGCAAGCCTGAAAAATTTGTGGATTTTTTTATTTAAAAAATAAAATGTACAGTCATAGATTTCTGTATTGAATCTTAGATTTTATGTATGTGTAGCTGTAATATTTTATAGCACCTTTTTTTTGGCGTGGGGACCCTGATTAATACACTTCTGGAATGTTCTTATAATGCTTGTTTGCTCTGATCATAGAAAAATATTCCAACTTTATTGATGCCAATCGAATGGAGGATCCTGTTGAGCGGTTAAAAACACTGAAGAGACTGGTACAGTTTATCTGAAGACTGCTGTTGATTTACTGAATACTGACATTTACTAGATTGGAGAAAGAAAAATCCTTTAAATCAGCAATAAAATCCTCAACAGATAACAGGTATAAATTATATGTACTGTTTATTCTGCTCAGATTCATGAGTTACCAGACCATCATTATGAAACGCTCAAGTTCCTCTCTGGACATCTCAAAACCGTCTCTGAAAACTGTGAGAAAAACAAGGTATGAGCTTTGTAAATGTTCAGTTAATTTACCCCAGTGGTGCCCAACCCTGTTCCAACCTCTACTTTCCTGCAGAGTTCAGTTGCAACCCTGGTCAAACACACCTGTCTGTAATTATCAAGTGCTCCTTCAGCTCCTAATTAGTTGGTTCAGTTGTGTTTGATCAGGGTTGGAGCTGAACTCTGCAGGAAGGTAGATCTCCAGGAACAGGGTTGGGCACCCCTGATTTACCCCGTCTAGGTGAGTTCAACAACCTATTATAAGAAATGATGAATGGAAATACTTTAAACTTCTTTTGTAGATACTATTACTTTACTGTAAATAATCTCTTTCATAAAAGTTAAAAATTAAATGATATAATCAGATCATTAAAACCGCAGTGTTGCTCAGTTTCATCTGTCATAACATGTCTGAAGAACCTGGAAGCACAAATCCTTGTGTGATGTCAATAATTTCCATTACAGATAGAAAAGAATGAAAAGCCATTAATGGAAGCTTTTTTGTATTTAATTAGATGGAGCCACGTAACCTGGCCATTGTGTTTGGCCCAACTCTTGTCAGAACCTCTGAAGACAACATGACGCACATGGTCACGCACATGCCTGATCAGTACAAGATCGTTGAGACTCTCATTCAGCAAGTAAGAGATTTTTCCTTTCATTTGTGTGTAAATTGATGTCTGAATTCTGCCGAACATTCTACTTTGCTCTTCTGCAGTGTGATTGGTTCTTCACAGAAGATGGAGATGAAGTGCCAACGGTGAGTCTGTACCTTCCTGCCATTCTTCTCTGAGTGGATTTCTGAGCCCTAAACAAACATCACCATGCTGTCACTCTCCAAGAACTGGAGACTTGAGTCTCCAGGGTAACACTGGTCAGAAACATCATCCTCATCTTTTTCTCAGTTTCCCTTTTGTCTCATTTCCACCTGGTCCACCTCGCTTGTGTAGAACTATTTAGTCGCAGATAACATCGAGGAACTTCCTACTCCCTTACTGGGGCAGATTTATCATTTTTGGGATCCCAAGGAGAGTTCAGACCTGATGCATTATTTCATTTTACAGAACAAAAGCTGCATTACAGGTATCTCTGAAACTAGAGTGTGAGGCAAGTTAGAAGCTTACTTTAATATAGCTTCATGCAGCTTTGCATCTTTATATGTCGATGTGAGTCGATGAGAGCCGCTTTAACTCATAGCATACAGTGCTCACCATGCTCTGTCTTTAAATGGCTGTGGATACTGATCTATGAGTTAAATCCATTACTGCTAAATGCAGACTTGCTTTGTCTTTCCAAAAGCTGAATGCAAAACCAACAAAGAACTAATAAATTAACCAATTTCACTATATTTTCTGCTCTTCACTTTCATGCAGTAGCAGACTGTAAACCTGCGAGAAATTGATTTTAAGTCCTGATTTGCTGGTAAATACGAGCACATGGATTTTTTCAGTCACTTTATGACCATTATAGACCCACCAAGGCCCCAAGCATTTGCATGGTTTGCATGGTGGTTGAAGCTGCCACTGCTCACTGATAATCTTTGCAAACAGTGTTTTAAAAAGAAAGTCAACATTTGGTTGTTTGGAAAAGCTCATACACACACTGCTGAAAAAAAACGGGCCTGAAAGTTCACTATGCCTCATGTAAATGATGTATGAATTTCACCTCTCTCATTGTTTATGTCAGACCAACGTGGAGCAAGAGAGCACAGTTCAGTCTCAGCCTGTGCCCAACATTGACCATCTGCTGACTAACATTGGCCGCACCGCTCCTTCACCGGGAGACGTCTCAGGTAATCTTGCGTTCATAGTCCAACTGTTCCAGGTTAGGGATTATGAGTTTAGGAGAATTGAAGTTACTTAAAACAAACGTGAGACGTTCAGTGTGTTCAGAAGTTACTGTGTCTGTATGTTCACACTCTCTTAATATATTTCAGATGATTAGCAGATGCTCATGCTTTCCATTAGATCTGTCAATGTTTAGAGCGAACAAAAGCAAGCTTGCCAGAAATGTCTTTGTGCATATGTAAAGGTGAACTATTTTAGCAATTTTGCATTGGTCAAACGTATTTGATGAGCTATCTGAAAATTGGATAAAATAGTTCCTATGTATGTGAAGCTTTATGAATCAACCTTTTCCCATTGAATTGTTTCTTTACCTTCCGCCATTGTTTTAGACTTGTTGCCTTTATTTCAATGCTATGATTTCTCCAGAATTCTCCTTTTGCTTTGGTTTGTTTTCATTTGAACCTCAGTCATTGTCATCCCTCCCCTAATGCTTTAGTCTCCGTTATGACTCCACTCCTCCTTTTCTTTCAGTTCTTTTCCTTCCTTACTCTTCTCTTGTGCTAACCCGGCGTGTTCTTTCCCAAAAGAAATGGAAAAACCAATGATAAACCACCAAAGGTTTACCCGTCTGACCCATCTTGTCTCTAGTGTTTTTCTTCTCCCTTGTCCCTGTCCAGCACTGCTCACACATTACCCAATCTTGACACAGGCCAAGTGGGCGGCGTCTATCACTCGGTGATGTCACTGATGGACTCTGTAATGTCTGTGATGGACAGCTGGGACTGTAGGAAGAAGGAGGAGTGTTGTCCCCAGTGTAGCTGCCTAGTCTGCAGAAATCCCCGATTCTTATAAATTGAAAGCGAATCCGGGACAAACCCACCAGAAAACAAAAAAAGATTGTCAGAGAAGTTGATATTTGTCATCGTCGTGTTGCACGTTTCATATCTTATAAGACTATTATTAACAGAGAGGATACAGAGCTGTGATGGTGTAATGTGTCTGAAAAGCCTCTTTGCTGTCTCTCGTTGTCTCTGAAGCTAACCGCAAGGAGTTCTAGCATGGTATGGTCTTCAGGATTTCCTCCAGTCTTGTGGCATACAGTAACTGTCATTGATGATGTCTGAAGGGGTGTGGTGAGGGGCTGAGCCGGCTCAAATCATAAAGCTCCCGACGAATATTGTACCATTCAAAAGCATTAGTATCTCTTGATGGAGAGTGAGCAAAGGGGCTTTTGAGTGGTGAAGTAGCCCGTCATAAGGACTCGCTTCCTCCTCGTAGCTTTGGCCCCTTTAGCCCCTTTCTGCCCTCCTGTCATATCTGACCCTTGATGTCCCTTGTCATAGTCTCTCAGTGCTTTAATTCATTCTGCATCTCCATGTTCTGCACCGACAAGCAGATGCCGTTAAACACAAACATGGTTCCTCAAGTGACTGATTTTACCTGTAAAAGGACATTCAGACTTGCGACATAGTTCAGTCATTCAGCTGGTAATTTCAGGTGCTGTGACTGAAGGCCTGGTATACTTCTTTTTCCGCGTTCCGCTCCGTCTCGCGCACAGCCGTGTCCGCACAGCTTTCTCAACCGTGGATGGACGAGTTCGGCACATGCACAGTGGACTCGTTCCATCTCGATATTCACTTCACGCCTGTGCTGTTGTACGTGGGCACACAAATCTGCCTGCACACGGACAGTGCGCGGGCTGTTGCGGAATGCGGACGGCCGAAGTATACTTTGAGCTTGACCGCTAGCATTGGTTAGAACTGATCCGTTTAGCTGCTCATGAAAATGACAGAGACGACATGTGGTGGCAACCAATGGAAGTGCAGACTGGAGGTCGCATAGTCCACCTCAGTAGCAAAGCACCGTAAAGCTACATGGCGACCTCTAGTGTTAACATCATTCAAAACGTTTCTTATTTCATAACAACCTGACATCTCTGTGCCTGTATGAAAAACACACCTTAATGTCCTTCATTTCAAATCTCCCATATCTAAACTTGTCTCAGTTAATATATAGTTGAATGTTCAGTTATAATGGTTATTGTGCACTTGAAATTCTCTAGCCATTTATTGCCTTAAAAATACTAGAAATGGCATGAAATATAGAGGTAGGCGACAAAATTACAAAGTAGGTGAAAAAACACAAAACTTAATATCCTTAACAAAATCCTAAATTTTATGTTTTCAAGTTTTTTGTGAATAAGTGATTTAATATGCATGCGTATTAATCCCATGATGCAATATAACCAACTCATGTAGGTTTACAAAAGTAAAGATTAAAAAATTAAGCACAGCATTCGGTTTCCGACCAGATTCACGTCAATTCTCACCCCTTAATACAGTGTCCTGGGTGCCCCCCAACACTGCACATTTTGTGTCTCCCTAATCAAACACACCTGATTCAACTCATGAGCTCATTAGAAGGAACTCCGGGACCTGAAATGGGTGTGTCAGATAAGGGAGACATACAAAATGTGCAGTGTTGGTGGGCGCCCAGGACCAGGGTTGAGAAACACTGCCTTAATACATAGCTGATAGGATGTCCATCCCTGCCTTGGTGATGTCTCTGAGTTGGGAAAGAATGCCTGTAGACATGCTCTGCTGGCTCTGTGTGTGTTTGTCAGTGATTGGCGGTTTAACTGTGGACAGGCTGTCTGTCTGTGTGAATGTGTGCATGAGCTGCCTCCTGTCTTACTGCACACTGCCGGGTTCTTGTCATCACTCATTTCTCTTTCCTCCATTTCTCTCTGTGCGATGGCTTATGTGTGTCGCCTTCATTTCTCAGATCTCTACATGACTCCACTGTTTGTGCCGTTCCACTGCTGTTGTGGTGAAGGATATTTATATTTCAGTCTCCCCTTGTCTCTGGCTCTTTGTCCCTGCTGTATTCCACTTTAAATAGCCTGCTTACCTTTTTCTCTCCTTGTTCCACTAGATTCAACCACCAGTGACTCTGCCAAATCAAAGGTGAGTACTTTTTTATTGAGATAATTACAAAATGTCTATATTCAAAAGGAGACGATTCCTGCTTCAGAAGCCAATTCCCTGAGATTGATCACATTGCATTGTAAACTTACACTTGTCTTTATGTGCTTGGTCCTGTAGCAGGGTTCCTGGGGATCTGGTAAGGACCAATATAGTAGAGAGCTGCTGCGTTCTTCCATCTTTGCTAGCCGCAAACGCAAAAAGCCTAAGGACAAGCCTCAGCCGAGCAGCTCTGACGATGATCTGGACGCTAGTTTCTCTAAAAAGGATCTTCCAGTGCAAAATGATCCAAATTGGCATGCTGATGACCAAACTGAGGATGCTGAGAGTGAAGTTGGACTTGATGACCAAATAGAAAGGACAGAGGATGATGAGCAAAGCCCAGGATACAGCCTTGACCTAACCTCTGAAAACAAGCAGCTCATTTCCGAACATCTGCCCCAGGAGACTTGTCCTTTACCTAAGATCATCACATCGTCCAAACCTAGTTATCACATGACTCGCCAGAGTTCCCTGTCTGATCCTCCCTCTAACTACGATGACGGATGCGTCTCAGATCTGGGCACGCTTAACAGCACCAGCTCCCAGGCCTCAGTACCCAGGATGAGGCACGGGAGGACACCAGGCCACTGGATGGAGAGCACAGGAATGGGCCCAGGAGCTGAGGTCTGCTCTATCACATCAGATTACTCCACCACCTCCTCCATGACATTCCACACAGGGGTGGAGTCCATCGCCCTCAGTCCAGAGGTGCAATCTGTCGCCGAAAGCCGCGGGGATGATGCTGACGATGAAAGAAGCGAGCTCATCAGTGAGGGACGACCCATGGAGACTGACAGTGAAAGCGATTTATCAGTCTTTGCCGGTGGCCGAGATAGCGGGCCGACTGAAGATAGCAACCAACCAGAGGGCAGCGTCAAACCATTGCAAGATGTACCCAACCTAATCCCCTCACATCGAATCATCGCGTGCGACACCCTGGCACGCAAGAGAGGGAGTCGACTGAAGACGGACAGCGAGTCTTCAGCAGACGGGAGCCGCAGCGACAAGGAGTCCAGTCGACTCTTGCGAGTACTAGAGGCAGTCAAAGGCCACTCCACCGGCAGTCTGAGCTCTTCCTCTCGCAGCGAATCAGAGCAAGCCGAACCCATGTGGCGACTCAAAATCACAGACAGATTAAAGTGTCGACTGAGAACATCAGCAGATGACATGATTGGGGTGGGTTCCCAGCGCAGCAGGTCACCCGAGACTCGAAGTAAACGGAAGAGCAACATCCGCCGCAGGCACACCATGGGTGGTCAGCGGGACTTTGCCGAGTTGTCGGTAATTGGGGACTGGCAAAGAGTCGAGGGCAATGAGCTCTCCGCTATGGATCGCTTAAAGCCCAAATGCAGTTCGCAGGACTTCTCCATCAGAGACTGGATCGCTCGAGAGCGACACCGAGCCAGCAACCCCGAAGTTAGTCTGGACGTACTAGACCTGCACCCTTCCCGATCACGGGACCTGTTATCCGCTGGGTCTTCGCACTCCCACTTGGGTCAGCTCCTTAATGGAGATGTAGCGGCTGCTCAGAGCAAGAGCCTAAGCCTGGCTGCTGATGCCCACCCTCACAAACTCTCTGGTGCTCAAGTGGTCCGTTCCCGTTTCTATCAGTACCTGTGAAAATGTGTGTGAGTGTGCGCTCATGTATATTATATATGGGAACACTGTTTGAGTGTCTGAGTATTGACATGTTTTAAGGTACTTGAGCGATGCTTGTAAGCCATGTTGGCATCAACGAGTCGATATCATGAGCGAGAGTGCGTGTGTGATATGAGATCGAGAGAAAGCGTGTATGAAATTGCTATTGAGCGTTCTCTGAGAGTTGCGAGAAATATTTTTGAAACATCCTGTGATATTTCCTTCTGTGAATGAAATTATGTACCGATCCAATGTTGTACAGCGAACAAAGGCACCCTCTCACTGTTGGCCGAAGTGCAGTATTGCTGGAAAACTGGGAGAGCTCGAATTTCCGGCGAATATAGATTTTAGATTTGAGACATCACATCATGGAGCAGTTGTAGTCCAAATGGCTTGGAAGTTAAAGGAAAGTAACTGAGAAATAGGCTGAGCAGGTAGGTCAATAGGATGTTGAGAAGACTAGAGTGTCTTGAGCCTTGATAAAAGATTTATTTTACTGGAAGTGTAAAGTGGCCCCCGGTGTTGCGATAGATCCTTCAGTAACCAAAACAAGAATGTATCTGCTTTTAATACTAACCAAACTGCCATTTTCATTTATGAAGTGTATATATTTCCCCTTTCTGTGCTTTGTTTTGTTTATTCTGCCTGTGTTTGGACTGCTTCGCGTGCTGTGCTTTGGAACGGTGTCTGTTTCGTTTTTCTTTTTTTAAGTGCAGTGCATGGCAGAAACTCGGCACAGTAAACTTTTTTTTTAAATAACGGAAGACAAAAAGGAATTCAGTTTCGCTGATGCAATTTGCAGTGCACATGTTGCCGTTTGTTGTGAGACACGATTACCGTCTCTGGCATAAAGCTGGAAAAAAAGATGGGAACAGAATGGATTGTTAAAGAACAAATCAGGTGTCTTTGGATCATGATAGTGCCTAATATTGAATACTGGTCTTGGGTTGTTGAAGGTGCCACATCTCAGATACATTAAGGTGTAAAAAAAAAAAAAAGTTTAAAATGTTTTTTTTTTTTTACTCACCTCAGCCGGATTTCATTCATGGAAAAATGAGACGCTTCCATGGTTTATTCTGCCTGTGTTTGGACTGCTTCGCGTGCTGTGCTTTGGAACGGTGTCTGTTTCGTTTTTCTTTTTTTAAGTGCAGTGCATGGCAGAAACTCGGCACAGTAAACATTTTTTTAAATAACGGAAGACAAAAAGGAATTCAGTTTCGCTGATGCAATTTGCAGTGCACATGTTGCCGTTTGTTGTGAGACACGATTACCGTCTCTGGCATAAAGCTGGAAAAAAAGATGGGAACAGAATGGATTGTTAAAGAACAAATCAGGTGTCTTTGGATCATGATAGTGCCTAATATTGAATACTGGTCTTGGGTTGTTGAAGGTGCCACATCTCAGATACATTAAGGTGTAAAAAAAAAAAAAAGTTTAAAATGTTTTTTTTTTTTTACTCACCTCAGCCGGATTTCATTCATGGAAAAATGAGACGCTTCCATTCCTACAGCATTCCTCCTTGGTCTTAACACTATTTTAATGCATTATTATTTTGCATTTGGTATTTTAACCAGAGTTGAATTTTAAATATTCCTGTAAAGTAAGTAACTTAAATGTACATATCTATTACATGTTTTAGCTGCTCCTCTTCCTCCGGTCGTCATCATTGCATCAGTTCCTTTTTGTGAGTATTGTTCGATACAGACGTGAGGTTAAGGGACCTGGGAGAGTGAAGGCGAACATGCTAATCATCTCTGGGGGTCTTCAATCTCTCCGTGTGTGAACAATGCTTCCCTAACTGTTTGTATCATGCTGGGTCTGCTCACGTGGTGGACGCATATTGTAAAACACTGGAAAATAAACACTTTTTGTCTGATAAATAACTAGTCCGGTTTAATTATTTCCTCATTCATTTTGGATTGGCACCACAAGGAGGCAGACTGCTATTGCAGGAACTTGCATGATATTTGTGATGGCTAAAAAAAAAGCTGTTACTACTTGTTCAATAAATGTGAACGACTTAAATGGAGCCATATGGAAACTTGCAGTATATGAAGAAACAAACAAAATAGCTTTCAAAATGCTTTATGTACAAGGTACACACAAGTAGGGACCAAAACAGTTGTAATTTACACATCAGTGCATCTGCTTACAAGACAGGATTTCACTTACGACAATAAATTCAGTGGAACCACATAGGAACATTCAAGCTGTCAAAAGTAACGACGTAAATAGATACATTAAAACAAAAGAAACCATCTTGCCACCATGCCAAATTATAGAGCAAGAAAATATATTCTATGCAAAACGTTCTTCAAAGACTTTTGTAACCACGTATGACATAAAACCCCAAACAAAACACAGACCTGCCCAAAGACGCTAGTCCTATGAATTCTGTATTCACAGTTATTCTTCTGGATTACTTTACAACTCAACTAGTACACAGGACTGTAAACAAAATGTTCTTCGCAGGATTGTGGCATGGTTCTCTTTGATAACATAAAACTTTATTTCTAAACTTTTTTTCTTTTTTCCCCCCATAAATTATTCGTCCTACCTCACGGACTGCCTGTCTTTAGCAGGTATACTCCAATAAGGCACAGTGACTAAATGAATATCCATAGACATTTGCAGCTGCACTCAAATAATAATAAAAAAATAAGACTGTCCTTTTCAGAATGGGCCGATTCACAAATTAACAATATGCCATTGTGCCATCATGCGGACGCTGATATGGATACTTACAACAATTGAAAGTTTTACAGTAGCACATTTGATGAACAAATAGCCTCATGAAATGCACAACAAATTCCTGTTCATTTTTATGTATATGATTTATGCACATTTGTTCAGCTCCAATAATTTTTTTTAATGTAAATTACCACATTCAACTGACACATGAAATGGTTTTATAAATATTTCGTGCAAATTCATTCAGCATGAATAAGCCCGATAAAGATGACATTGACAACAGAAACAAATGAGTTCACAAGGACATTTATACCCAAATAAAGGACCTAAACTGGTTTGAACTCCTCAGAACGCTACGCAGCAGGGAAAATATGCTGCAGTAAATCTGCAGCTTTTAATTCCGGCCAGTCGTTCTTCTGTATATTGTGCTGTCGTCTTAAAGCTTTCTGTCAGCAATGCATGAATTACAGAACACAAGCAAAAGAGTTTTGACCGAATCACGCATGTCCAGCTGGTTTTGTCGCACTGCTCGTGTGGTGCTGTGGGTATGAAATGGTTCATCGTGTACCTCCACTGGTTCTTGTATCACCAAGTCATTCAGATTCTTTCCTGGAGCCAATGAGCCAATCAGAGTTGAGGGGTGTGGTCCATGCAGAGGCTCAGGAGAAGCCATCAGAACTACCATGAGGATGGGGTGGAAGGGAGGCGTTTGCATATTGGGCTGTAAGCTGGCTTGTGCTGGATCCGAGTAGAACTTTAACCATCATCCTCATTGTCCTGCTCCAGTTTGTCTTCAGTCAGTATCTCTGGGGGTCTGAAACACTCCACAAAGAAGTTGACCAGCGACTGACTCAGATGTAGCTGCGACTCTCTCGAGTGGAGGAAGTGGCCTTCATCTGGGTAGATCTGACAGACAAACAAAACACTCATTCACTCAAGAACAAATCATTTTACTACATTCATTTGTCTGATTCTGAATGTGTATGTGTGTGTATATATAGAGAGAAAGAGAGAGAATATCCTGTTTTATTCAGAAATCTGTCATACATCAACAGTCCACAATTCATTACTTATTTCTGAGTGGTATTTAGCACTTGTCTGTGTGGTTGCTAGGGTGTCTGAGTGTTGTTAGCATGTTGCTAGGGTGTCTTGAGTGTTTTTTGCATGTTGCAAGGGTTTGTTAGCATGTTTAACATGTTACTATGCGGTTGTTAAGGGTGTCTGAGTGTGTTTTGAATTTTGCTAGGGTTTCTGGGTGTTTTAACATGTTGCTAGGGTGTATGAGTGTTTTATCATGTTACTATACGGCTGTTTAGGGTGTCTTGAGTGTGTTTTACATGTTGCTAGGGTGTCCAAGTGATTTTTAACATGTTGCTAGGGTGTCTGAGTGTTTTAGCTTGTTGGTAGGGTGTCTGAGTAGAGCATGTTTCTGAGGGTGTATGAGTGTTTTATCATGTTACTATCCGGCTGTTTAGTGTGTCTGAGTGTGTTTTGAATTTTGCTAGGGTTTCTGAGTGTTTTAACATGTTGCTAGGGAGTCTGAGTGTTTTTAGCTTGTTGCTAGGGTGTCTGACTGTTTTAACATGTTGCTAGGGTGTCTGAGTGTTTTTGGCTTGTTGCTAGGGTGTCTGACTGTTTTAACATGTTGCTAAGGGTGTATGAGTGTTTTATCATGGTACTATCCATCTGTTTAGGGTGTCTGAGTGTGTTTTGCATGTTGCTAGGGTGTCTGAGTGTTTTTAGCATGTTGCTAAGGGTGTCTGAGTGTTTTTAGCATGTTATTATCTGGTTAAGGGTTTCTTAAGTGTTTTTTGCATGTTGCTAGGGTGTTCGAGTGTTTTTTGTATGTTGCTAGGGTGTCTTGAGTGCTTGAACATGTTGCTAAGGGTGTATGAGTGTTTTTAGCATGTTATTATCTGGTTGTTAAGGGTGTCTTAAGTGTTTTTTTGTATGTTGCTAGGGTGTCCGAGTGTTTTTTTGTATGTTGCTAGGGTGTCTGAGTGTTTTTAGCATGTTATTATCTGGTTGTTAAGGGTGTCTTAAGTGTTTTTTGCATGTTGCTAGGGTGTCCGCGTGTTTTTTGTATGTTGCTAGGGTGTCTGAGTGTTTTAACATGTTGCTAAGGGTGTATGAGTGTTTTTAGCATGTTACTGTCCAGTTGTTAAGGGTGTCTGAGTGTTTTTAGCATGTTGCTAGGGTATACAAGTGTTTTTAACATGTTGCTAGGGTGCCCTAGTGGTTTTAAGTGTGTTGTTATGTAGTTCCAAGGGTGTCTTAAGTGGTTTGTAATGCGTTTCTATGCATAACAAAGGTGTTGTGAGAAAAATTATCACATCTCTCCTCAATGAGCCACATGATTTGAGGTGTCATTCATGTCTACAGCACAACTGGAACTGGATGAGTTCTTGATATGTAATAAATGTTTTCAGATCAGTATATGTAACAGTAATAATGATTCTTGATGCAACAAACACCACTAAAAATATGTTAAATAATTCAGAAACATAAGCGTCAATAGCTTTAAATAGCTGCTGATCAGCTCTTACCTGTAATGTATAATTAGCTTTCTCATTTATCAGGTGGGTGATAAATTTGGCCGTGTGCTGAAAATGGACTTTCTCTGTGTGAACAAAGAAATGTTACACACAATCCAGTGTCAGTTAAACAAATGAAAGAAAAGCATGTATTTAAGAAATAAAGTTAAGCACAGGAAGCTTTGTTTAAATCAAGGGTTACCGTCAGCCGTCGGGTGAATTATCAAGAGTTTTTTGTCCCTCAGTTGCTCCATGTGGTCTGTTAAACGCGCCATCTGAAAAAATACAAGCCAACACCATATGTAAGAGAGAGTCCTGGCAAGATTACTTAAAAATTGTAGTCTGTTACTGATTACAAATTACATATTGTAATCAGTAATGTAATCAAGATTCAGAATCAATCAAGACTCATTTTAGGTAATGTATTCTTACTACTTTTAGATTACTTTGGACATAACTTGTTTATAGATTTAAATGGGATTATTGTTTTTAGAAGAAAAAAAAAGATAAATAAAATATATGACCATTAATCGACATCGGCGAACTTGCAAATGTGTTGAAATTATTGAAATATTAACTTTAAATTTCAGGGGGACTTCAAGTAGATATTTTAGGTCAAAGTGGTTTGACTGACAAAAAGTTTGGGAATCCTTGCATCAAATGAAAAAAAAAAAACAATTTGAAAAGAGAAGAAAGAATTAGGGATAGTCAATTAATAAATAATGTAATGCCAGTGTGTGAATAAATTGTAATCATGTCATCCATAATAAGTAACTAATCTAAATGAAAGGTGCACTAAGTGATTTTTGAAAAGCGCTCACACAAACGACCACAGTGGGACCATGTCCCAAAACACACTTGCAGCCAATCAACAGTAAGGGGGCGTGTCTTGTAATGATAGAGAGAAGAGGGCGCTCGATTTGAGTGTACCGAACGGATATTAGCAGATGGACTATAGATAGAGAAAACTGGAAGATAAAAAAAGAGGAAAATATCAGAGGAGCAAAACATTAAAAAGAAGTGTTACGATCAAGCAAGAGGTAAATATCGGAGCAGCTTTCCAGCGGTGGAGAGAACGCAAGCAGCGGGAAGGGCTCGAATCGGACGCTGAGGTTGCGTTGTTTTTTAATACCATCGATTTTGCATTGTTTCACACAACTTATCTGTGTTGGCTTTTGTTTGAATATGCGTGTGTCATCTTCGCTTGTTTCCGCGATCGTCGTGGTTGTGAACGTACAAGTGGGGCGGTGATTTCAAAATCGGTCAAAATTTGGGTATGGGCGTGTTTGTTTTGATGCCTTCAAATATCAAAATCGTTTGGCAAAAAATCGCTTAGTGCACCTTTAACATTTTAAAATAATATGATCTAAGTACAAGTACTTAATTTTTCATAATCCAGATTACATGTAATCAGTTACTATCCTGCACTGGTAACATATTTGTCCGAGCTGACCCTCAACCATCTCATGTTGCTGTACATTACCTCATATTCTCTCTTACTGGCCTGCGGTGATCCTAAATAGCGCTCAGAAAACGCAGAAGCTGCGGAACAGAAGATCATGAGTAACATCGAGTCCATTTTATTCTGATGAATGAATGACAGGCATGAGTGATCAAACTCTGGATACGACATCATACCATATAAAGAGAAATCAGTGATGGGAGAGATGGCCGTGCCACACTTGATTTTGAATTTAAACATATTTGGATTTTCATCTGAGCGTAATAGTCGGCTGGCCAGGTATCCTCCATATGCCTGAAGCAGACAAAACCGGTTATTAGTGATGCAGGAACATAAATGATGCTGAATGATACAATCATACATCACATGGTACAATTTCATCAAGAGAAATTTGATATGAATTCAACAATACAGACCTCCTGAAGGCAACATGAAATCAAAACCGACTCTTACTATGTGTTCCTGCTTTTATTTGGAATGAATCATCCCTGTATGCTATTCCAGATACTCTTTGAAAACATTCATCAAAATGTAATAATGACCGCTTTCCGGGCAGGGTTATTATAGTAAACTAAAACCATTTTTGTTCATTGATAATGTACAAATTAAAATAATTAAAACAAAAATAAATTAAACCTAAATAGTAATATTTAAAAATGTAATGTAAAATGAAAATATAAAATGAAGCAAATTAAGCCAATTCAAAATGTTAATACTAATTTTAAAATATGTACATAAAACTAAAATACCAAGTTCTAATGTGAGATAAAATCGTTTTGCCATGCTATCTCACCACTTGTTGGAAAAATTTTGTTTTAGACTGAAAAAAAAATCACTATTATTATGTAAACAGCTCAGCTATTCTCACACTACTCAAATGCAGTGAAGTTAGAAGCATCACTACACTTACTCCCCAACCGTCACCAGGCAAACTCACCTTTCCATAAACTCCAGTTCTTGAGCTGTCAATGTATGGCTCCTGTGATATCACTCTGCAGGGAATCATAGAACAGATGTAATCGTGAAGTGTTCTCAGTGATGCTGCTGTAGTGTCGTTCATGTGGATGATCTGACCTAAGAGCTTCCAGCTGGTCTCTCTCCTCAAGCTCCCCCAGCTTCTTCTTGATGCGGTGGAGGAGGTTCGTGCCCTGAAAGCCACTGCCGCGGCCGTCCAGACGCATGACTATGGTGTTGAAGGAGCTGACCAGCACCGTGGTCCAGTCCACCAGAAACTGCTCCGTCACCATCTGACCACCGGGGGTGCCGTCTCTACCCGAGCAAATCAAACGTGTGTCAGAACCTGCCATGCTGGAGGAACATCTGATCAAACAAATGCCTCAAAACAATACCACAATCAATTCACTGTACAACAAGTCTGTTGCGGTCACACAAAGCAAAAAAACATCAGTACAGTCTTTCTCATGCTTTCGAGACACACTCCTGTCTTTGCTGAACTAACAGTGTTGGGGAAAATTACTTTTAAAAGTAATGCATTACAATATTGCGTTACTCCTTAAGTAACTAATTTACTTAGGCACTTTCTGTGGAAAGTAATGCGTTACGTTACTTTTGAGACTTTAAATCTGGGCAGGGCTTGCTTGTTTGTTTTTAATATAAAAAGTTCTTATTTTACAAATGTAAACGCCCTTTCACACCAAAAGTGAAACGAATACGCCTCAGGTTGAAGAAAATGTCAATTCACATCTGTACAGTAGAACGCAGAAGAAGAAACACTCTTCAGCAATAAAAAAAACAATGAAGCACAATTGTTAGTTTCTCTAAAGTCATTTTTGCTTATTAGTGCATGCGGTTGAACTGGATCAGCAAAGGTCAGCAGCAAAGACATTGGTTAATAAAATGGGATTAGATACATTTGTGTTATTTAACATATTTCATTATTGCAGGTTTGCGTCATATTCTGAGTTTGCATTTCACTGTTTTAATTCATTTTGATGAATACTAAATCTGTGTTTTGTGAGTGGGATGAATTAATGCACATTCACATTTAGTCTAGAACTACAGTAACATGTTCACACAGCGCACACAACTCCCGATTTCTCCCAACATGGGGACAGGAGAGCTGTCAGTCAATAAATGGGAAAACAAAGTAACTGGCTTACTTTTTTGAAAAAGTAACTCAGATATTTTCTTTTAAATTAAAAAAGTAATGCGTTACTTTACTAGTTACTTGAAAAAAGTAATCTGGTTACGTAACTCGCGTTACTTGTAATGAGTTACCCCCAACACTGTGAACTAATACGCTGTTCTTGTGTTTTGACTGCCGTGTAGAACATGTATCAGTTATTCTGTGTGTGTGAATCACTTACACCAGCAGCAGTAAGGGGTAGTGAGCTGTTTCTATAAACCCTGCTGGCTTCAGGATCTGCATGTTCAGACCTGTGCAAATGATGGGAAAGTCACTGTGCTTTGAAAATCTGAAAACGGACTCGGAGAGTTTGCTGAAAGATACTCACAGTAATCATCTATGCTGATCTTTCTGTACTCTACTTTGGGCATCTGCGTGTTGTTCACAGTGGTGTTCAACTGCTCATTGAGCTCCACGTCCAGCAGCTCTGAGGGAAACCGAGAGAATCACATACAGTAGATGGTCAGAGAGATGTATTTATCGACTATAAAACATACCGTAGTTTGGGGGCAGTAAGATCTTTTAATGAGTTTGAAAGTTTCTTATGCTCAACGAAGCTGCATTTATTTACAGTAAAAAAACAGTAATATTGTGAGGACATGGTGTACACAATTCATCTGACACAATTCGATAAATGTTTTTTGTGTAGCGTTTATCTTCAAACACATTTAACCTTCGAACACCGTTGATAAAGCGCATATCGAGGTCTTCTATCGTGTCTTCTGGGTGAGAAACACCTTTCCAGTAAAACTGGAATCTGTACCTGCTGATGGTGTTTAATGCAGTAACAGACTGAGGACTCACTCTCGTACTCTCCGTCTCTGGTGCTGTACACGGCTGTGTGAGGCACACCGGGACCTGCACGCAAAAACACAAGATTAGTGTCTGACAGCACATACATTTATGTCATCCCATCTCACAAAATCATGCTGGGCTTCTTGTGTATCTGAGCATTGCACTATACATATTGTGTGAGTTATTATATATGTGAAATATAACCTATTTCAGGTGAAACGCATCTCTAAATGGCATGTAACGACTTTATATAGCGCTCAGATGATTTCTTCCAAAGTGGGTGATTTTTGGCCAGGATAGCATCCTATGTTAGCATCTTGTGATGTTAATTAAATGTCTGGCTTCATGCAACAGTTACCAAAGCCAAAGACTCACCTACACACGGACAATTTACAGATACAGCTCAAATAATAAAATGGTAGACAATAAAAACTGGAAGTATTTTTTTAATATGTATTTTTTTTATGTATGAAGCAGTTTCACTGCAATGTATTTAAGTATTTAAATAAATAAAAAAAACAATCAATTCAAATTTAATTAAGTTTCTATAAAATGTGTATGTCATGATCTATATCATTATTGACCAAAGTGTTAAGAATATTGTGGTATACAACTAATGCACACTACTGTAAGTTTGGGTCAGTTAGATTTTTTCTCAGTTAGATAAGTCTCTTTTGCTCTCCAAACCTGTATTTATTTGACCAGAAATAACAATACAGTAATACTGTTTTAATTTAATTTACAAATGTACAATTTTCAGCATCATTACTGCAGTCTTCAGTGTCACACTATGCTTCAGAAAACAATAACAAAGTAACATTTCTTATTTTTATGAGTGTTAAAAATAGTTGTGCCACTTCATGGTTTTGTGGTGGAAACAAAAAAAGATCAAAAGAACATAATTTAAAAAAAAATTGAAATATTTTGTATCACTTTTGATCAATTTAATGCATCCTTGCCGAATTAAAGTACTGGAAATTCTATTATAACAAATTGTTCTGACGGTAATTACTGATCAGATGAGCTGTTTTCAAAGCTGGGAATTCATCAATGCATTCAAACCCCCTTTTGGATCCTAAACATGGAATAATTATGCAGCACCTGGAACTGAATATCAATGCTTGGTTTGATCCACACAAGAGGTGGGATGCATCAACTTACACCAGAACTGCCAAGAGCTGATCTTTCTGTGCTGAGGTCTGGAGAAGCGTCATGCTGCAGGGAGCATAAAGGCTCTGCTCTGACTTCATAACACAATTAATAATAACACAAACACTGACCTTTCCTTGTGCTCAACAGACCCTGCTAAACTGATCAGTGACCATGGCAACCACGCTTTATTGTTGATGAAACACACAGCAGGGTAATGATGTCATGACTAACACACTCGGATCAGCCAGAGTCACCGAGCCAAACACACGGCAGTGAGCGGTTACATAAAGAGAATGAAACACTGACTTTATATTCCATTTTTATTTCTGGTCTAATAGTGCTTATTGCCTATCATTGTGCAATGATCCATTTCAATACGATACAATATGGAGTATTCTATTATGTATGAAAGGATATTAGATATAGATATAGCAATGTAGAAAATTGGTTTCTTATGACAACAGTCAATTATACATCAGTGCAATAAAACAATTTTATGGAGCAGTTATAGTGTGTGGACATCATGTTTGTTTTCGCTTTAGTTTGACTTTTTTGTCCTGCACCTGAGTCCTATTTGGTGTAGCGTCTGGACCAATCAGACACACAATATATATTTTGTTAGTTATATTTAACAAATACTCTGTAACACCCCTCAGTTAACAAGCCATATGAGGGCCTATGGACCCTTCCCCCGAAATGCGTCTTAACACCTCAGAAAGGCAGAACAGGCCTCTGATTCCATGGCAACCAATGCTGATATCACTGGTTTTATTGCCCAAAGGAATGCGGGTAGAGAAACTCACTCATTTTCCTCATAAGAAAGACACATAATGCCCAGAGAAATTGACTATTCTCTAATTAATTCATAGGAAAACCTTTCTTTGAATGAACACGCATATCCTTCAGGTCATTGTGTATACCATTACTGTTCTTGCATATTGTCTGTTGAAGTGTATGCTGTTTTATGCATGTCATGATATACCAGTTAATGATATACCTAGTTAATATAACCTCACCTATATCATGTTTGGTCTCTATGAATTCATCTTCGGATGATCTAATTGAGAGTGCATATTACATGCTGATACCTATGCAACATATTCGTTTTCTAAGAATCTTTACTAGCTTGTGCATCAACACTCAAGCGAATTACATTTGCAAATTACCATGCCCTCACACAAAGGGTCGTAAAACCCTCCAGTAATTGCAACCTCCCGCTTGGGATTTCAGCCTTTCTCATTGGACAAGCCCATCTTGAGAGGCGTGAATCTTCTCAGACCTTAAAGGCCTCACATCAGTGACCCGCCTTCAGTCTGTGGTTCTGTTAGATTCTGAGAAGATGGTTATGTGAGCTCTAAGGACACCCTATGTCTGCGCCAGGCCTCGGGCCTTGACTTTCCATTCACCAAGATCATCTGACTCAAACTGGTTCTTTTTCATCACCCAACTTCAGCAAAGATCAACTTGAGCCTTCAGATTGCATCAGGACTTTCTGTCAGACAGAAAAGACGTGCAAGTATCAAACTTAGTTTTATT
>NW_015505355.1:1843365-1853332 GCF_001515645.1 Sinocyclocheilus grahami
TTTATTTCTCTTCTCTTTACTGCCTAAGCTTTAATCCTGTTCTTATACCAACTGTATGCGTGTGTGTGTGTGTGTGTGTATGTTAGACTAGTTTAAGTGTTTATGTAGTTAATAAAGTCTTACTTGTATCACACTTGAGGTTGTTCATTGTTTGCTCATAACCGCAGTCCCTAATCATGCAGATTTCTGCTACATGCTCTGTGTAGTATTGTACAATAAGAAAGTTATTTTCCTTAACCAGGAAATTGACGTTCTTAGAATTGACAAGACAGTTGACCCTGAGAGGTCAAGTAAACACTTACAGCGGATCTAAATATTTATAATTAATTATAACTAGTTATGATTAATTATTCATATTTCCCCTTTGAGCTGATTCGCTACATTGTGTTTGTGGCATGTGCGCACCTCTTTTGCATTTTTGTTAAAAAAATCTTTAACATAAGTCAAGATATTTACAGATGTTTTGCATAGAAAAAACATGAAACCTCTGCAGTTGAGAAGGAAGTAGTTAGCATCTGGACTGAATGATCCACTGACGTATCCACAGCTTAAATTACAGGAAAGACATCGGCGGTTGAAGGATCCTGTGGTGTTGGCGCTAAAAAAAACAACACATGTCATCAGTGCAATGCTTCCCGATGACATCAGTGTGTGTCACATCTTCTGTCATACCTGTAGAGGTGACGCCGTCTTGCATCGTCTTCTGTACTCAGAAAGTATCTGCAAAGACATTGCTGTTACAGATATCTATTTTACAATGTTACAAAAGTGGATAATGGCATATTGCTTTATTTTAGTGTTTATTGACAACATGGATAGAATCCAGCATCTGGGTCTTTTGAAAGTTGCTTACACAAGTTTGGTGTCCTCATTGTAGGCTAATATCTCCGTCACGTCCCAGTCTCCTGACGTCAGCGACTGTAGTGTGTCTGTGCTGCTGTTGGGCTAAAAAACAACAACAAAAGAAAGTCACTTCTTACCTTTAACATGCGGTTAAAGGGATAGTTCACCCAAAATTTTCATTTTTGGGTGAACTATACTTTAAAGGAACATGCCACTATTTTTGAAAATAGGCTCATTTTCCAACTCCCCTAGAGTTAAACAGTTGAGTTTTTCCGTTTTCAAATCCATTCAGCCGATCTCCGGGTCTGGCGGTAGCACTTAGCATAGATCATTGAATCTGATTAGACCAGTGATGGGCAAACTTGGCCCTTCCAGGCCACTTTCCTGCAGAGATTTGATCCAACCCTGATAAAACTCACCTGCCTGTAGCCTTCTAGTAGTCATGAAGACAATGATTAGCTGGTTCATTTGTGCTTGATTAGGGTTGGAGCTAAACTCTGAAGGAAAGTGGCCTGGAAGTGCTAACGGTCTAATCAGATTCAATGATCTATGCTAAGCTACAGCTAAAAGTGCTACCGCCAGACCCGGAGATCGGCTGAATGGATTCGAAAACGGTAAAACTCAACTGTTTAACTCTAGGGGAGTTGGAAAATTAGCCTATTTTCAAAAATAGTGGCGTGCTCCTTTAAACCTTCCTAAGTAGCGTGTAGTTTCTCAGTGAAAGCTCACCTGGGAAGTGGACATGGATATGTGGAAGAACTTCCCTCGGCCGCCCTGTGGAACGGCTCGGGTGAAGAAGAACCTGTATCCGTCTCTGGAGAACAGCGGGGGTTCGTTCTGCAAAGAGATTCACGAACATTCGAGCAGCACTCTTACACACACATCCCACACGCGTGATGCGTGACTCACCTGTCTGTGAAGCCAGCTGTCACTCTCATCTTCATGTTTCTGAAAACACACAGACAGATTATTGTTTTTTTCTCAATATTGTTCGACAAAGTCCTTTATATACAGTCGAAGCACTGACTAATCTTTTCTTTTATTGAACTGACATGCATTTTAATACATTTGGATGCAACAATAGGCGCTGTCACCCTTAAAGAAAGAAAGAAAGAAAATTAAAGGTCATGACGTAATTCTCACACTTTCATTTGTGTCATTTTACAGTCTTAATGACTTAAGCATTATTATAAAACATAGACAATAGTGATAATTAAGTGTGCGTTGGTGTATATCAGAAGATACCTTTGTGCAGATGCCTGTGGTGGCCTCACACAAGGTCAGGATGGAGTTGTTCTGCGCTCGGTTCAGCCAGTTTACTGCTAGTTTGGTGCTGGTTGCCCACTTCACCATGGTGATGTAGTAATCTTTCCTACAGAGGGAACCTGGTTAAAATACCACTTCAAACTGTGTCAAATAGAGCCTGTGTACATCTTTTTGTGGGTAAATGTGTTTATTTATTTTTTTTAAATCTAACTTGACAAAATAATGTTCTTTTTAGCAACATCATATGACCCCTTTAATATAACGTTTCTGACCCCAAACATTTGAATGGTAGGGTATATTGTCAAAATGAAGACAATAAAAATCGGTTATCAAAAGTCAGCCCAAAAATTATTTAGAAAAGTGAAGTTAGTTTTTTAAAGGTTTTACTATAATGTTTTGGATGCCACTTGGTTTGACATTTTCAGGGTCCAAATACTTTTGGGGGTCACTGTAAACTCCCCAATGTGACAGATGAGCATGATAAAGCATGTTGTTGTGTGGTCTCTGGCAGATCTTCACCTGATCCTGGGGTCTTCTGGTTTCCTCATCCTCACTGTGTGTAAAGGGCCGTTCAGACTCACCACTGACAAATAGATATCAGGGTTCTCTTCCCCAGCCTACAGAGACAAAAGAGATCTCATCATGGGACCCTTAAAGGGGTATTTCACTAAACAATGAAAATGAGTTTTTTCTGTTGAGCACAAATAAAGATATTTTAAAGAATGTTGGAAAACAAACAGTTAGCCAGGTAGCCATTGGCTTCCATTATATGGAAAAAATACTATGGAAGTCAATGGGTTGCTATCAACTGTTTGGTTAACAACATTCTTCAAAATATCTTAATTTGTGCTCAACAGAAGAAAGAATCTCAGACAGGCTTGGAACAACTCGTTTTGGGTGAACTATCCCTTCAAACCGCATGATTCTAGAGTCATTTGTGACAAACACCACAAAATATATTTTGTGTAAACAATTTCACTGGTAAAGCACCTGCAATTTCCCACTGTAGGCTATACTTTGAGTGCACTGTAAGCTGCTTTTGGAAAAAATCTGTCTGGCAAATGAATAAATGTAAATTAGGTATGTTGCACAAAAGCATAAACATGCAGATGGACAGTTATTGCTTGCCATAACTATTATAAAACCTGATTTAGTTATGTCACTACAGTGCTTAAAGGGATAGTTCCCACAAAAATGAAAAATCTGTCATACTTTACCCTCATGTAGTTCCAACAAAGAAGTGTTTCAGTCATTGTCAAAAGGAATATTTTTAATATTCTCTCATCATTTTGTATCCTTCCACTGAAGCAGTGTGTGCATGCTTGACGCTTGAGGAGCAATGAGATTTGTTCTCGTGCATCAGGCAAGCATGACTGAGTTTCTGTTGATCATATTTTATGTGCTCTATGTATGTGAATAACATATGTTTATCATATAAAGCGATCAGGTCTCTTCAACATGCTGATTAAACCACTTGGTTAAATCATTTTTTCAAGCTTGAAAATGTTGGTCGACTTTCAATGGATGAACTAAAACAATGAGAGGATATAACAAACACCTTCTTTTGTGTTCTGAAGATAAACCAAAGTCTTATAGTTCTGAAAAACATGACAGATTTGTCATTTTTGGGCGCACTGTCCCTTTAAATGTCACTCAAGACAACAGAACCACCCATTTCAAGATTACAGAGACATTGGAAGATACTGACATTGAGGAACACACACAACCAAGCCTTGGTTTGATCGTAAAAAGAAGCTGCAGAGATTTACTTTAGGGTAGCGGTACTCCTGTCCGCTGGGATACAGTGCGTTTGTGAACATGGGTATCTCCATCTTGGGCACCAGAGTGTCATTGATGGTGGCATATGCCAGTCTGAGACCATCTGGTGACCACCAGTGAGCGATGTGACTCTGGAAGATCTCCTCTGTGAACACAAATGAATAAAACACGAGTGGATTAAACACAAAACTGAAGCTTTATACTAAAGGAAGTCTACACTGCACACAAACAAGTGACGCATGTCTTTTAAAGCTTTGTTGCATGGTAACTGCATCTCTGTCAGATCCTAATATGTGTTAGAGGATTAAATATCCTTTCAAGCAAAGAGAGGACATGCTGCAAAACACATAACTGCAACATGTGCAAAAACAGCACGTGTGATTTATCGCATCCATTTGCCTGTAGGCTGCTGCCTGGAGTCTCATCCATCACTCCATGCAGCAGACAGCCGAGAGCTGGCGGAGGAACACAGCGGCCGTCAGACGAGGGAATGTAAAATATGACTGTCTGTAGCACTGCAAACTGGACCTCTAGAGCTCATTAAGACATTACGTAACCTAGACGAGAACAACACTGACAGGACTCATTTTATTTGTTTATTTCTTGTGCAAGAATAGGGCTTATTCAATACGTTCATACATTCTTATGCAAAATGTGGCACTAAAACCAACAATCTGCTTGATGATTTAAACAGAAATTCATTGATAAATATAAGCCCTGATGACTATGGACGTCAATAGATATTTTGTATAATTGTTCTGTTCAAACCTGCATCACCAATTTCAGCACCTGGGACATTAACCACTGCACCATGGCTCCAAATTTTTTGAAGAATAGTTCACCCAGTAATTAAAATTTTGTCTTTTTTTTAATTTAATGTCAATACAATACCTAAATTAAGCAGATGTGTGTGTGTCTTGTAGGCAGCTTCTGTGTTATTTTAGTAGCATTTGTATATTTTTATAATATTTATTTGTTTTTATTTTATATTTTCTGTTTTATTTTAATTTTAATTTAAGTTTTAGTAACTCTATAATGTGCTTTTGTCAATATAATAGTTATTTTTACTAATATTTATATGCTTTATGGTATTTATTTTTTTTTATTTTAATTTAAGTTTTAGTAGCTATGTGCAATTGTCATTTTAACATTTTTTCTAGCAATATTTATATACTTTTATCATATTTATTTGCTTTTATTTTTATATTTTCAGATTTAGCTAAAGTTTTAGTAGCTCTGTAATGTGCTGTTAATATTTCTATTTAGTTTCAGTTTTTTAGTTTTAGTAAATTTCAGTGTTTCATCTAATTTTATTTCAGTAATATTTATATAAAATTTTATTTGACCTTTTTTTCAGGTAACAAAAGCTAATTTGAATAGTTTTAGGTTTACTTAATACCAACATGGTTTTCCATACAACAAAAGTAGCACGAAAACACAATAAAATGGTTTATTTGACTCATCGTTTCATATTACCATCCATGTTTGTTTGTTTTTTGGAAAGGAGCAGCTTAAACATTCTTCAAAATATCTTCTTTTATGTTCCACGAATGACAAAATGTACATTTTCCCTATGTGAATCAATTCTTACACTGTCTGTTCTGAATAAATGCTATCTGTCATGAAATGTGAGACCACGGGATGGCAGTAGAGGTCTTTACACAGCAAAGAATCAATGGATGTCATTAGAGCATGAGACTAAGAATAGCCTCAGACTGAGATGTTAATTTAGGATAAAACCAATTACTGACGTACAATACAGTTCAGTATGTGTCACAAACAAACACGCTGCCAATGTGCCCTCATACAGCAGGAACGACAGAACTACAGAGCTAACAAGGACAAGGAAAAAACATAACTGATGAAACACCTGCCAGATGGATAATATATCTAGAACATTATTCTAAATCATGCAGTATTCCCACACTGCAGACGGCATAAAGCCAGGGAAATCTGTGTGAATTTGAGTGTAAGCAAACACTTGATATAGCTAACAGAGAAAGAAAAAACACTAAATGAAGTCTAAATGAACATAGTCTTAAGCAAACCTAGTATTTTAGGATGAGATGCTACATTAATCATTATGAGTATTAAAATCATAATGATTGTGAGAGATTATACTCAAATGCTGTCTTAAATCACACTATTGCACAATGGATTATAAAACGGTTTAATCTTGAGCTCACATCCCAGTGCTGTTCATACACTAACAGGTCTAATAATATGTACATTTTTAACAAAGGCTGAATTTTTTTTCAGTTTAATATGGAGTATGTTTAGCATTTATAGGCTTATGATGAAATGAAAACATGGTTTTAATTTACGACTATTGAATGTCACAAATTTAGCTGCTTTTTACACATATTTGTATCTGCCAGACCAAGGTACTGAAAGAGTTTGGTGCGTCTACTTCTGTGAAATGAACTCAGTATGACCTTGAAGGGGTTCAGAGACACCCAAAGTGATAGTTCACCCAAAAATGTTTTTATTGGTTGTTCGGATGTTTGTGGTTGTTCGGAACCCGTAAGGCCTTCGTTCATCTTCGGAACACAATTTAAGATATTTTTGATTAAATCGGAGGGCTCTCTGACCCTCCCATAGACAGCAAGGTAACTACCAAGTTAAGAACAGCATCATGATGCGAGCGTGTGGCGGTGCTGACCCAGATCCGGCGTGATGACGTCATTACACCGGATCTGGGTCAGCGCTGCCACACGCTCGCGTCATGGTGCTGTCGTGAACGCGCTTCCAAAGTGACGCAGTAGAGATGAAAATGTGGAATAAAGTCATTATTTTTGTTTTCTTTGCACAAAAAAGTATTCTCGTAGCGTCGTAACTTTACAGTTGAACCACTGATGTCACACGGACTACTTTGTCGATCATCTTGGTACTTTTCTGGACCTTGATCGTGGTAGTTACCTTGCTGTCTACGGGAGGGTCAGGGAGCCCTCAGATTTCATCAAAAATATCTTAAATTGTGTTCCGAAGATGAACAAAGGTCTAACGGGTTTCGAACAACACGAGTAATTAATGACAGAATTTTGATTTTAACCCTTTAATGCTTTAATCTGATTCCCGATCATATTTTTCCAGAAAAGGTCCTTAGTGATAAGTATGAACAGAGACAAATGTGATACGTAATTGCATTTACAGTAACTATTCTTCATTGCAATTATGGGTACTTTATTTTAGGGACTAAATCTCACTATTAACTAGCATGCATATTACTAGCATATTAGCTGTTTATTAGTAATTATAAAGCACATATTGATGCCTTATTCTGCATGACTATATTTTAGATCCCTTAATCCACCCCATACCAAAACTTAACAACTACTTTATTGTGGCAAAAACAGTAGCTAATAGTGAGAATTGGACCTTAAAATAAAGTGAGACCCAACTAGGTTTTGTAAAAGAACAGGTTCAGTGTCCAGAATTACTTTCACTTTTACTTGCTCGGAATCAAAACTTCAGTATCAAAATCAAAAAACAGTACAGTAACAGTAATAATACTAATATTAATTGCTATTATAAAGTACTTTAGCAAATTAATCAAATTAAAATGAACAAACAAACTTTGACTTGTGAAAATTTAGTTATTGTGTCTTGTAGAAAATATTAAAATATCTGTTAAGTCCATTTCATCAGGAAGGTTTAAAAAAATGATGTTTTTCTTGCTATTCACAGTATATGTATTTTTCCAAATTATAACTTTCTCTGGCAAAATCTGCCAGATCTAAACTAATAAGCAGAGATGTATATTCCAGCAATGTCGTTTCAATAAAAATAAAAAGTAATATATTCATATAACTAAAGAAGAAACGTGCTGAGTCAGAGAGATGGATGAGACACTGTATACAAATCAACAGAATCTCCACCCAGCCTAAACACACCAGACAGTCACAATCACTTCTGCTCTTTTATTACATGCACACAACCCTCTGGGTTTTTTATTATTCATGCTTATAGGTTTTACCTTCATAGAGCCAGTCAGCAAGTCCATTAAATACGCCCCCCAGACTCCCTGTGGACACCAGACGGATTGATGGGCTGTTCACTTGCGCTTTGTAGTAGATGTTATTCTCAAAGATGAAAATCTGTCAGGAAAGAAGAATGAACTATTGTTGGAAAGACCATGTCAAACCGGACAAAGTAACTCCTGAAACTGAAGGATTTTAGAGCACAACAGCAGGGTTATAGATATAAAAATCCCATTCATTTTCTCTATAGGAAAAATCGAATTAGCGATAATGTATACAACTTTCAAGACAGATCTACCATGATCTCTAAGTGATAGTACTTCACTAGTATGATTTCAGCTTGGGTTAAAAACTACACTACCCATAATCCCTGAAGTGAGATACATCAATCAGAAAGTTGCTCTTATTATATAAACAGACATATAATAGCGCTGCAAACGCCGATGAAACACTGTGAATGGCATTATTGACCTGGTCGCCCTCAAACTACTGATACATTTCTGAGCATTTTACAATAGGTTTCAAATGTATTGAATCTTACAAATGAAAGCCATACAGTCATGGATTTATATTACAGAGAGTAGTTCATTTCCTCATACAAGAACGCAAGCACACAGCCTTGTATCTGGGTGTTTTTATTCAGGTTTTCAAATGTTGTAATATGGCTTAAAAATATTGAATTGAGAATTTTTGACATGCATATGGAGAAAACAAAGGGGAAAATAGTTCCAGGAACAAGGCTGCTGGAAAAATGTGGTCACTGTTGTGCTCTGTAGGACAAATGAACATGTCTGCACTTTGTATGAATGATGAAAAGCCAATTCAAAGTTTATTTAACAGTATTCAGCTGCATACCAAGGTCACGAAGCTGTTGTACAAAAGTAAAACAGAGTGACTACACTAACACTGAAATGGAGAAAAAAATAATTTAAACGATCAATTTACACTAAAATTGAGTATATATGTGTCGTAACATCTCACACATCTCTAGTGAATATTTACGATGTTGTGTGATGCTACAGTAATCAGGGTTGGTGGCAGACTGTGGGAGAGGTAATGTGTGTGTGAAAAGCTCTGGTGGGATTTATTCAGCAGCCAAAATCACGGAAAAATATGCTGTACTAACTTATGCAAATCTACACTGTAAAAAATGATTGTGGTTTTAACAGTAAAAGACTGTAAAAATGCTACAGTAAAAACCTGTTAACAGTACGTTTCCACACTATATTCAATGAATAAATGTAATTACATTTAATGTAATTTTACAGTAAAATACTGTTAAAAATAAGTTTTTTGGAAGTGAAAAAGAAAGTCATTGTATAATTTACAGTGAAAAAACGTAAATTGACACTCCCAGAATTCCCTGCATATTTGATGTTTTTTTTGTTGAAATAACATGTTTTATCTTAGTTTTTTCTTATCAGTTGTGTACACCAGGGTTTAATCTTACATCTAATGTTGTTAAATTAATGTTTATTGTATTATTTCAGTATCATGTGTGTCACCGTGATGGGGTTTAGTGTTTGTGTGAATGACGCTGTGCAACTTCTATATATAAGTATTGCCCTCCTCAGCTCGTAGAAAAGCTGTTTGTGATGAGCTTTGGTTCATCATGTGACTTTCTCGTCACCATCAGTTTTTGGTGGTTATCAGTGCATTACAATGGTTCAAAACAGATATTAACACTTCAATATGTTAGTTTATTAACATTACATCAGTTAATAAAATACGGTATTTTAATGTAAATTTAAGTTAAGTCTGTAAAACCTAAAATGTTGCTACCATATTTTTTACAGTGAAGTTCTGGCAACCACAGCTGCCGGTATTTTACCGTAAATGTCACAGATTTTTTTTTTTACAGTGTAACAGACCATGCCTGAAAAAAAAAGACTTTTAAAAACAAAAATGATAATAAATTACAATGTAACAGTATTTCACTACAGTTTTTCTCAGTCGCTTTAGTGCATTTCTCAAAACAATTTGTACAAATAGCACCACACAATGGATTACTTGCAAAAGCCTGTAACTTACTCAAAATCTTTAGCTCATCTCTCAAAAGTAAGTATTTATGTCAATGAACATATCAGTGCCATCAGAAT
>NW_015505355.1:1853394-1875139 GCF_001515645.1 Sinocyclocheilus grahami
GAAGTTCTGGCAACCACAGCTGCCGGTATTTTACCGTAAATGTCACAGATTTTTTTTTTTACAGTGTAACAGACCATGCCTGAAAAAAAAGACTTTTAAAAACAAAAATGATAATAAATTACAATGTAACAGTATTTCACTACAGTTTTTCTCAGTCGCTTTAGTGCATTTCTCAAAACAATTTGTACATATAGCACCACACAATGGATTACTTGCAAAAGCCTGTAACTTACTCAAAATCTTTAGCTCATCTCTCAAAAGTAAGTATTTGTCAATGAACATATCAGTGCCATCAGAATTAAAAGTTCTTGTGTTATTGTTTACAAACAAGATAGTCAAAAAGCTTAGTCATATTGTCAATATAACAGTGCACTCTGTTAGTATTACCTGATGGCAACAGTTTGGATGACAGTTACTGTATTGAAATGCAGAAGGCTGCACTTCTTATGTATGCCATATATCCATTTCAAAAGTACAAATTTACACATTACTGTTTGTGGGATATTGATTGAAAGAGACTGGATAGGATTTACAGCTACACTTGAGCTATTTCCGAAAACTGGTTTATCATTGGTTGATTTCATTAGAGAAAGTCAAGATTCACCTGCACAATTCATGGCAAATTTACAAAAAGTCTAATAGAAATGTGTAGAAAATATGCTTGACAGTTTATGACAACTAGATCAACCATTCTGCTTTTATTGACTTATACGATGAACTAATGACTAGATGTTTTGAGGGGTAAGACTATTGCACAGAGAACTACATAATACATTTTGAGCATCATTAGCAACTGAGGAAACTGCAGACAAATGTACATAATCAATTGCACGAATGTACCAAAGCAATCGCAACTTGTTCAAAAGAATGAGAAACTGCTTTTATGATGTGCTCAAGTGACTAGATGATGTGGAGGTTAAACAAGTACTTTTGAGAATTTAATTTCTGATCTGAGAAATGCACCAAAGCGACTGAGAAAAACTGTAAGAAGAGGACAGCTTTACAATGTACCAATTTCAATTCAATTTAGAACAGCACTTTTCAGCTGGTACAACAGATTCACCCTCCTAACATCTTTCTTTTTTGTTGGAAACTTGGAAACCTTGTTTATTTTTCCAACTTTTCAATGGCAGTTTATATGAAATAAATAATTGTATTGATTATTGTGAAAAATTATTTATCAATTTACAGTCTCTTCTGGCATCATTCCTTCCACAACCAACAATTTTGTCCAAAATAAATTTGTTCAAATGTTAGTTTACATCAAGAAAACAATGTCAATAAAGAGCATGTTTGATATGACATATGAGATGGAAGAAAAATGCTAGCTAGCTATGAAATTTGCCTTGGCAACAAAAGAGCTAGACATTTTTTTCCCACCACAGAATGTTATCAAACAAAATGAATAACATATATAAATAAAAGATAAAAGTTCAGAATTCACATATGGTGCATGTGTGTCGACTGCTGGACATTAGTGGACACAATTAAATAAACTAGTGTGAACAGTGTATTTTTTGAAAGTTTTTTTTTTTTTAATGTTTGTATTACGTGCAGCTTGTGTTCTTGTATTCAGAGGTCACACATTAGGCCTGTGTGTGCTGAGATTGTGTCTAGTCTAGTTTGTTGTAATGATCAACACAGAAGCTCAGATAACTGTTAAGAGAAGATGCAATTACAGCTTTGGAAATGCTGAGGATTGATAATTGTACTGCACTTGAAACCATTAAGAGCTCTTCGATGTGATTAGTATTATTTTTTAAGGAGATCTTTAAAACTGTGGTTTTGTCTTATTACTGTGATGTTTGTGAATCGTGGTCTGATTTTGTCTTGCCTTTGACTAATGGCTGCGCTTGTGCCCTGGTATTTATCTGTAACTGTTATGCATCTAATCACTGTCATTTACTCTAAATGTGAGCAGAGTGAGAGGAACAGCTCATGAGGCAGACAGACAGACAGACAGACAGACAGATAGATAGATAGATAGACAGACAGACAGACAAAGAGACAGACAGAGAGACAGACAGACAGATAGATAGACAGACAGATAGATAGACAGACAGACAGACAGAGAGACAGACAGATAGAGAGACAGACAGACAGACAGATAGATAGATAGACAGACAGACAAAGAGACAGACAGACAGACAGAGAGACAGACAGACAGATAGATAGACAGACAGATAGATAGACAGACAGACAGACAGAGAGACAGACAGATAGAGAGACAGACAGACAGACAGATAGATAGATAGACAGACAGACAAAGAGACAGACAGACAGACAGAGAGACAGACAGACAGATAGATAGACAGACAGATAGATAGACAGACAGACAGACAGAGAGACAGACAGATAGAGAGACAGACAGACAGACAGATAGATAGATAGACAGACAGACAAAGAGACAGACAGACAGACAGAGAGACAGACAGACAGATAGATAGACAGACAGATAGATAGACAGACAGACAGACAGAGAGACAGACAGATAGAGAGACAGACAGACAGACAGATAGATAGATAGACAGACAGACAAAGAGACAGACAGACAGACAGAGAGACAGACAGACAGATAGATAGACAGACAGATAGATAGACGGACAGACAGACAGACAGACAGACAGACAGAGACAGACAGGCAGGGAGAGCAGGGAATGAGCAAGGAGAGTAGCAATAACCCCCTTAGGGTAAACAGAACAGAACAAAGCAGATATCATTAATGTTCTTAATGATATTAAAGTGTAACCACATTAGGATAAAAGAAGTCTAATTCAATGAGGAATATCAGAAAGCCAAGTCCTGACTGTGGCGAAAGGAGGAGTTGGGGATGGAGGAGGCTAATTTGCTCCTGAGCAAGCAAAAAAGCCACTGAATAATACTGAATAGACCTTATATAGGAATCTACCTGCTTTTAAAGCCTCGTTGTGTTTACACTCACATTCTTACAAACTATTCTAACTGAAACTTTAAGTAAAGATGAAGATTAAAATATTTGTTAGAAGATTAATGGTGGTGATGTACAGCGACTCCTCCTCTACATCTCTATCTCTGCTCATCCATGACCGCCATTTTGATCTGTCTCACGCTCTCTTCCCCCCGGAGGAGTCTGGGATATGACCTTCAGTGTAGGTTCTGGCTGTACAGACCCCTGCTGATTGCTCTGTCACGAAAAACGAATTGCCGGAGGTGTCACAAAGGCACAGGGCACGGGACAGCATACGGGTGCCCGGAAAATTACACACCTGATGCTCCGCTCACACACATGTGAGTGAGCATGTGTGCTTTGCTTATAACACACAAAAACAAACATGTATCTGTGTATGATTATGACAGTGCAGTGCCATATATGAGTTTGTGTTTGCAGGTAAACACAAATAATACATGCGTGGATTATATTGCACTTCTTGTGTTTACTGATAACAGATGATTTTGCTACAAAAACAACAGACTGCAGTACTAATGCAAACACTGTCTGTTTGTCTTGTTTGCTCATCACAAACACTAGAGGACACATGACGCCCTTGGGTTCAGATCTTTTTTTAAATTGTCTGCCGGATGAAAACCATAAAGTTAAAAAGTGACAGTACACCTTTCCTCAACAAGCCATTTACACCATTCACATCTATAGCACAGACAGTACAGGATGAGGATTAAAGGGCTTGTTGAAAATGAACATTTTGTACTCACTCTCATGTTTGGTACAAATCTGTATGAATTTCTTTCTACTGTTGAACACAAAATAAGATATTTTGAAGAATGCTGGTAACCAAACAGTTACATGTAGCCATTGACTTCCATACAATTTTTTTCCTTGCTATGAAAGTCAATGGCTACCGGCAACTGTTTGTTGCCCAGCCTTCTTCAAAATATCTTCTTTTGTGTTCAAGAAGCAAGAAACTCATACAGGTTTGGAATAACATGAGGGTGAGTAAATGATGACAATTTTTTTTTTAGGATGAACTATCCCTTTAAAACATTTTAAAGCTACAGTTAGTTAGGGGTTTCTTTAAATCTCTAACATTAACTATGGTAAGAGTAATAGTGATTCTTGCCTTACCAAACGCCACTAATTAAGGTCAGAAAGAAACTAAAATCAGCTCTTTTGAAATGGGCTTGTGTCATGCTGCTGCCATCTGCCACTGCTTTACTAGAGTCCTGCTTTATCTCTGCCAGCACGACACAGACACAATCAGGCCGATATGAGCAGCTCACATCTTCAGATCCTGTGCTCTACTGGAGATGATTCACACTTATTTATTTGATTCGCACTTATTTATTTAAATGTTGAGCAGAATTTGGGTGGTTAATACAAAATATTAAGCAGTTTGACCATGTAAAATTATTTTAAACAATATAACTTTTCAGATCATGAGTAGATGCTTCCGGCGAAGAGAACGCTGGCGCATTGTGGCTGCCGCTTCTTCGTCCGGATTATGTTTTTTTGGTTGTTTGTTTTAAATTGAATGCACTATTGTTCAAAAGTTTGGGGATGGTACATTTTGTAATGTTTTTGAAAGAAGTCTCTTATGCTCACAAAGGCTGCCTTTATTTGATCATTAAAAAACAATAATATAGTAAATTACTACTACAATTTAATTGAACTGTTTTGTATTTAATTTTTTTTTGTATTTTAAAATGTAATTTATTCCTGTGATCAAAGTTGAATTGTCAGCATCATTACTCTAGTCTTCCGTGTCACACGATCCTTCAGAAATCATTCGAATATGCTGATTTGCTGCTCAAGAAATATTTATTATCATCAAAATCACAGTTTTTTGATATTTTTGTGGAAACTGATACTTTTTTGTTTCAGAGAGAGTTCAGAATAACAGCATTTATTTGAAACAAAAATCTTTAACTTCATAAATGTCTTTACTGTCATTTTTGATCAATTAAATGCATCCTTGATAAATAAAAGTATACATTTCTTTTAAAAATCATACTGACCCCAAGCTTTTGAACTATAGTTTACATGGAATACCGGTACTTTTAAAAATTAATTTGTCGCACTGCAGGACAATTTAAGTGAACCTCAAAAAATCTACAAGACAATTCAAAATGGTAAGTAAAAACTTTTTTTTATTGTGACTAGCTAAAGTATACAGCTACACTAATTTTTATACAAGCCTTATAGATGCAATTACTATTTACAGCTCAGGTATGGCACATCCATGTTCTTCTAGCACCCGAAAAAGAGCTGTTGTGCTTTAGTCATTGAGCTGAGAGCCTAAAATACTGTGTTTTCTAAAGATTAGCACGGATTTGGGCTTCTTTAGATTTCTATCATGACCAGTGGATGAAGGCAAACCAGGATTTGATGTAGATTATGATCATGATGGTCATTACATGTAGTTTCAATAAAACCCACACTTTCCCAGGAAAAGAATATAAAATACTGAAAGAAATGATCAAAATCGTGTATACATACACAATATATGCATGTAGTAACTTGTACAGTTGAATGTACTGTATTAATATTGCTTGTTTAAGCAGTAAATATGCATATTGCATGTTACATGCTCCACAAAATCATAAGCTTAATAATGTTATAATGAATGTCAGGCTATATACAGAAAGGCAACGTATTAAACCAATTTTTTCAGTGACTCATCGGTGGTAGAGAGTGTGAGTGTGTGTGTGTGTGTGTGTGTGTGTGTGTGTGTGTGTATGATTATCTTACCAGTTGCTGTCCTTTGGGACCCCATCCGGCGTACTGCAGTGCGGTGCTCTGCACCTCATTAGGGGTCAGCTCCACTTTCTCTCTGTCAAAAAACAAACTAATCTCAAAACCATTAAAGGGCAGTATTGGTGAACATAAAAATACTTTCAAAAACTTAAAAAATTACAAAAACTTTGGAGAATATATATATATATATATGTATGTATACAGTATATACACTGTATATATATATATATATAGAGAGAGAGAGAGAGAGAGATAGATGTGTTTGGGTGTGTGTGTGTGTGTGAACAATGTATTTGAACAATTTTAGTACTTTAGATGAACCAACTGAAAATTTTCAAAGCAACAATCAACATAAAATGTGTAGCTTTTAGTTAGATTTTTTATAGTGTGTGTGTGTGTGTGTATATATGTATATATGTATACACACACACACACACACACACGCATATAATTTGTACTCCTTCATTTTTTCATGTTTTGTCATGTTGTTGCCTTACTGTATGTTTAACTACTTTAAATAACTTTTTCTCCTCATCATTCTACACTCCAAACATCACAATGACAAACCAAATAAAAACGGTTTGTAAACTTTATACATTTATTAAAAATAAAAAACCTGAAATAATTAACAACTACATAATATAAACTAGCAGATCTATAAACAACAATAGGGTAAGATTTATGGACAATCACTTCATTCTGGTCAGAACAGACAGCTATAGATTTACTGTTGTGCTTCATGCACATAAAATGATTTGGGTTCATTCTATAACCCATAAATGCATTCATTCATTTATGGAAAGCCTTTAAAATCTTTTTACAGCTCATTTTAAAGCATTGGCTCATTTGTCCCAGCTTTAAAAGTTCCTGTTTTGCTAAGGCAACTGTGTTTTTTATTTATGCCGGCTGTAAATGTTATACCTACCCCGGTAAACAAGTCTGCTCCAGACCTGAATGCAGATAGCGCCCGCCTTGATAAATAATACAGACGAGTGATCGCTTTTAAAAAGGCTCGACGCTGAGTTGTGGAGCATGTCAGAGAGAGAATAATAGGGCTGTTTCTCCGAGGTAAACACAGCCTTAAATCAACAAACGCATTTTCAGCAGCAGAATAACAAAAATGATTCATCAAAATGCAGATCAAAACATGATTTACATCTTTTGCACGCTTTACAAGGCGCCAGGGCTGCACCTTTATAACACAAACAAGGGCAAACAAAGGACACCCCTATTCTTCACCCTGCCAAAAATCGATTGAAATTTCAGACACAGGAAGAGAGACCAACACCAGAACAACCTCAATGAGAAGTACCTACATGATAGCGTGCAAAACACTACAGCAAGCAGAAGTGCTTGGTTACAGTTTCTCTTCTTTTGAAGCCCAGTGCTAGTTAAAGTGATTATGATTTCCTTGCTGTCAGCATGAGCACTCTAGTCTGAGACAGAGAACCCTACCGTTAATTTGTTCCCATAATAGCTTCCTTTGTGAAAAAGAATTGTGCTTAATTGTATTGAATGTGCTTCAAATCTTAAAGGGTTAGTTCACCCAAAAATGAAAATTAGCCCATAAATTACTCACCCTCAAGTCATCCTAGGTGTATATGACTTTCTTCTTTCAGACGAATCCAGTCGGAGTTATATAAAAAATTGTCTTTGATTTTTCAAGCTGTTTCATGCCACTCAGCGGGTGTTGCATGCATCAGTCCAAAAGAAGTTATATAAAAAGCACCCATCCATAAAAAAAGTGTCTCACACGGCTCCGGGGGTGAACAAAAGTCTCCTGTAGCGAATCGATGCGTTTTTGTAAGAATATTCAAAACGTAATAATCACTTTAAAATAGCTTGCGCCAACAGTTGTTCACAGAAGCAGCTCCGGGAGCATGACGTATGAGGTCAGCGTTCTGAGTTTACATCTCACAATTCAGATTTTATTTCCTGAGAATTCTGAAGTTACATCTCACAATTCTGATTTTTTTTTTTAATTTACAACTCACAATTCTGACTTTTTTTTTTTTATTTTTTTTTATTCTGAGTCTACATCTCAATTCTGACTTTTTTCCCTCAGAATTCTGAGTTTACGTCTCACAATTCTGGCTTTTTTTTTTTATTCTGAGTTTATATCTATCAATCCAGAATTTTTCTCAGAATTTGGACTTTACATCTCACAATTCAGTTTTTTTTCCTGTTTTCACTACAAAATAAAAAATAAAAAAGGCAACTGTGGTTTTTTTAATTCTGACTTTTCTTACAATTGTGAGTATACTGTAAATACTTTTGAAAAATACTTTTTCTCAGAATTGTGAGAAAAAAGCTCAAATTGATATATATATATATATGTGCAGAATTGTGAGGAAATGTCTCAGTTGTGAGATAAAAGTCACAATCACCTTTTTTTAATTCCATGGAGGAAACAAGTTTCAATAAACTACTTGGAACAGGATTATCTACCTTGTCAAAATAAATACCCAGCTATTAATTCCATTGAGCAAACCATGTATACCAGTATGTATCATCTGATGATCATAAATGACTATTTTGAACCAGCTGGAAACCATGTACCAGTGTAAACCAGCTAGAAAAGCTGGTTCTAACCACACACACACACACACATATATATATATATTTTTTTTTTTTTTCTTTTCTTTTTTTTAACCAGGTACTGTATGCTGCATGGTTGGAAATGGAAAGTAATACACAGCCCTTTCCCAGTTTTACAATCAATAAAAGGCAATAAAGTGACTCTCAGTCTGCAGTCATTTGCTTTAAGAGTATGATGAAAACCCAGAGCCTCTAAGCCAGCGTGAAAGAATTCAAGCCTGGACAAAGGAAGAAAAGAATATGCAATTCTGGGGAAGAATATTTCAACACACCCGTCCATATTAAATGGGGATTTTCATCTGAAGTACCACAGAGATTGCATTCAATCAGTATGAGGCTTTAGATGCAGATCCTGATGCAATTTCTTTCTTTGGTGTTATGAGATGATGATAAAGGTCCTGCATCCACCCACAGCGCTGGCAGCTGAACAACAGGGAGTAAAACTCAGCCGCCACTCACCGCTAATCCATGTCACCTCAGGGTCGTGTGCCTGGAGCTTCCCACTGAACATGTCCTCAATCGTGACTTTCTTCTTGGAGGCCAGACTGTCATCCTCAGCTGTGAGCACAAAAGTTTGTCAAGGTAAACTGCTGGAAAACATTTTAAATAGTTTTACATTTTTGAAAGATTATAGTTTGAAAATTACAAAGGTGTTACACAGACAAACAGCCATCCCTTGTCAAAAATAAGTGCAATTAATTGTATTGATTTCCCACCTGTAGAGAATTACATATCTTAGAAGTATATACAGGTATATATATATATATATATATATATATATATATATATATATATATATATATTTAATATATATATAATTTTTTATTTTAAAGAAGTACACTTATTACACTTACTGTATGTGTTGACTAACATACTAAAGCACATCTAAAGCACTTGATTTTCATTTTAACTCTAGTGTTATTCGATTTTATGTGTAGAGTTAATATATTTTAAATGTACTAAATTGCAGCTTTATCATTACAAATGTGTAATTGCAAATATAAATACATGACATACAAGTTTCAATTGAAATGACATTAACGTATATTTGAGTTCATTTTCATTTAAAAAACAATGCATATAATACATTCAACAATAAAAGTGGTGTTTTCCCCCAGATTAGTGGTCCGCCAGTTGAATTATGTTTTCTAACCAATGTCCTAGTGTACACATGCAAACTTGAAATAGCTCCTCTATATTTCAGCATTGAAAAAAAAAACAGTTGTAGAAACATTTTTCACTCAGAAATTACTGGTACATTTCACAGAAACGGCAACACATTTAATTAAACCATGAATATTCGAAGCACAAGGACTGAAAAATAGGAGTATAAAATAGTAGTCTGAGAAATAGTATTTTCTTGCAAAATGTACAACTTACACCTTCCTTTTCAGTTTTGCACCTCTCTTTTCATTCAATAAGGATGCCAGAACAATGCGTTTCTCTATCAGACAATGAAAGGTGTGTTTGAAGTACTTTGTAAGTTATGTAGAAAAACAATAATCGCCTCCAGTGTTCTTGTTTACAGATTCTGATTTATTATTCACAGCACATTTGCTCTTCAAGCTTAGGTTTGTGAGTTTAAAACAGGAGTGTTCAGGTTTTCCTCAAACTTCAAATTTTGAAAGTAACTCTGGAACTTAAATATAAACCGCCTCCATCGGGCCCCACGAGACCACCAAAAAAAAAACAAACAAAAAAACTGGGAAAACAAGAAGTTTTTTTTTTTTTTTTTTAAATAAAAGTATGCATAGCTCCCACCATATTGTCTGGCTTCTGTCCCCGTGAGATCTGGCTTCAGCAAACAACTCCCTCGCTGGTCCACAGAGCCACAGCCAATTACTAGAGCTCACATGAGGTGCAGGGCGCAACTGGGGCTCCCTAGTGGGTCTCATTCTATTTAGAGCACTATTGATCCGCACATTGATCTAATCAGCCAGAGGTGTTTTTGTTATTAAACAACTATACACTCACCCACATAGTTTGTCTCACTACATAACAAGTATCCATTCAGGAGTTTAACACTTTGCAAGAAAGAGTAGAAGCAAGAAAGGCAAAGTGGAATGACATTTCACTTCTTCATACAACATATGGGATAAACATGATTATAACAGCATTGATATCCTGAGCTAAAACTAAAACTTTAAATAATAATAATAATATTAAATAAATCTGTAATTGGAAAAAAAAAATGACATGATCAATAAGTCATGGCAACATACAATATGATTTTCCATTTACTCATCACATTAATTTAACTATATTATCTTCAACTTAATTTTTTTCATAACTTAATATTTTAAGTCAGTTTAATATAGTTTAAGGTGAAATAACTTGTACAGCCAGTTTGATTTTACTTAAAAGTTTAAGGAAACAACTGAACTCTAATTTTTACAGTGCAATAAGTGGAAATGTTATAGTGTTAAAATGAAATAAAATGAAATAAAATGAAATAAAACTTAAAAAAATAGAAAAATAGATTAAAAACTTAAAAAATAAATGTAACTTAAGTGTTTAAGTTGAAGTAGATGGAAATGTTACTTTGAAATTAAGCTGAAATAAAAATAATATTAGATTAAAAACTCAAAAATAAGAAATGTTGCCTATTGAAGTACTAAAATTAAAAAAACAAAGCTACGTAAAATAGGTATGTAATATATATATATATATATATATATGACAAGCACAAAAAATCTATAAAACTTTAAGGTGAAATAACTTGTACAGCCAGTTTGATTTTACTTAAAAGTTTAAGGAAACAACTGAACTCTAATTTTTACAGTGCAATAAGTGGAAATGTTATAGTGTTAAAATGAAATAAAATGAAATAAAACTTTAAAAAATAGAAAAATAGATTAAAAACTTAAAAAATAAATGTAACTTAAGTTTTTAAGTTGAAGTAGATGGAAATGTTACTTTGAAATTAAGCTGAAATAAAAATAATATTACATTAAAAACTCAAAAATAAGAAATGTTGCCTGTTGAAGTACTAAAATTAAAAAAACAAAGCTACGTAAAATAGGTATGTAATATATATATATATATATATATGACAAGCACAAAAAATCTATAAAACTACAAATACAATGATAGCTGAAAAAATAAAAGCTATTAATAAACACTACTGTATATAAATAGTATATAAGTAGTATTAGTACTCAATATAATACTCAAAATAACCCTGGTACTTTTAGATGTCTTTCTGCAAGCCCCTCACAAGGAAACAGCTCACCCTCAATTAGGCGAGGGTTAAAAATGAGTTCACTCATTCCTTGAGGCAAATCCTAATTTAGTCTCTCTAACAATTGATCCATGTTTGCATACATACTCTATCACTCGTGTTTGAAAAAAATATATTTAACTGAACTCTGGGGAAACATGGTGGCCCACTTTTCTTGTGTTAAAGTACAGTCATATAATACACGCTATACTAATTACCCTGGAAAATCATTCAAATTGAACCCAGAACCTAGGAATATTTTGGCTGCAGCAGCTGCTTGGCATCATCACTTTGTCTCTCCTGCACTGACAATACAGTTTTACTCTGGTACAAAATGATTTAAGTGTACGAAAACACAGCAAAACCATACCTGATAAACAATACCAGAAGTGTATTATTCAAATTATTGAGGAAAAGCTCAGACACCTCTCCAAAGACACACAAAAACAGAATTAAAAGAGCTACTTGTTGACATATATAGAGTATGAAGAGTTCAGTGCTATAAAAGTAAAAAGTACAAATCTGAGCTGTTTGTAACAATGTTGATATCTCTGTTACTCTATTCAAAAGCCTACAAAAAATACTTAAATGTATTTGAAATACATTTATTTTGTGCTAAGTATAGTACAAACCTGCAATTGAACTTTTGGTATACTAAAAGTCTGCTAATTTGAACTTAATGCACTTTAATTGTGTGGAAGTAGTGCTGAAGTCCAACTAAAGATACAGTATAGTGAAGTATATTTGATTGTGCTAAAGTGAAACTATTGCAAGTGTAGGCTACTTCAGGTACATTTTAAAAATCTTGCATTTAAAGACTGATATTATACAGAGATCATACAATCCTTATTAATAGCGATATTAAAAACACATTTCAGGCATACTAATATTAATAAATGTGCATTGTGCACACGATTACATTTTGTTTGCATATTAGACCTGTATTGTGTTAATGATTAAATGTGAGGTGCATGCAGACAGCAGCACATACTTGGTGTGAGTAGAATGACGGAGGTGACGATCAGAGAGCAGATGCCCAGGATGACCAGCAGGGCGATGGCGATTCCCTTCCAGTTCCTCTGTGGAGGGCTACTGCCAACCAGCTCCTGTCAAACACACAAAAACAGACATGTAAACACTTAAAGGGGAAGTTGGTACGATTTTTAAAAAATGTCAAAATACATTATCTTAACTCAATTCACTGACTACTATAAATATGCCATTCATGCGTTTGTCTTCCACTAAAGTGTAAACATTGAACCTCCCAGGCACCGTCTAAACATTTAAACTCAGATCTGTCAATCATCCCAGCTCAACCAATAGCAAGAGTCTGGGGCGTGGCTACTGTTGGAGGCTGAGCCAAACGGTGTTCAGCAGGTGTGGGAAGATGAGTGACGCATTACTTTGGGAAAAAAAAATTCAGATTCGATTACAGAAGTACAAAATTGGAAGACTTACCAAAATGTGCAGAGAGATAACAGGGTAAAACAAGGGCAAATGTTGGCAACGTTTTTACAAGACGGAGAAATTTGATGGAATTTGAATTAAGTCACCGAACTGTTTCTTCTCGATAGGTAAGTTAAAATCAAGTTTTACCACACATGCTAGCTCTTTACTGACAAGCCCATAGGCGGAGGGTGAACCAACTCCAGGGTAAGGCTAAAAGCAGCCAAATGTATTAAACATCATAAACCCATCTTTTTAGGCAAGAACCAGACATGGGTGTCGTAGGTAAAAAAAAGTTTAATGGGACTGATTTTGTATTTAACGTGATTACAATTTAATAAAAATTTTAGAAATTTATAATTATATAACGTTTCCTTTCCACGGTTATTCAAACAGCGAATAGGTAAAAAAAAGTTTAATGGGACTGATTTTGTATTTAACGTGATTACAATTTAATAAAAATTTTAGAAATTTATAATTATATAACGTTTCCTTTCCACGGTTATTCAAACAGCGAATAAATTATATATAGAAAGTGACATTATCACCAACATTGATCTATCGCGAGTTTAAGCACTCTCAAAAAAACAAAACTATCGTTATGATCACTGAAGCTGTATACACTGTTAAATGAATTATATGTATGTACAGTGAATGACTTACATTGTACATACATCTGCGCTTTGTTGTTTATGATGAGAGAATTCGCAAGAGTCCGGAATTCAGTCAGCGAACGCGCGCGCACTCAACAAAACTGATGATTTTGAACGATGACTCTTCTGATTGGCCATTGCATTCCTAAGCTCAACAGATATGTGTGTGATTGGTTAAAATGCGCAACATTGTAAAAACGCCTAAAATGAAATATGGTGCAACATGAGCAGATCTTAATTTAATGCCGCAATCGACACATTTTTGTCCAATTTAGTGGCATTTTTGCCCCAAGTCCCCATGGCCAGGGGAAGACTAAGCCTTCCCCAGCCTTACACACGCTCCGCCTATGGTCAAGCCACAGGATAACAATAACGGTAAGGGTGTGATGAGTGAAAGGGATGCTTGCAAAGGTTGTTTGAAAATATGCTTTATTCTGGTAATACTGGTAGGCAACACTAGCAGCACAGAAACGGCAAACTTCACCTCTTCTGCCTTCTATACACTTCACGATTTTAGCAATCCTATAAGATCATTGCAGATCACACTGTGCCACATGGGTCTAATAAACTTGGGTACGACATGCATGTAGACTGTACGATGATGACACCTATTGACTTGTAGGCTACGACGCATGTTTCTATAGAAGAATAAAGTGTATCGTAAAACGTAAACGTGAATCACAACGTGACAGTTGGAGTTTTTATGTGTGCTGAAAAAATGCAACAATGAGGCAGGAATGTCTGGAAAAGACCTGAAAACTATCCCAAGTCCATCAAACTATCATAAAGCAACCCGTTTTAGTATACGTTTTTACTTTAATATACTAAAATAATCATTTGTAATAAAATACATTTGAATTAATACAATGAATACATATTAATACAACTATAACTATTAATAAATACATATTTACTTTAGGGCTGTCAAAATGGCTGAAAAACTAAATTCGAATTTTGTACTTAAATATTATCAATATTCAAATTATATTCAAATTTAAAATGCACAATTTCAGTTAGGGTGAAGAAAAGCTTTTGGCTTCTTTTCTGATATTACTATAAGCAAAATATTACTAATGCACGTTTATTCAAAGCAATGTTAATAATAATGTTTAAAATAATGTTTATAAACCAATTATAATTAATTAAGTTGCTTAACTATAAACAAAACAGCATCATGTATGTATGCATAGTTTAATACAAAGCGCCGAAAGCCAATCACACAGAGTACATTTTTCATTTAAAAACATGAGATGCAGTGGGATGGGAAAAACCCTGCCATAAAGTCTCGATATATGTTTTTTCAAAGTTGAACTTGCATTAATTTTACATGGCTTTCTAAACATGCTGCTCTTTTGTGCGAGATGCGAGTGCAACGGTGATAGATGTCCCTCTAGAAAATGCGCAAAATATGCGTTCTGTGTGAACGGCTTAGTTTCAGTTTTGACGTAAGCAAGATCTCTGCATTGATGTTCTCTTTTTCCACAATATTTTTAATTAACAACGCAGCAGTGCCGCATCTAGTGGCTTCAACTGGATAGGCTAACAAAAACATTAAAATGCAACGACACTTACATCGTCATCGCATCTCGTGCGCCACTGATAAGGCTGCCTCCTTAACGCACACCTAAAATTCGAATGCAATGTTTTTGCATTCGAATGTGGATTTTTATTTTAAATTCGATGAATATTCAAAATTCAAATTTCTTTTTTGACAGCCCTAATTTACTTAACTGGCCACTGATTTACTTTTCTTGTAATAGCAATATGCATGTGATAAAGGCTAATATGCTGCAATTAAACTTTTTTTTTAACACATCATCAACTGGAAATTCACTAAAGTTTAAAAACAGGACTTGTGCATTGAGATGATGGCTGATAGCTGAGCGGGCAATCTCAAAATGGTCAAATATAGATCAATTTGTCATCTCCCTGACATATCTGTCTGGCCAATATACAGTATCAGTCTATGGCTGCTCAAGACTATTTCAAACCTGTGAGTCTAAAATTGTTTCATTGCTTAATAGGCTGTGGTTCACTCATGCAATTATGACACATCTGTTTATGTTCTGTGAAGCATTCAAAGTGAACAGCAGACTTTGTTGGCTGTTACTACAAGGGCAATACATCAATCAAAGACTTTATTTTAGATTTCACTACCAAACATTGATAATGTGTACTCTTCCTTTTACTGTGTATTTCCCTTGCTTATCCTGAACAGTCTGTTTGCTGGCTATGTGATGCAGAAGTTGATGATGCAGTGAGTCATTAGGTCAGAGGAGCACTAGCGTGAGGGCGCTGCTGCTGGAACGTCTGTCTGGTGGAGGGGAGCAGGAGGGTTGTGATTGTCCAGGACAGCCTCCCGTCTGGCTTGGAGTCACCAGGGAACTCTAAACTGTGCTGGTCTATTTCAAGAGCAGAGTAAAGCCCAGGGATTGAGCTGACATGAACAAATCAGAGAGGAGAGGAGCAATTATGCAGTAATATTTTGGAAATACAGATTTTTTTTTCAACCACAGAGTGGCCTAAAAAGTGTATAACAGTGGTGACTTCTGAACAATACATTTTCTTTAGACATAAGCCAAAATGTTATTTATTGTAGGTCAATGCAATATGTTTTTTGGCCTGATGGACTTTTCACCATAAACAAAACTAAATTAGCTACAACATGAAAGTAGAATTTTCAGTTAAAACTAAAAACATTTTAATCAAGGTTTAATTTAGGTTATTTACTGTACTACACTTAAAAATACACTTAAACTAATACAATTTTTGAAAACCACTGTAACACACTGGATCTCAGTCATTGGCTGTGCCTAAGCATGGATTTGTGTGTGTGTAAGAGTGTATTCGCTTTCATACTGCCCTTTTTTGCTAGTGAACCAGAAATTGTAAACAAAACCACATGTAAGCTAAGGTCATTCATTGATTGATTCATACTAGAGTTTGTTTGGAACTGGACCGAGACCACCTCTTCAGTTTGGTCTCGGTACGGTTGTTTGGTCCGCACCTGAATGCGATTGCTGTATTCACACCTGCCCTAAAGATCTACACCAAGGGGGCAATCGAACCAAACAAGACAGGTGTGAATACACCTTAAATGATGATTCTTCAGTAACTTTTACATTTATTCTAAATGCACAAAAAAACATTTAGGAACATCTAAAATCACACACAGACATACAGTAACTATGATACTCTGACTGGTTTTATAAAAGTGAAATAATCCATGCAATTATTAGTAATAAGACTGACTGATTTGAGTGGCTTTGTGGTTTAATGTCTGAGAGTGGGTTTGTAAATTATGCGTTTGGCTTATTTCAACAACAAGATAGAACAAACAGTAATGCACAGCAGTTAGCTTTAATTACAATACCAGCATCTCATCTGACCCCAATGATGTAAAAAATCTGATGCACTCAAACGCCTCTCTATCTAGCACCCAATTAAAAGCAGTTCTTTGCTATGAAAGCATTTACAAAACTACTGCTAATGAAACAGAAATGCCATTACAGCTGTGATAACAATATTGCAGATGCACTGAGAAAAGACAGATGAGAGATCTCATCACACCATCTTAAACTAAATGCTGGAAAATCTTTCTGTGTCAAAATAAAGATCAATTGTTATAGCTGGTGTATATTTTCTAAACTCACTTTCTGAGTCTAAAATCAAACTGAAGTATAATCCATGAGGCTTGAGTGAGGTAGTCACCTCAAATCAACTAGTATGGTATTAGTTTTGCATTAAGTAATGCAAAAACACAATATTTCAATCGTTAGCTGTAGACAGAGACACGTGGAGAGTGCAGAAAACATGTAAATATTATATTTTTATTGTAATATAAATATTTAAGCTAATTTGATTATACTTTAAGCAACCAATAAAAGCATAGCATTTGTTTTAAAAGGGTTAAACAACATCGTTTGATTTTCCATGACTTTTCCACCACCATTTCAGTCTTGTATGTTTCTGCACTTTTATATATATACAGTATATACATACATACATATAAAAATATGAAGCAGTACAACTATTTTCATCACTGATAATAATTCATAACCATTTCTTAAAGGTGGGGTAAGCGATTTCTGGTAGCCAATGTTGACATTTGAAATCACCAAAACAAACACGCCCCTAACCCAAAGAGGGTCTCGCCCCACACATACGTACTCAACCCAGCCAACGATTAGTTCTGTGAAACGAAGCAAAACCAATGTTATGCCGTGTCTACACCGGACGCGAGTGGCGCGGCAAAATACTATAGAACTCATTATAATCAGTGATGCTTTCTACACTATAGATATATATATATACATATCTATGGTCTACACTGGATGCGGCACGACACGACAAATCCCCGACAGAAAACTGCTGCTGCGTTCTATTCATGACGTATTGACACAAATTTCAACATTTGTTGAATTTTCAACAGTCGCTTTGTCACGTCCAGTGTACTAGACAGACTTTAGCTGTTGCGGCGCAGACACGGTGTTACTCACCTATCGAGAAGAAACAAAGCAACCTCGGCGTCCAATCACAGGCCTTCCGCTCCTTGAGTTCTCTCCAGCTCTGGAAAGCTGATCCGATATTTACACGGGGCCTACTTCTTGCCTTAAACCTTCTTTTGTTCCGCAGAAGTTTTCCTCTTTTGTTTTTTATCCGCCATCTCTATCTTTCTGTCGCTAGGCTCGGCTAATGTCCGTCCTGTGCACTGAACTCTCTCTCCTCCACATCACGAGTAGACACGCCCCTTACTGCTGATTGGCTACAAGTTTGTTTCGCTAGTCGGCCCAAATCAGTTTCCTAAAGCGTTTTTGAAAAATCGCTTACCCCATCTTTCAGAAGCAAATCAGCATATTAGAATGATTTCTGAAGGATCATGTGACACTGAAGACTGGAGTAATGATGCTGAAAATTCAGCTTTGATCACAGGAATAAATTACATTTTTAAATATATTAAAATAGAAAACAATTCATCTACATTGTAATAATTTTTCACAAAATTGCTGTTGCTATTGTGTTTTTAATCAAATAAATGCCACCTTGGTCTGCGCCGATAGCCTAGTGGGCAGTGCACTGACATATAATGCTGTTCTGTTGTGTTGTGGGCATCCCTAGTTCAAATCCCAGCTTGGGGGCCTTTCCCAATCTGGCCCTCTTCTCAAATAAATCTTTAAAAAAAATTAATAAAAAAATAAACGCAGCCTTGCTGACCATAAGAGACTTCTTTCAAAAACAAAGCGAGTGAGTGTGCTACGGTAATGGTTAATCTAACCATTCCTCACAGATCAGATTAAACAGAATGGGCCCTGAGTGGCCCATGAAAGAAGAATACGCAATTTCTCGTAATTAGTTGGTTTATAACACTGATCCTTGTTTTACCAGCTACGGTAGTTTCAAGGACCGCTTCAAATGTGCCTCATGAAACGTCCCTGTAAAACTGAAGGTTGATTGTCTCCATTACCTCAGCACACGAGATGAGAACAGCTCACTGAACAGCCTGACAGCTCACATTTCAATTCACACAGATGAAATCAAAAATACAGCAGCTGAAATATCACCTTGAAAATTTTGCTTTTGCTCATACAAACATAATAAACTTTGGCGTGTAACTCATCCCACACCTAGACGTGAATGATGCCTATGGTGCTCTATTACTTCTCAAGTGATCAGACTTAGGATATTCACCTGGAAGATGATAAAAACACAAAAAAATCGTTGTATAGACACTGTAGATAGGTTATTTTGACCTAGCAAACACCTAGTATACCCTAGCAACCTATAAGACCTTACGACAGCATTGTGGCTCTATAGAAAATTTACAAATTTTATTTTTGTAAATTTTGTAAATATAAATGAAATAGTTAACAAATTTGTCAAGTGGTTAAACAAAAGTAGTACCGACAATAAGCAAATACACAGTTCACATTTAATTAATTTTTCTAGAGAGTGTTAACACTGAGAAATCTCGAAAGAAACCAAGCCGACCTCTTTGCATGTGTGTAACGTCTGCATAAAAGCTTGCATTTGGCTCAATCTCAAAATGAAATGTTTATCTGAAACAAACAAAAGACGCAATGCCAAGGCAAATCAGGCGAGTCATCTTTAATTTCAGAATCCAATATTCTCAACACTAAAGCAACAGCTTCATGTTGAACTCGTCTGAGATAAGAACGCTGTCGGTGATAAATAAAATGAAGCAGTTTGTGTGCTTTGACTTGACGGAGAGAAATGCAGCATTGTAGCGTTTGCTTGAGCTGGAACCATCTAGAAGAAGGATGTCAATTGCAAAATTTCAACAGCTGCTTAATTAATGAGCGATATCACAGAATATTACGCATGAGCCAATGTACAAAATTTCCCCATCACTGATTGAATCTTTTTATTTCATGCTTTGAAAATGAAAAAGGTCCATGGGGAAATCAAACTACAAAAATGTAGGACATATAGTACTTTTCCTTTGCCATTACATTCATACACATCCACAGATTTAATTTCATGCATCTTCATTTCGTACATCTCAGCCTGCTTTTTAAAGGACTGTGAACACCTTAATCTTGTACAATTTTGCAGTTTTTCCATAGATATTCTTCTGTTTTCCTGCAATCACTCACAGGAAATGAAATACATAATGGCTCGGAATCCATTATCACTGTACTGAATATCCCACTAAAGCAAGGCATGCAGAATGAATGATGCGTTTAATGAATGGTGTGTTTGAAGCTTATTTCTGCACTACACCTGTAACCTATATTTAACAGTGGGCATAAAAATTGGTTATATTTTGAGAAGTCACATTTTTGATGTACTACTGTAACTTTCAGAACTGAACACTTTCTGCTCAGTCCAAAAAGAGCATTTGTTGACCAAAAACCCATACTGAACTTTCTGCTATCAAACATTTACACATGTTGGGTGATCAAAAAACTTCCATCAGTGTACTTTTATGTGCATTTTGGGATATCAGATAAAATGTTGAATGGAAACACTATTCTGATTATATGCTAAATATCCCAAAATGTGCATTAGCACTTACTGTACTTGAAGTACACTCTTGAGGAAGATTGCACAAACTACAATAGCATCATTTTTAACAAATACATTCATTGATGTGTATCAAACAAAGACGTGACTTTGTTGAAACAAGTCATGTGACTGTATAATTCACTCACAAATGTAACTTATTCTGAAATGCTGATGCCAAAGGCCGTCATCAAAGAGTAAAAACCAGGGGTAGAAACAAACTAATATATAAAAATGTACCGATTCAATGATTTAGAAAATTCATAAAGACAGTCATTTGGTCCAATCTAGAATGATTCAGTGTATCAGTTGTCGCCATCTACTGGTGTAACAATGTTTGTCCAATAAAACTCTTCACTGAAAAATCCTCACCATACAAAGAAACGAACTGTGCTGCTGGAGTTTACATCAGAGCTGCATAACCAATCAGACATAGGACCAGAACTACAGTATTTCTTTTATAAATATAAGCTATAATAGATGTATAATACATGTGCTTAATTTAGATATCTCTTAAAGGAACACTCCACTATTTTGAAAATTGGCTCATTTTCCAACTCCCCTAGAGTTAAACAGTTGAGTTTTACCGTTTTCTAATCCATTCAGCCGATCTCCGGGTCTGGCGGTAGAACTTGACTCCTCTGTAGTTACATCGTGTACTAAGACCGACGGAATGATATTACGCAGCGCCTGAAAATAGTCCCCAGCTAGGTAACTTCCAATAAGCCTATTTTCAGGCGCTGCGTAATATCATTCCGTCGGAGCAATTAAAAACCACTGAAAACTGCCAGTAAACAGAGACGAGAAGGGATATTCCCAGTTACTGCAGGCTGTCATTTCATTATCCAGGGGTATTTTCATGAATATGTGCAAATTGTGATCAGCACTAATTTTGTGGTCCTTTGTGCTGTAACGTGCAAACAAATCATCAAAAAAGTCATCAGTGCGTGCAATTAATTTTTAGCTACTTCTTAGCATTGTCAACATAGACAATTCTAATCAGATTCAATGATCTATGCTAAGCTACAGCTAAAAGTGCCAGACCTGGAGATCGGCTGAATGGATTTGGAAACGGTAAAACTCAACTGTTTAACTCTAGGGGAGTTGGAAAATGAG
>NW_015505355.1:1875310-1953825 GCF_001515645.1 Sinocyclocheilus grahami
CCACAAAGAACCTTTTGTGAAACAGAAAGGTTCTTCAGATGTTAAAGGTTCTTTATGGAACCATTTAGACAAAAAGGTTCTTCTATGGCATCGTGAAGCACCTTTATTTTTAAGAGTGTATCTAAGCAAATATAATACGATAAATAGTCTGTTGTAAGATATATATGAAATCATTAAATATTTTAAATATTATATCTTTGTTTAAAATAAAATGCTTTATATGTGCAATGCCAAACTGTATAAAAATAATTTATTTGATATATTTATGTAAGTATTATATATATTTTAATATGGACTATCATACATTTTTTTACATATTTATTGTATCTATTTTTATCTATCTATATTGTTTTATTATATCTATGTTTTTATATTTATAACTATGTTAAATATGATATAGATGTTTGTAAGGGCAACGCAAGACTGCAGTGTTGATAAAATAAAACTTTCAGGTGCCATAACAGTGATTTTGAAGTGTAAATTGAAGACCTGTATGTGATATGATATTTTTTGTCTTTGTATAGCAGTGCATTGTTAAAATAACTAAACACAGTAACAATCAAATGCATACAAATATTTCTGACTAACAAGTTGACGCTTACCGTACACGCAACCTACAATGAATCGTTCAGATTATAAAAAGGTAAGAAAGAGATGGTTCTTTAAAGAACCTTTGACTGAATGGTTCTTTGTGGAACCAAAAATGGTTCTTCTATGGCATCGCTTAAAGAACCGTTTGAAGCACCTTTATTTTTAAGAGTGTATCTATGCAAATATAATACGATAAATAGTTTGTTGTAAGATATATATGAAATCATAAAATATTTTATATATTATATCTTTGTTTAAAATAAAATGCTTTATATGTGCAATGCCAAACTGTATAAAAATAATTAATTTTATATATTTATGTAAGTATAATATATATTTTAATATGGACTATCATACATTTTTTTTTACATATTTATTGTATCTATTTTTATCTATCTATCTATCTATCTATCTATCTATCTATCTATCTATCTATCTATCTATCTATCTATCTATATTGTTTTATTATATCTATGTTTTTATATTTATAACTATATTTAAATATGATATAGATGTTTGTACGGGCAACGCAAGACTGCAGTGTTGATAAAATAAAACTTTCAGGTGCCATAACAGTGATTTTGAAGTGTAAATTGAAGACCTGTATGTGATATGATATTTTTTGTCTTTGTATAGCAGTGCATTGTTAAAATAACTAAACACAGTAACAATCAAATGCATACAAATATTTCTGACTAACAAGTTGACGCTTACCGTACACGCAACCTACAATGAATCGTCTAGGGTTTTCAAACATCAGAGTTTTCCAAATAATTCCTTTTGTAGTAGCTTGTTTGTCTATTTGACAAACGCAGAAATCTGTCTTGTCCCACAAGGGCGAATGTAATTGTCCAACAAAGCTCAGACGCAAAACACATGAAAACATCCTCATCTTGTACAACAAGAGGGATTTAGTTCTTAGGGGCTCAGCAGGAGACTGCATCTGTATTCAGAAGATTTCCACCCGGGATCCGTGTAAAAGAAACAGGTTTCTGAAATTCTCCAAATGAAAATCAAAGATTGCATTTCGGTCCTTCTAAACTACAATCTCAACTTCTGACCTTTCGATTGAACGAAGAGCCTCACCTTATGTGAGATTACAGAAGCTCAACCAGTCCGGAAAGTTTGTTCCCTGTGGGTTTTTAGGTTTTCATGAAACACACACCTATTAAAACCTTCTCAAGCCCTGTTTTCTTGTACATGAGACAAAAAAATCCCAGGTTTAGTTATTCTTGCGATAAGGATAAAACCCTACAAACCTCATCCATGGTTTGGTGTTCCTCAGTAAGAAGGTTTTGCTTTTGTTGCCTCAGAAGAACAAGGACAGAAACTCGTCGTGAAGGATGAAACCTATCTTTCCTGATCTCTTGTTTCCAGGGGAACGAGTGAAAGCGATGAGATGAGACGGAGAGTGTGATCGCCTCAGTGACAAAGTTGGGGCTTCTCACTCACCGAGCCCAGAACCACGACTGACATCAGTGATTTCAGTCGACTGATGCTGCGCTGAAACACACACTGGCACTGGCCAGCAGGACAGGTGCATCAGTTAAGCCTCATCGGATGGGATTTCCTGGGTGTCCTTGTAGGGTCACAGTCAGGCTAAATCACAGACAAATTACTCACCAATGCTGTTGGATTCAATCTAATATAAAAGAACACTTGTAAAACAGAGATACAACTGGTTTCGCTTCAGTTCAAATTATTACTTTTTTGCAAAACACGAAATATGTACCAATAAGTACATAGCGCTGCAGTTTCCAACATAAATGAACACTAGAGGGTAGGGATGTAACGATTAACCGCGAGCCGGTTGAAAATCGATTTAAATATGTGAAGATTCAAATCGGTTGAGATGCTAAACAAATCGCGATTCAATTAGTGGTAGGAATTTATATGAATGTATGTCTAAGGGGAACTTACTGTCTTTCGATGGTATTTTTTCTTTTCCTCTTGCCTCTGTATAATGCATATTAAAGTTCATAAGTTCAGCGCTGTTTTGTTTACAGCGGAAACCAAGGAAACGCTTTAAGCGCCACCTGCTGGCAGAGAGTGAATCTGCGTCTCATTCAGCTCGTCTGCTGTTTCGGTTTCATGCAGATATTTTTAATCTATTGTTTCACAAAACTGAAGTCAAACCATTCTGTTTTTGCTTCAAATTTCGAAATTTTACAATGTGATTTAGCTTAAAAACTGCTCATGTTGCATGTATGCAGCATCTTTGTTTGGATCATGATTAAAATGCAGTGGTTGCCTCTCATTTTAAATGGAAAGAGCACAGACAAAGCCTTAGTCTGTTTATATGAAGAGATTTATTTTATTTGTGTTACTTGTTTTAAAATTTCAATTTAGTTTTGTTATTTACGTTATATTTAAATTTTGTTATTTAGCAGACGCTTTTATCCAAAGCGACTAATAAATGAGGACAATAGAAGCAATCAAAAGAGCAATAATTTGCTATATTAAAAGTGCTATATTAGTATATTATTAGTGTTATATTTCAATTTCACAAAGAAACGTACGGTATTTTGTCCAAGCAATAATAAAAGGACACATTTAATTTGTCTTAAATCTCATTTTGTAAAAAATAAATCGTGAATCGAATCGAATCGTGAATCGAATCGTGAGTTGAGTGAATCGTTACATCCCTACTAGAGGGGGTAAAACAGCAAGCACTTGTAATCATTTTCTTACACAGTTATGATTACAGCTCCATGTTTCGCTTTCCAGAAGAAACAAGCTTGCTCGGTAGCTCAGCCGGAATGGAATTGGACTTAGGATGCTGAATCCTTGGGTATGAATCCCGTGAAAAACATGATTCGTGATGAAAGAGCTAAAAGATGAAAGATTGAAAAACAAGCTAAAACAGCATGATCTCATTTTTATGTCACATTCGCTTTTTTTCATACTATCGGGGAGGTTTAGTGCAGATGGCACTTTATTTTAAAACAGGGCTGTCCAAACTCGGTCCTGGAAGGCCAGTGTCCTGCAGAGTTTAGATCCATCCCTAATTAGACACACCTGAACCAGCTAATCAAGCTCTTACTAAGCATACTTGAAACCTCCAGGCAGGTGTGTTGAGGCAGGTTGAAGTTAAACTCTGCAGGACATCGGCCCTCCAGGACCGAGTTTGGGCACCCCTGTTTTAAAACGTCATGGAGCATTTAAGTTATAGTGCCATTTAATGGAAAATTCAAGTCAGAACTGCAGTGACACCTACAAATGCAACATCACATAAAACATACCATCTGTACGTTCATCTGTTCCAGGGGAAAAAAACAAACACTCTTTTAGCACCATTATTAGTGTTATATTTCAATTTCACAAAGAAACGTACGGTATTTTGTCCAAGCAATAATAAAAGGACACATTTAATTTGTCTTAAATCTCATTTTGTAAAAAATAAATCGTGAATCGAATCGAATCGTGAATCGAATCGTGAGTTGAGTGAATCGTTACATCCCTACTAGAGGGGGTAAAACAGCAAGCACTTGTAATCATTTTCTTACACAGTTATGATTACAGCTCCATGTTTCGCTTTCCAGAAGAAACAAGCTTGCTCGGTAGCTCAGCCGGAATGGAATTGGACTTAGGATGCTGAATCCTTGGGTATGAATCCCGTGAAAAACATGATTCGTGATGAAAGAGCTAAAAGATGAAAGATTGAAAAACAAGCTAAAACAGCATGATCTCATTTTTATGTCACATTCGCTTTTTTTCATACTATCGGGGAGGTTTAGTGCAGATGGCACTTTATTTTAAAACAGGGCTGTCCAAACTCGGTCCTGGAAGGCCAGTGTCCTGCAGAGTTTAGATCCATCCCTAATTAGACACACCTGAACCAGCTAATCAAGCTCTTACTAAGCATACTTGAAACCTCCAGGCAGGTGTGTTGAGGCAGGTTGAAGTTAAACTCTGCAGGACATCGGCCCTCCAGGACCGAGTTTGGGCACCCCTGTTTTAAAACGTCATGGAGCATTTAAGTTATAGTGCCATTTAATGGAAAATTCAAGTCAGAACTGCAGTGACACCTACAAATGCAACATCACATAAAACATACCATCTGTACGTTCATCTGTTCCAGGGGAAAAAAACAAACACTCTTTTAGCACCACTCAGTGGGCATTTCACATCGAATATGTCACAAAACGTACATGGCGCTATGTATTTTGCGTCTTGCAAAAAAGTCCCCACATGCACATTTTGGTCATGAGATCAGGTACTACATTCATGTGGGTGTGATCCATACAGTAGCAATCATCCCTACACCCTATTCCTTAAGCCTGGGGCACGGTCAGCGTCTGTCGGGCTAGTTTGTTTGTTTGGTGTGTTCCACACATCGGCTCTCGTCTGGCTCACATTGGCAGTAGTTTGCCTGATTCTACATGTTGAATTGGCGTTGGGACCGTCGGCGCGAGTGAGAACTCTGATTGGATGTTCAGTTTAGCGAACGAGTCAGTGCCCGAGAATTAAAGCGAAAGTGATGAAAACAAGTAAGTAAATGAAGGCGGCACAGACAGAAGACTGTTCTAATGTTACGTGATCTTACCCAAGCATATTTTCATAACAACATGAGCCGCTTAAAATTAAGAAAATTATTAACATATTCAATATGGTAAGCAAGCATTGCTTTGTTTATGTTTCGTAAATCTGCTTATATCTCATACATTCTTGTTTCGGTTTCTCCTTTTACACGACGAATATATACTATTGATAGCTGCTAATATAGACAGCTAATTCCTCTCACGCAGGCGCAGAACACACGTGTTAGTTTGCAGTTGGCTGTAGTCTGAGCGGTGTGTTCAAGTGCAGCTTTTTGGTTCGACGCGAGGCGACAACACTATCGGCTTTTGTCGTCGCTAGTTCTTTGAAGTCGTCTTGGTGTGTCCCGGCCCTTAGAAGACTTCTAACATATTGGACAGATGAAAGGCGTAGGGCTAAGAAATGCTGGTCACTTGAAACTGAATTCAAGTTTTGGTAATTGTGTTTTTGATATTTTTATAGGCTTTTGTTTTTATTTTTGTTTCTATTCTTTCAGTTTTAGTTTTAGTATTTTTAGTACTTAAACTTATTTTATTGCAGTTATTTGCCAAGGCAAGACAGGTTCTTAATTTATTTTATATTTTAATTTATTTCAGCTTTATTTCAATTAACACAGATTTTAAAAAAAAGTTTTAAACAGAGTTAGATTTATTGGTAAGGCTCTTTTTTAATACATTTTTAAAGCATTTTTGCAAAATGATTTATTCTGCCGTCAAAATTTTAAGTATTACTACAAATGAGAAATCTGAAAATGCAAAACAACCTAAAATCTGTGTAAAGCTTGGAGTGTTTGTACTCAGTCAGTTCTGATTGGTCACTGGTCGACTTTTAGCTCAAGTGAACTTTCCACATCAGCAATATAAAACAGACTCCATGCACATCAAGGATGAATCTATGTCAAGCCATTAATATATAATCAATGTTAAGTTCTAAATTAAGAATGCATGCTGTCAGAGGATCAGATTCAGGGCTAACCGGTCAGACATCCGTCTGATGCTATTCATATGAAACAACATCCTGCTGGAAAATTAGAGGATCTTCTGTGGAGACACAAATAAGTTCAATAGGTGCAATTAGCCCATTGACACAAGGGTCAGAGTGGCCTCTGAAAGAAATGCCATGGCAGGACACATAACATAATAAGAGGTCTGTGATGTCTGTGATGCGGTTCAGACTGAAGAGGCGACTGAGAGCTTTTGATCTTATAATTGAACAGACACAAGCCCTCTCGATTGCGCTCGAAAAATATAAAATTTTCCATGTTTGGTGCAGAAGTATATGGAGCATCCATACAATGAGGCAGAGCATTAGTTGAAGAGGAAGCATCATTGTGCATCCTGCACAGCAGCTGTTAAATGATACGACATCTGTGATGTTCCACCCACACAATAAACTATTTATTAACCTTAAAGACATCTGCAGCAGGCACTCTGCTGTACTGCTGATGTGCTACTGTTTGTGCATCACTGATCTGCTGTTGTAATGGTACACCAGATCAGTCGTTTAATTAAGAGGTGCTAATTAAAGCTGCCCTTTGCTTCTGTAATCTCACCTATTACCCAACATCCCCTGCTGTTGGTCTCAAGGAGTCAAAATGCTAGCTTTTACCAGGGTAATTATAGTTAACTAAAATTGAAACTGAAACTAAAAATAATTATTTGAAATAAAATAAACGTTAAAAGCGTACTAATCAAATTTTGCCAAACGATGTTGATATTTGAAAGCACCCAAACAAACATGCCCATACCCCAACAGGACCTCGCCCCTATTTTGATATCAACGCCCCACTTAAACAAGCGAAGATGACACACACGCATATTCAAACAAAAGCCAACACAGATAAGTTGTGAAACAATTCAAAATCAATGGTACTCAACTATCAAGAACAAATAACACTACAAGTCTGTTTTAGGACTCAGTCCGACACTGTGGTCAAAAGGGTTTTTCAAATATTGCTTAGTGCACCTTTAATGTGTACTTTGTAATATTGACAGCTAGTGGTTGTAATTGGGTATTACAGTCCAAATTCTAAATATCCATTTGTAATTGGGTATTACAGTCCAAATTCTAAATATCCATTTGTAATTGGGTATTACAGTCCAAATTCTAAATATTGGAGAGCGTTGTTTCTCCCACTCTCTCGTACTCAGACTCAACGCTCACATGGGTTGCCAGATTGAGGATATGAAACAGGAACATGCAAACTGAAAATGGAAGGTGACGAGCCTTAAAACTGAATGTTGATGAGTTTATTTATCCCTGTTTTAATATGTCACTGGTCATAGAGCTTTTTAGCTGAATGCCGAGACTTTTTAGTTCGGCAAAATCTGTGATCTCTGACTCAATTCATTTGCTGGCTTTCATGGCTGCAATATGCTGTGTTTTCTGCCAACTGGCAACCCGGGGTGTCGAAATACTATTGGGTGAATTGACAGTGGCCGGAGTCACACAAACCAAAACAAAAACAGACATTCCGACATGGAACACACATTTCAAAGCAGAATAACTGAGAAAGAAGTATGTGAACTTGTTTCCTAAATATCAGCAAACGATGCAAATTATATTTTTATGCTTTGGTACGGTCAAAAAATTACACAAGCACCTAACTGAAAAAAGTGTATATAAAGTAAAACTTTTGACTAATATAAAAATGAAAACTGATTCAAAAAATTATTTAAAAAGATCAAAGTATCTCAATTATATTACAATGACATTTTTAATCAAATATTTTTTAACCAGTTAATTATAAGCAATAGTTCTATACAATCTAAAAGGTATCAGTGCTATTATTATTAAATGAAACTATATATAATATTATAAAACTACACAAATATCATAAATATTTGATTAAAAGTGTGTATATAAAAAATAGTGTATATGGTGACCACTGATGTGTAGAGCATTTATTTCTTTCTTATTCTTTTATTCTTGTCTCTCTGTTCTTGGATTACAGCCTCACACTGTTGTAAATGGATATTTGACCTTGAGTGTCACTAGGAAGAGTTTTGAGTTTTTGTGTTCCAGTACAGTATCCTTCAGGTTAAGTTCCTGAAACAAGAAGTCATCTGTATTTTGAGAAATGTTCAAAATATAGAGATTTAAATATATACTTTCTATACACTAAAAAGTACTTGGACATTGACCCTAAGTCACACCAAAAATGTAAATGTCTTTGCATTATACAAAACATCAAACAACTGGCATTTGCAAACAAATGATGCTACAGGTTTTCTCAGAACTATCTTTCTGAGACAATTTTGCTGTGACTTCAGTCCTGTGGATGTATGCAGTCATATGTCCTGAAGTTCATACAGGTGTCCTAACAGAGTAACTAGCTGTAGTTCAACACGTGAACTATATATGAACATGAATATGATCCACTAACATTTCTCAACACATCTAAACACACAAGATCTTCATTTTGATCAGTCTATCTTTTGTGTCATCATTTAACGTTTTGCTTAAAAGGTGTCCTTGTGCTATCTTTTAAATAAACGGCATTTGGTTGATATTTTGATATATACACCACAGAGAAAGCATCAGAATGAGATCTCTCAAGAAATCTACTGCGGGGCGTAATATGCCACAGTCTTGTTTGCTTGTAATTGAAATGTTATTGATTTCAGGATGACCTTTGCAGCAGCTGACTGATTTATTTCAGGCAGAAGACAAACAGATGTGCTTGCAGCAATATAAGCTTTCTGTCGTCCGCCATTCATTTGTTAGCTCACCTAGAATTAGTTTATATTATTATGTTAACCATGAAAGATATTCAAGATGTGTTTCTTGTAGCCTACAACCTGAATTAAAACTGATTTGCTGCAACTGAGGAAGCAGTACTCATTGTCAGATTCTCTGAGATTCTCCAACATCTTAAATAACCAGTGATCAAGTCAAAGCACATTCCAAACCACGAGAAACCATTGAGCTGCTTTTCAGATGTAATGTGGCATCTCCATGGAGATCTCCTAATCATATTGAGACTGACATACTAAGATGCTCAAAAACAAACTCATGTATTTAGCTTTAAAGCGATAGTTCAAAAATGAAAATCCTGTCATCATTTACTCACATCACCATATTTTTTTTCATTGAGCATAAAAGCAGTTCTTTTATATACACAGTACCGATAGTGCAGACTAGAGCTTCACAATTCTGGATAAACTGAGAATCATGATTTGTTTTTGTCTCAAATAGAGATCACGGTGGGTTTGGCAGAGTGTATACATGATGTTAATAATATATTAATTGTGCAGTGTGAGATGCATTGGTAACAGAATTTTGTGAGGTCGCGATGAACAAAGAGTGACAGCTTTCTAGTGGTTATGAGTGCTCTTTGCGAGTGGAACACAGTTCGTAGTTCGGGAAGAAGGAGGCGGGAACCGGCGAACATTTAAATACTTTAATAATAAAACAAACACAAAATGAAAGTAAAGCAGCAGCCCCTCGCGGACGACTGCCGCACACAAAACATAAAATAAAGTCCAGGCCTTGTCCTCTCTCGTCTTTCACTGTCATCACTGCTCCTTTTATCCTTCCGGAGCTCCTCCGTGGGACTCGAGACCGGTGAGTGGTGCAGGTGTCGCTCATTATCAATTACTCCACCGGCCTCGCTCCATTCCCACGGCTCTCGGCCCCGCCCCCGCCCCCGCCCCCACTCATCACATATCCCCATCGCCCCTCGCAGGCCGGGGGGTACTCCCGAGACTGCTCTCTACTCCCCCCTCCCCCTCTCGGACGGCAGCCACCCCTCCTCGACGCAGGAGCGTGGCAACGAGCTCTCCGTCTCTCACCTCGTCTTCCATAGTTCCAGCACCACCGCCTCGGGCAGCCACCGACGGTCTCGTTCCTGCTGCCCGATCTCCTCAGCACCGCAATCCCCCTCAGCAGCGAGGGCTCTCTGACAGCGTGTCCCTCCTTCCTCCCGGGTTTCGGCACCAATGTAACACAGTTCGTAGTTCGGGAAGAAGGAGGCGGGAACCGGCGAACATTTAAATACTTTAATAATAAAACAAACACAAAATGAAAGTAAAACGGCAGCCCCTCGCGGACGACTGCCACATACAAAACACAAAATAAAGTCCAGGCCCGGTCCTCTCTCGTCTTTCACTGTCGTCACTCCTCCTTTTATCCTTCCGGAGCTCCACCGTGGGACTCGAGACCGGTGAGTGGTGCAGGTGTCGCTCATTATCAATTACTCCACCAGTCTCGCTCCGTTCCCACGGCTCTCGGCCCCGCCCCCACTCATCACAGCGAGCTTTCTAGGCAATCCATTTAAAATGTAGAACTTTGTTTTTTGGCCACACACATTGCAAAGTTTCGGGAATGACATCTGCATATTTGTGCGGGATTATCTCTCGAAGTATCAGTGTTTGACATGGTGATAACCATAGCAACAGACGGGACAAAATATGTGAAAATATGCATTAAGACTAGAGCACCCTCACTAATTTCAGAAGCACCCTCTGCTGTGATTATTTCTGGAACCTGGTTTATACACTTTTATTGTATAACTATATACAAAAACAACAAAATACAAATGCACCAAATAAAATAATTTAATAAATGCATATTTACAATTTAAGCACTTAAATAAGTATTAATAAAATAAATAACTAGAAAAGGCCTACTATAATCAGCATGCTTCTTGTCACGAATCCGGTCCATGAACTTCCGTCTGCTAGCCATCAGAGGTCACCCATCATCCCATCATCCACTGCACTAACGACACACACACTGTTGATTGCACAGCACTGATTGCACACAGCTGTTATCACTCACACATCCCCTATTTAACTCTCACTCTGATCCCATTGCACTGCCGAGTATTGTTTAGCGCATATCTCAGATAGCTACACTACAGAGCCCTCATTTGTTTCCCTGCCTTAGCCTTAGCCTTGTCTGTTTTCTCCGGTGTTGATCTTCGCCTGTTTTCCTGGATTTCTCCCTTTAGCCTTGCCCCTGTGACTGTGTCTGCCAATCGTCGAACCACGCTAGCCCTAGGACTATTCTTGTGTCTTGCCCGCCATATACCTGTCTGCCTCTGTTTGACCCTGCCTGCTTTATGACCACGTCTCTGTCTTCTCCACAATAAAGCTTTGCGAATGGATCCGCACGCCTCACGTCTTGTCAGCTCCGTTACAGAATACTCAGCCACACAAGGATCCAGCAGCTTCTAATATGGACATCAGCCAGGTATGGACACTGCAAGGCTGTTGTTAGCCCTCGAGCAGGGCACCCGCTCGCTCGAGGACTACATTCAAGAGTATCTGGACATTGCCTATCACTCTGATTTACCAGACTATGTTTTGATAGATTTTTTCTGTACTGGCATTAATCAACCGCTCAAATTTAAACTCATTCACGAGGGTCCGCGTTCATCACTGAGTTGTTTTTTGGACTTTGCTTTGTTGACTGTTGGCTCTCCATTCACTGTGGGTATCGCGGAGGAACGCAACCCCACACTCACTCCTGTAATAGCCCCCGCACTAGGTTACGTTCACAAAATGGCGGCGACAGATGAATCTGATCACAAAATGGCAGACACAACAGCACCCAGTCAAGTCACAGTTGATCATCATAAGTCAAGTCAAGTCACCGCTGATCTTCACGAGACAGGTCAAGTCACAGTTCATTTTCATGAGTCTAGTCAAGTCACAGCTGATAGTTATGAGTCTAGTCAAGTCACAGTTGATCGTCATGCGAGGTAGCGGTGTCCACTGCCGTGCTCCCAGAGGCCACGGTGTCCACTGAAGTCTCTTCAGAGGTGGCGGCGCAGGCTGCAGAACCTCCCGAGATGGCGATACTTGCCTCAGTTTCTTGCGTGGTGGTGGCGTCCAGCAACGCACTCCCTGCCTGTTCTGTTCCGGCCAAGGCGGTCGTCTATGAACTTCCTGCCTGTCCTGTTCCGGCCAAGGAGGCCGTCTATGAACTTCCTGCCTGTCCTGTTCCGGCCAAGAGGCCGTCTATGAACTCTCTGCCTGTCCTGTTCCGGCCAAGGAGGTCGCCTATGAACTCTCTGCCTATTCTGTTCTGGCCAAGGAGGCCGTCTATGAACTCTCTGCCTGTCCTGTTCCGGCCAAGGAGGCCGCCTATGAACTCTCTGCCTGTCCTGTTCCGGCCAAGCACTGATTGCACACAGCTGTTATCACTCACACATCCCCTATTTAAATCTCACTCTGATCCCATTGCACTGCCGAGTATTGTTTAGTGCATATCTCAGATAGCTACACTACAGAGCCCTCATTTGTTTCCCTGCCTTAGCCTTAGCCTTAGCTTTGTCTGTTTTCTCCGGTTTTGATCTTCGCCTGTTTTCCTGGATTTCTTCCTTTAGCCTTGCCCCTGTGACTCTGTCTGCCAATCGTCGACCCACGCTAGCCCTAGGACTATTCTTGTGTCTTGCCTGCCATATACCTGTCTGCCTCTGTTTGACCCTGCCTGCTTTATGACCACATCTCTGTCTTCTCCACAATAAAGCTTTGCGAATGGATCCGCACGTCTCACGTCTTGTCAGCTCCGTAACACTTCCATTTAGTGAGAAAAGCCTACTCTTCACCTGAATTAGAAAAAAAAGCTCTTCTGGTCTTCAGTGATGCGAGGACAACGTTTGATATAAATCGTTATATATATCATTTATATATAAAATATTTATATTTATATATAATATAAATAGTATATAAATATAAATACATTTATACAAATAATAATTTTTAAAATATATATTTATAGAATTTAAAATTCACAGTATGTGTGTGCATATTTACAGTACATAAATAAATAAATTAAAAAAGATTGGTCTTCTCAAACCTTCTATCACATGTCATTATATTTATTGAGTTGGCACATGCATGCGTTTCATGTTTTGCGCTTCAGAAATGTGACAATTTCTGGTAAGTGAGGATAGTGAACATCAATGTTTCCTGGTTTTCATGGTGCATTGTTGGGTTTTTCAGGCAACGAAAGTTGCAGTACATTGCCCTTAAAATGGCCAACTGCCTGATCAATGCCCTGACTACTGAACTAGGGAGCTGATTGAGACACCAAGTCTTCAGAAACCATTGATGAATAGACCAAAATTACCAGTAAAAATTCAAACAAAATAAAACCAAAAACACCATAAACGTATTCTCTAAAAGTGGTATGACTCCAAAAGACAAGAATTGGCCCACTTCTTGACAAGAATTGGCCCAAAAGAACAATTGATATTGAGCAAATAAAACCAAAATTTCTGTTTTTGGTTGATCTATCCTTTTAACCAGTAAATCATACTAAATTCAACAATAGCTGATAAATGACTGAATTAATAACAAAAAATTGGTTAGCTTTTATTCCTCATGTGTAACAATAATATCTGTTCTGCCTCCATATTTATATTTATCACAGGAATGTTTACTATTTATTGCCAGATAAAAAGACAGCACCAAAATATTTAACCTCACATGTAGAGTTGCTCTTTCATAATTCATAAGTTTTTTTTCATGTTATCACTGTACATGTGACTGTAAATCACTTGATGTAATCATGTTCAGCACAGATCAAGTAAACAGACATTTTCTCAGTTTGTTGGGAGGTGCTGATGATTTTTCAGTGTGATCCCATTATAATTTTAAGAAATATAATTAGCATTGAACCCAAACATTGTAGCATTTTGTCAAACTAGTTGTAATTATGGGGTTTTATCACCCATAAACATTAGATATTAACTAAATGAACCACAAATGATCAGAAAAGTCAAGGATTTTATTCCTGCCAAACTTGGGCAGAATGAGCGACAATGTAGGCCAAACTATATGCAGAGAAGTTTGCTTCTGCAAGACTTAAAAAACAGCAAAACAAGCCTTGATTAGGGATAACCTTGAATTATTTCATGAAAAGTGACACTGAAGCAGACGTCTTCGTTAGTTTCAGCCTAAAGAAGCCATTAGAGAAACCGGGAAAGCTAAAGGTGGAACTATGAGCGAGAAGAGACTGAAGGAGGCACCGAAACGAAGCGGCTCTCATTTGTTACACCTAATGGACAAACTAGGAAACTACAAAAGAAAAAAACAGGAAATGATGGAGGAGGAATGAAAGCCATTGTTACGGCACTCACACACAAAGCGGCACAGCTTTCTCATACATAGAGCTTCCACTAGAACAGGCATCTTCATCACTAAGCGAAATGCCTGAGCGCTTTTATTTGTTCATGCAAATGCAGAAATCATCGGCCGATCTGTGTCACAACACCCGCCAGGCATGTTTCACTTCATTTCCCAGAGGTCATCAAGTGACATATTGTTATGTCATAATGGGATATCACTTTCCCACCAATTTATAAATGCTTTGGCTGTTAATAATCGTTTGTTTCTCCGTTCTGACAGCAAGCACTCCATTTTATTATAAAAACATGAGCGAGTGAAGACGCACGAGGCATCTGAAACAATATCTCCGGCGCTCTCCTCTGACAACACCATATAATTAGCCTGCAATAACGTGATCACCTTTTATCTTCCATCGTGTCAATCCTGACAGCAACAGCATTTGTGGAGGAAAGCACTTAGTGCCATCTGTGTGTGAAGGGCACTTTACAACTGTGAAACAGGCAGGAGAGTTGATTGGCACATCAACATCAACAGCTAAATGATGCATAAAAGAGATCCATAGCAGGCCCATTATAATCATCTCAATCAAGATTACAGATTAAAATAGTTCTGCAAAAAATAATAATATAAAACAGCAAGTATACTGTTAAAAATCTGGGGTCAGTAAGCTTTATGTGGAGAAAATATAAACTTCTATTCAGCAAAGGTATATTAAATTTATCAAAAGTGGCAATAAAGACATTTACTGTAAAAAATGACTGTGAATTTAATGGTAAAAGACTGTAAAAATGCTACAATAAAAACCTGTTAAATGGTTAACGGTAATTTCCCTACTATATACGGTGAAAAACTGTACTGGACATTAAATGTAATTTTTACTGTAGTATACCGTTTTCGGAAGTGAAAAAGACCATATAATTTACAGTGAATACCCGTAAATTGACTTTTTTTTATTTAAAACTTGACTCTTCTGTAGTTACATCGTGTACTAAGACCGACGGAAAATGAAAAGTTGCGATTTTCTAGGCCGATATGGCTAGGAGCTATACTCTCATTCCGGCGTAATAATCAAGGAACTTTGCTGCCGTACCATGGGTGCAGCAGGGGCAATGATATTACACAGTGCCTGAAAATAAGCTAACTTCTGTCAACATAACCAAGGTGACCACCTGCTTGCACAGGGAGCGTGCTGGGGACTATTTTCAGGCGCTGCGTAATAGGCCTAGAAAATCGCAACTTTTCATTTTCCGTCGGTCTTAGTACACGATGTAACTACAGAAGAGTCAAGTTTTAAATAGGAAAAATATAGAAACTCTATGGTCATTTTTGAGCGAGATGCTAACGGTCTAATCAGATTCAATGATCTATGCTAAGCTACAGCTAAAAGTGCTACCGCCAGACCCGGAGATCGGCTGAATGGATTTGAAAACGGTAAAACTCAACTGTTTAACTCTAGGGGAGTTGGAAATTGAGCCTATTTTCAAAAATAGTGGAGTGTTCCTTTAAATTAATGTTTATTGCATTATTTCAGTTTCATGTGTGTTACCATGATGGTGTTTAGTGTTTGTGTGAATGACACTGTGCACCTTCTATATATGTTATTATTTAAAAGCTGCTTGTGATAGGCTTTGGTTCATCATGTGACTTTCTCATCACCTCCTGCATTTGGTGGTTATCAGTGTATTGCAAAGGTACAAAACAGATTTCAGTACTTCAATAGGTTGGTATAGTAACATTATATCAGTTAATGAAATTACGGTATTTAACTGTAAATTTAGGTTAAAACCGTAAAACCTAAAATGTTTGCTACAGTATTCTTTACGGTAAAATTCTGGCAACCACAGGTGCCGTTTTTTTACCGTAAATTTTACGGATTTATTTTTACAGTTACAAATAAATGCTTTAAAAAAATTATATTTATCAAACCTGAAAAAAAAAACATGAAGCAGCACAACTGTTTTCAACACAGATAATAATAACAATAATAAATGTTTCAGCAAATCAGAATTATTTCTGAAAGATCATGTGACACTGAAGACTGGAGTAATGATGATGAAAATTCAGCTTTGATCAAAGGAATAAATTACATTTTAAAATATATTCAAATAGGAAACAGTTATTTGGAATTGTAATAATATTTTACAATATTACCGTTTTTACTGTTTCATTGGTCTTACTAGCTTTGATTAAAGCAACTATGCTTTTTTTTCTCACTGCAATGACAAAATATCAATACAAAAATGTGAAATTATGATGTGGAGTAATATGAGTCAAGAAGCAATCTGCTACAATGCAGACAAAGGAACTGACCACATTTCTAAAACCATGATTTACATCCTGCAGCAACAGAGGCAGCATCAGTGAAGGCGTGTTGTGGTTTGTCTCAGAGGTGATGGAGGGAGGTAGAAAAATAGCTCAATTGGAAATAAGGCTACTGTGACAATTATCATTGGTGATACACACAAACTCACACGTTTGAACGTGGATATGAATGACACTTCCTGTTGAGCAGAGGTGTGCTATTAGTTTAAAAGATTTTCATCTGGAAGATGAAAAAACAAATAAAAATACAAACGTACAGGAGAGACCTGAGCCATATCTATAGGAACCAGTAGGCTCTTATGAATTTGGCCAATAAGCAACCACACAGACCCACCTTGGCATATGGCAACGGCTAAAAACCATTTAGACTACTTAGCAACTGCAATACTCACAGATTTTTCCATAACAAACACCACTCATATTTTCCACAAGATATACAAAATTCATGTTCAAATGTCATTATGAAGCTGAAATAGCAGTCAGATGATATGGAAAGGCGGTGCAGGTGTGTCTATGTGTGTGAATGTGTTTGAGAGTGAATCTTACGTGACAAAAACCCTTCTGTGTCATATCTGGCTGCAACATTTTAAAAGAAAGAAATTAGAAATGATATTTTCTTTAAAGAAATTGAAGAATATTTAAGATGATCAAGAGTTATTATTATTTTGTGACAGTTAAGCACATTTTCTTCCTAAATAAATATCCTGTAAATATTACTAATATTGTTAGTAATATTGTATATATTACTAATAATATCACATAAATATTACTGTAATGCCTATTGTGTTAGTGATTTTTCCATAACAAACACCACTCATATTTTCCACAAGATATACAAAATTCATGTTCAAATGTCATTATGAAGCTGAAATAGCAGTCAGATGACATGGAAAGGCGGTGCAGGTGTGTCTATGTGTGTGAATGTGTTTGAGAGTGAATCTTACATGACAAAAACCCTTCTGTGTCATATCTGGCTGCAACATTTTAAAAGAAAGAAATTAGAAATGATATTTTCTTTAAAGAAATTGAAGAATATTTAAGATGATCAAGAGTTATTATTATTTTGTGACAGTTAAGCACATTTTCTTCCTAAATAAATATCCTGTAAATATTACTAATATTGTTAGTAATATTGTATATATTACTAATAATATCACATAAATATTACTGTAATGCCAAAAATCTCAATAATATAAAACCATTTAGACAACATAGTATTTAGTCTTTAATTTAAGTTGTTTTAAAATTAGAAAATGATTGTATATTACAATATTTTATCATATGTAATACAAAGCTATGAAATAATAATTGATTCAACATTGAGAAAAATGGGATTTTCTTAAAAAATAAAACAAAACAAGGCAAAGGAAATGATGGAGGGGGAAATTATTGTTATATTTATTTCCCTATTGATTTTGGTGTTAAATGTAATATGTTTTTGTAAGATTCACCAGCATGAGAAAGAAAGAGAAAGGATTGTCAAGTAATAGAGTCACACTTATTATATGGCAGATATTAAAATCCATCACCCCTAGATATGAGAAAGAGAGAAAGAAGGGCAGATATGCAGAGTACAGACATATAATATAACAGCAATTCCCACACAACCCGTAGAAAGCAAGGTTAAGTAAGCCCACATCTTGATGTGTAAGTCATAAGTGTGCAAAACTGCAGAAGTTATTAAGGAGACAACTTTAAATGAGATCCACCTGTAAAGCGAACAGTCTGAATATTAAGTATGATTGCAGCTCTAGCAAATCTCCTCGATCACATTTAAGAATGAAGCAGAGTGCAAGTTCTTCGATTAGAATGTCATTATCGTAAAGCATTATTACGGCAATAAACCCGATCCAAACACCTGGCAAAGGTGAGCTGTTCCCAACACGCCGCTGTTATTGCTCAGACAGACAGACAGGCGCACTTTGAAGGGCAGGTGGACAGGAATACATGCTCCCGTCTGTCAGTGCTGAGCCTGAACTGATTGCTCATAATTGTACTTCATGGGGGATGTTCTTTTTCATCCGGGCTCTGAACATCAAATGCAATTCCCAATTAATCCCGTCTATCAGACCCTCTTTATCGCCGCCACCACTCCGAATATAGCCCCTCCTTTCAGCAGAATCAAAGGCAGCTATTCTAAGGCAAGCAATGCTTCCATTGCCTCCACCCTAATCATTGTCATCAGAGAGCCCTACTTAGGGCTGAAGTGCGAAAAGCAGCTTGAGAGGGTGAATAAGAATTTGCATTTTAAATATCTCCATTTCTTCATGCGGCTTAATTTTATTAGGAAAAAAGTCCTCAATATTCTAAAAATCGCAATAGACCTCAGTTAAATGACTCAAGAGTAACACATGCTTGATATGTCATGCTCGGAGAACAATGTAACAAGGTCAGGCGAATGTGTGATTAATGAATAGCATGAAAGTAATCGGAGCACAACAGATGCAGCAGTTTGGCTTAATTGATTTGAATGATGACAAACGCAGGTTTCAGTGCTTTGCTTCTGGTGACACAATAACTGCAGATCGGGAAAACAGAGAGCGTTGTTTATGCTGGCCATCTGTTGTGTGTAGGTTTGGACTGTCACCTGAGGTGTACATTTATCTAAAGTCATGGAAATGTATGAGATATGTGAATATTCTCTATAAAATATTCAGGCAGTCCAGAGCCTTAAGTGTAAAAAAAAAAAATATTCCACTCTTATAAAATTAATTAATATATATATATATATACATAACCAATATCATATAAATACAACCTTTGGATTATATCAATTTATACAGTAAAATAAATAAATAAATAAGTAAAAACATGAATTAATTAATTAATTAAATAATTAATTAATTAATACAAAATAAATACATACATAAACTCATTAAATTAGAATAAATACATACATAAATTTTTTTTTTTTTTTAAATATATAAATATATACATACATTGTAAAAGCAATGTAAAAAGATTACAGTAAAAATATGTTACTTAAATTACCTCAATACATGTAGTAAAATATGATATGAGAGTTAATTAAACATGTAATTTTACTGTCAAATATACTACAAAAAAGAAAGTATGAATTACCATATAGTTTACGGTTCAAATCTATATTATATTCAACAAGACATTACAGTAAAATATTGTTATATTGTTATAGTCTTAGTAAAAAAAATAACTTTATTGCATTATAAATAGTTAAGCTTTTTTTATGTACACTGTACAAAGTGATAACCTGCAGTTTGTTACATTTAATAACTAACTTAGGTTATAATTACGCGGTACTGAATGATATTTTTACTTGAATAAGACCAGTTAACGTATGTAAGTTTTATTTAAAATTTTATGCGGTTTAGTTAATGTTAGTGTAGTGTGATATCCTTTAGTGTTTTGTGTTTGGGACACGCTGCACGCTGTTTTTTTTTTCTCTCCACTATTAAAAGCCAGTTTTGATGAACCTTTCATTTTATGTTTCCATTTAATTAGTAAGCAGGCACTTTTATCCAAAGTGACTTGAGGAACACCACAAACAATTCATCATAAGAGACAACAATACTGTACTTGCAGCCATGTTTCAAGCATCAAATAGCAATAGAGCAGAAGTGAAATGCAGAAAAGTACAGAAGAAAAGGACACTGCTTATGGAAGGGGTATTACCTTTTCAAAGTAGGTTAAGGAATCACACTGTTACAAACTTTAAAATGTACACTTGACAAAATGCAATCCTGTATGCAATACAGCAATTTTCTGCCACCAGCCACCAAAATCTGACACCAATTTTCAACACCTGCGAGTTTTTGACAGAAATTCAGCAGGATATTTTATAGTGTATGAAAGTCACATGCATGAAGAATACTGCATTTGAAAGATGAGTGGTAAAGTGATACTAATAGCAAAAAAAAATTATAATAAATAAATAAATAAAGTCAAAAATCAATCAGTATTTTCCTGATTAAGATAATACAGGTGACTTGACCTGACAAAGGTAACAGTAAAACAGTAATGTGAAAAAAATAATAACAGTATTCTATTTTAATAGGCTATATAATTTATTTATGTGATGGCAAAGCTCATTTTCAGCAGCCATTACACCAATAACTACCATACTCTAACTAACTGCTATGCTGTGTCTTTAGTATTAAAGTGGCACGACAACAACTAAAATAATCAATGTGATGCAAATTAAAATATAATCTAATCCATGTTCAATAAACGTGCAATTTAGCGACAGTAACTGTCCAAACGAGCTCAAGTCAACAAGCGTCCAGAACTGACAGTGAGAGCAAAAGCAGGATTCTCTCCTCACGTTTGATACTCCACACACATGATTCATGAAGTATGAAAGAAGAGCTTTCTGACTTTAATGTCACTACCTGGTCTTGTTGAGACGCTTTTCCCGGCGCGCTGGACTCGGCTGAAGTCATGCTGAGGACGTGGATATAAACACTGATGCAGGCGCTCTTCAGACGGAATAAGAAGTGTTACTCTCACTGAAACCCATTCAGTGATGGAGGGAGATAGAGAGAGAGAGAGAGAGAGAGAGAGAGGGGGGAAGCGACTAAACGTGCTTTATTTAGACTCGAGACATGCACTGCATATGTCTCGAGCTGAGCGCGTGCTGAACAGCAAACATTCAAGCAGCGCGAGGCGTTACGCAGGTGTAGAACTAGCTTGAGATTCGTGTTATGCAGTAGTTTTTATGCCCCCATCATATGTCTTAATGTACTAAATAAAATATTCAAATAACATTTATTTAATCATTAAAAAAAATAACATTAAATCATGTTATTGGTATTTTAGTTAGTTATCTATTCATAGTATTTTATCACGGTATCGCCTTTACGTGAACATAAGGGTTCATTTAAAAACATGTCAGTATTTTGGTTTCATTTTATTAAGAAGTAATCCAGAATTCATTCATTTTCTTGCAAGAAGCTTCGTTATCCCAAAATGAGATTAGTTATGTGAGTTATACATCCAGTGAAAGTACTTCCAACAACACTCAGATATTCTGTTAATTCTAACAGAATTAGTCTAAAAATATGTAGCTTTTAATATTTGATAGATTCAACAGCATTGTATTCAATAAATAATATTAAAAATGATCAAGGACTGATGAAATAATGTTAATATGGGACAGAAGTATGGTAATCTTTAGTTCCACCAGGGTCATTTTTGAAAGAGTGTAAACTAGTACACTAAAAGGAGGAAGGTAGAAAAATATATTCTATTATGTTCCACAGAAAAAAAAAGTAATGCATACTAACCCATATTTTAACTACCATGTTTTACAGGTTTTAAAGGGGTGGTTGACTGTTTTTTTATTTTAGGCTTGATTGTGTTTATGGGGTGCAGTCTAACATGTGCTAATCCTTCGTTTAAAAAAAAAAACACATTATTTTTCACATAATTTACTTTTATTCCACACCGCTCCGTTCCTTCTCTGAGAAACACGCTGATCTTTTCTTATCTATTTCTGATCTATTTGTAAATGCTACTGCTTATGTTAGCTTTTAATATACGGTTTTATCATAAGCTTTAATACAGTACGGCAACTGCACGTGCGTCCATGTTTAACGCTTCTCATAGCTATGTGAAAATAAGTGTATAATTGGAACAGTTCATTGTTATAGCTGAGCTGAATGAGAGAGAGAGAGAGAGAGAGATGCAGAGCGTGTGCAGAGCAGGGGGACGCGAGGGAACAGGATTGAGAACCGCTGCTTTAGAACATTGATTTTGAAACTTGTGAATCCATTAGAATCGTTAGAAGACAGAAAATGCATACTAACCCATATTTTAACTACCATGTTTTACAGGTTTTAAAGGGGTGGTTGACTGTTTTTTTATTTTAGGCTTGATTGTGTTTATGGGGTGCAGTCTAACATGTGCTAATCCTTCGTTTAAAAAAAAAAACACATTATTTTTCACATAATTTACTTTTATTCCACGTTTATGCTCAAACAGCAACATTACACACTAACTAACGTTAAAAAAGTGAAATCGCAATCAACCACCCCTTTAAAAACTTTTTTTTTCAAAGGATAAACTGAGAAAGAACTTCCAAACTAAGCAAACATATGCAATATGCAAAAATGTGCATTTGGTGATATTTATATGGCTAAAGTATGATGAAATTCAGATAGCTTGTGTTCTAAAAAAAAATATTTTACAACAATATACTGTAGCAGACTACTTACATAAAAAGCATATCATCTATATCTTAGTAAGATGATATGTAAGTGCTTTAAATGATACAAGAATAATCAAGTAAAACTGTGTCAGTGTCAGTTCAATCTTGAAATATTAATAACAATATAAAAGTTACTCTAATTTTGTTTCATGAAAATCAGAACAAAGACATTAACTTGCTAAAAAAGTATCAACTATCAAACAGATAACAGAATGCATGCAGTAGACTGTGTACAACAGGCTTTTCACCAACATTCTGATCGCATTCACATTCTGATAATTAGAGCCTTACATTTGCTAATATCAAATATGCTATAGTAGGCTTTATATGGTTAATATCAGTTGTTCATTATGGTCAGAGCTTGCGTTGGGTCCACACTGATCCAGACGCTACACATGCACCAACTCCTCATTCAACAGTCTCTTTCACCAGCACTGAGCCCTAATTTAGCACATCTCCAGTCTCCCAAGATGTGTCACACTGCACCTTCCCATTTCCTTTGTACAGAAGTCAGTGTGCCTCCACCATTTTATCACATTCATATGGAAATGTGGAAGGAGCAGGCTGAAATATTCAGCTTAATGAGTGACAATAAGTTCAGGTCTAAATAAGTGGAGCACGACTGCTCGCGAAGCTTTATTCATCAAGAAATGACTGACACCTCTGCACTGATCCAATGATGCACTAACACAAAGAAATATACATGACATGATACAGTAGTTCACCCATAACTGACAATTCAGTCATCATTTACTCACTCTCATGCTGTTTCAAACCTGTATGACATTCTAAATGATTAAAAATAATAACATTAATAACAAATGCTGTTAAACTCTGAAAAGGATTTAAAAATTCATAATATTTTTTTCATTGGAAAAACATACCTTTACTTACTTTTTTACAAAACTGCAAAAACACACCTATACATACATAATACATACTTTTCTGCAGTTTTCAGCTGATATGTACACTAGTGGCAGTAAAAGACCAACAACTTTTGTTCCCATTCAGTCAGTCACGTTCTACGTTACGTTAGTGACTGACGAATTGGGATCTCGCCCGAGAGCACAAATTATGATTATTGTGGCTGATTTTCGATAACAAAAAGATCAAATAAAGACTTATTTTGGCACGATTCTTTGCACAATCCTCCCTAAAACATGTTTGCCATAGTGCATGATTTGTCAGCTAATACATTTTGACAGTTGCATCACATAATCTGGTCCATATGTATGGCTTTCTAATGTAGTAAACTTGCTTGGTAGCCCACCTGGTACGGCATTGCAGTTGCAATGCAGAGCACTCAGGTACAAGTATGAAACACGAGTCATGATAAAAGAGCTCAAAAACATGGCATAGCTGCCTCTGCAAATGTGATTTTAGCGCATCTCACTAGACTTTTAATTTCTAAACATTCACGTTCATCTGTTTCAGATCAAATGTACTTTTAGCACTATTTACTGGTCATTTCACTTTGAAATGGTTGCAAAACATGCAACATAATAATTACCACAGGTACATTTCCCCAATGAGCCTGGGTTGTAAGATGTCCATATTACTTGTGTGCTATATTCATACAGGGACATACGATAGTTTGCGAGGAACAGACATACTAAACATACATTATTCACTAAAAAATTATTAACTTCTGTCCAAAATATTGATCTAAAATATTGTCTAAAATTTACACACAAAAAACGAAAACACATTAAAGCAAGTTTTTATCATTTCTAATCAGGCACAGAGTATCCATAAAAAGTGGTCTCAGTTTGGAGCCAAATCTGACTTTGAGTCTTGGCTTCCAGTCTTTTCCTGATCCTCTTCCTCTCTTCTCCTATTGCGTTCTGACTTTCCTTCAACTGTCCTGTTAAAATAAAGGCGAGAGTTTTCCTGCTCTTTGCATAGTAATGAGAATTTCTGTATTTTAACTTTTATAGAATAGTTCACCCAAAAATGAAAACTTGCTACAAATTTACTCACCCTCAGGCCATCCAGTAGTTTGTTTCTTCATCAGATTTGTACAAATTTAGCATTAGATCGCTTGCTCATCAGTGGATACTCCACGGTGAATGGGTGCCGTCAGAATGAGAGTCCAAACAGCTGATAAAAACATAATAATATTACAGGGATTTTAACTTTAAACTGTTCATAATAATGCTTCCTCCAATGAAAAAGTCCATCCCCTGTTGTCCTCTCACATCAATATCCACCAACACATTTTGTTTAGAACTGTTTTGAACTGTTTTAACTTGTAAACGGTGCTTGATTTGTGCATATTTCTCTCCTGATTCAGATGAGATGAATATTTCACTGGAGAAAATGACATTATGGATAGAAGTTAAAAATGCCCAGATAATGGATTTGTTTCTTAAAAACATGCAGCTTTTCACTTCACAAGATGTTAACTGATGGACTGGAGTGGTGTGGATTACTGTGATGTTTTTATCAGCTGTTTGGACTCTCATTCTGACGGCACCCACTCACTGCAGAGCATCCATTGCTGAGCGACGCAATGCTATATTTCTCTGAATCTGATGATTGGCAAACAAAATCATCCACATCTTGGATGGCCTGAGGGTAAGTTAATATTCAGCAAATTTTCATGTTTGGGTGAACTATTCCTTTAAAACTGATCTACTTTATCACTAAGAAGTGATTTGATCGCAGAAGCGAGGATTGAAGAAGTGAATTGATCTGTCATAATTAAATTGCTATAGTAATTAGTATACTATCTTGGTTACTTAATTGTTTCTTAATACCCTTGAATAGAAGCATACTTCATTTATTTTCTCGCCATCTTACTTCACAATAAATGTTGTCATGGCAACTAACACCAATTGCCATGCCAGTTTTGTAACTTGGCTAGCGAAGCGGCGAGGAAGTGAACAATCATTTCCACCACCTACACCGCTTTGTCATTTAGTCATTTCTCATGCATGGCACAAAAGTTACACTAATTAATTAATCTTACTGCTGGAAATAGAAAAGAGTATCTGTGGAGGTTACAACAGAGATACAAATACACAACATAAATGACATCATTCTCAAGAGTTTTAAATCAGAAAGCTACAGTTGCTTGCTGGAATAAAATGATGCATACGTGAATACTGGTTTGAAAAAGTTACAGAAAACTGAAAAGGGCAGACGAAGGAAAAAGCACGGTCTGACCTGTGCTCAGAAGACCCCGAATCTGATCAGCACAAATAAAAGTATCCAGCTGGACAGCACATCTTTCAGTATCAGTGGAAACGCTTTGCTAATGGACAGCTTGAGCACTCATTTAAGCAGCAGTGCAGTGATAGCTCTATAAACGACATCTCAAGGCTACGAGGCCAAGCGATGAGCGCTGATCGTCTTGAGCTGTTTCACGAAGCGAGCAACACCTTATTACCAAACATAAACAATGAAGGAAACGGCACAATTATCTATGTTTTGATCTACTTCCAGCCTTTCTCGTGCCTCTGACGCTCTTAGCTAATGCACAGAGACGCTGCATTAGTCACACTCTGAGACTCTGCCGTGAATAGATTTACCAGCATGTTGATTACACAGCGCACTTCACGAGCTGTCCATTATATTTAGCCTGTTCAGTGGTTGATTTAAAAAGCACAGGAGAAAAAGGTGAAACAAGGCCTCAATGGAGGACACGTTCATTCAAGTGCAACAAACAACAACAGATTTCATATTAACAGCAGAAACTGGCTGAAAGTGTGCAGCATATTGAAAAGTAAATACAGTATTTTTTTAGTATGTGAAAGAGGATGAGCTAAGCAATAATAATGGTTTAAAATCAACACAAAATTAAAAATGTTTTAAATGCATGTTATAGCGAACAATTCAAACACTTCTTTCTAGTAACGTAACCAGAGATCTGTTGAACACAGAAGAAGATACTTTGAAGAATGCTGTTGATGCTAGCCATAGTGTTTTTTTTCCATCATATGGAAGTCAACGGCTAGCCTACTATCTTTTGTTTTCATCAGAAAAAAGAAACTCATATAGGTTTGGTTCAACTTGACGATGAGTAAATTACTGAATTTTTATTTTTGGGTGAATATCCCTTTAGCATCCAATCAACAACTGATGGATGAAGTCTCTGCCTAACATTTTTTTATTTTTCAATAATTCATTACTCCGATATATGCCACAATTCAGAAGTAATATACAGTGGGTACGGAAAGTATTCAGACCCCCTTAAATGTTGAGCAGTTCAAAGAATCAGTCTCTTTAAACCCCTCCTTTCCGTGATCCCTCACTGCTGTGATTGGTCAGATGGCACAGTCCTTTGTGATTGGACCAGAGTCGTAGAGAGATTGGCTCTGGATTGGTCTACCGCGTACAGCGCATGTCGGAAATGAAACGCCCATTGCCATGACGGAATGACAGCCTCATGATGAAACGGTTGAACTGGCTGATCGGCAAGAGACTGATTCGCAAGCACGATTGGAGCAGGACTTTCTCAGTGGTAAGTGTCAAGTGTTAACAAGTTTGTGGTAATTATAAGATGTGATAAAACAAATTTACTCTCACAGCGTACTCAGCATCTTCTCGACATGATGTTAACCACATGGAAATTTTACTGTTTGTGGGCGGGCAAGTTGGCGACATAAAACGTGGGTAGACATTATGCAAATGTGTTACTTCGTGACGTAGAGCCGTAACAGAATAAGATTCGAATTCCTGACGACTCGTTTAGACGATTGCGAGCCGACTCTTTTTTTTGATAGACAATAACTTTATTTATCATGTACTGTTGGATTCAGAACTTTGCAGATAGTTTATGTTCACATACAGCTACATGACATACTGCATGAAAGGTAATATTCGAAAAGGCATAATAGGGGCACTTTAAATATATTTCATTTCAGTTTGGTGTATTGCCATTAATTAATTAATGTATTGCCCCTTTAGACACCATTCCGGAATATTTGTTTACATACTGTATTTACAAATGTGAATCGTTTTATTCCATGTTTATGTGTCAGATTTGCATTTGCATTCTGCAGTTACATGAGGCAAAAGAAGTTTGAAACATCAAGACAGAACTGAAATGGATGGCCTTGTATTCAAAAAAGCTTCTGTCTACAAATGGAGGCTTCAATATATGATTCAATCTATGGTTTACATAATTCAATTTATGGGGGCAAAAAAAGTTTTTGTCTTTTCTGGTATAATTAATCAATATTACACAAGCAAGCATTGTGTTTTCCCCAAATATTAGCATGATTGCACATGTGATATTAACTCTTTCCCCGCCAGCGTTTCTGAAAAAAATTGCCAGCCACCTACAGCATTTTTGATGAATTTCACTAAAATGTCATGGCCCCCAGAATATTTTGTTTTATGAATATCAGAACATGCAATACATCAAAATAAAGACTTTTTTAAAAAATCTAATTTTTTTATCAACACTTGAATGTAGGCAAGTTTCATAAAAAAAAGCAAAATTTTGAACAAAAAGCTGAGAAAATCACATTTTTATAAAATACTACATCTGGATCATATTTAGGGTTGCAAAGGGGTGGAAAATTTCCGGTAAACTTCCAAAAATCCCTGTAATATTCCAAAAAAATCCAGGAAAGTTTCCAAAATTTCTGGAATATTTCCTAAATTTACTGGAAATTTTCCACCTTTTTGCAACCCTAATAATATTTAGTACTAATCAAAGCAAAGATGCAGTAGATTGTTTCCATCAGCACTCCCAAAGATTGCACAGTCCTTTAGCACTTCCTGGATTGACATTTCACTCAGTAACATTAGGCAGTTTTCAATCACATGCTGTTTACTGTTGATGATCGCATTATTTTTCATATGCATATGCATACATACGAGATCGCTCGTTTCTGCGTCTTCCTCACCTGTGCTTTTAATCGAGTGATCTAGATTCATTCAAGAGACGCGTAAGAGCGCCCCCGAGAGTATAACAGTGTAAATTTTACAGGAAGTAAATTTTGTGAGTACCTTTTAAAGGGGTCATATGATGCGATTTCAAGTTTTCCTTTCTCTTTGGAGTGTTACAAGCTGATTGTGCATAGATAAGATCCCTGAAGTTGCAAAGACTAAAGTCTCAAAACCAAAGAGATATTCTTTGTCAAATTTATCAAAGTTAAGACTCTGCCACGCCCCCCTAAAACGGCTTGTTCTAACACGCCCCCACATATCTACATCACTATGTGGAAATATTTGCATAATGCCACCCAAATGTGCACGCAAAGAAAGAAGGCGTGGTTTCAGTAACCGCAGTTAGTGTTGAAGCAGCATGTCAGGGAGACGCTGTGTGTTTCTAGGCGAAAGCAAAAGCACTTTATTTGGCCTTCCGAAAGTAGATGCATTTAGGAATCTTTAAGATTACTTAGACTGATTCGCAAGCACGATTGGAGCAGGACTTTCTCAGTGGTAAGTGTCAAGTGTTAACAAGTTTGTGGTAATTATAAGATGTGATAAAACAAATTTACTCTCACAGCGTACTCAGCATCTTCTCGACATGATGTTAACCACATGGAAATTTTACTGTTTGTGGGCGGGCAAGTTGGCGACATAAAACGTGGGTAGACATTATGCAAATGTGTTACTTCGTGACGTAGAGCCGTAACAGAATAAGATTCGAATTCCTGACGACTCGTTTAGACGATTGCGAGCCGACTCTTTTTTTTGATAGACAATAACTTTATTTATCATGTACTGTTGGATTCAGAACTTTGCAGATAGTTTATGTTCACATACAGCTACATGACATACTGCATGAAAGGTAATATTCGAAAAGGCATAATAGGGGCACTTTAAATATATTTCATTTCAGTTTGGTGTATTGCCATTAATTAATTAATGTATTGCCCCTTTAGACACCATTCCGGAATATTTGTTTACATACTGTATTTACAAATGTGAATCGTTTTATTCCATGTTTATGTGTCAGATTTGCATTTGCATTCTGCAGTTACATGAGGCAAAAGAAGTTTGAAACATCAAGACAGAACTGAAATGGATGGCCTTGTATTCAAAAAAGCTTCTGTCTACAAATGGAGGCTTCAATATATGATTCAATCTATGGTTTACATAATTCAATTTATGGGGGCAAAAAAAGTTTTTGTCTTTTCTGGTATAATTAATCAATATTACACAAGCAAGCATTGTGTTTTCCCCAAATATTAGCATGATTGCACATGTGATATTAACTCTTTCCCCGCCAGCGTTTCTGAAAAAAATTGCCAGCCACCTACAGCATTTTTGATGAATTTCACTAAAATGTCATGGCCCCCAGAATATTTTGTTTTATGAATATCAGAACATGCAATACATCAAAATAAAGACTTTTTTAAAAAATCTAATTTTTTTATCAACACTTGAATGTAGGCAAGTTTCATAAAAAAAAGCAAAATTTTGAACAAAAAGCTGAGAAAATCACATTTTTATAAAATACTACATCTGGATCATATTTATGGTTGCAAAGGGGTGGAAAATTTCCGGTAAACTTCCAAAAATCCCTGTAATATTCCAAAAAATCCAGGAAAGTTTCCAAAATTTCTGGAATATTTCCTAAATTTACTGGAAATTTTCCACCTTTTTGCAACCCTAATAATATTTAGTACTAATCAAAGCAAAGATGCAGTAGATTGTTTCCATCAGCACTCCCAAAGATTGCACAGTCCTTTAGCACTTCCTGGATTGACATTTCACTCAGTAACATTAGGCAGTTTTCAATCACATGCTGTTTACTGTTGATGATCGCATTATTTTTCATATGCATATGCATACATACGAGATCGCTCGTTTCTGCGTCTTCCTCACCTGTGCTTTTAATCGAGTGATCTAGATTAATTCAAGAGACGCGTAAGAGCGCCCCCGAGAGTATAACAGTGTAAATTTTACAGGAAGTAAATTTTGTGAGTACCTTTTAAAGGGGTCATATGATGCGATTTCAAGTTTTCCTTTCAGGCTTGTCCGATGGGAAGAGGGAAGTCTATTAGCTGAAACGGCTGATTTGGCAGGACAAGTTTATACTCAAGTATATCTACTGCAATACTCCAGCTCACATAAACATGGTCCTAAAAGTCCCAATATACAGTATTCCCAGCAAAAATACTAGTTCATTCTTTTCTCATGTTTACCCAAACAACAAAGCCCAAACTATTATATTCAACTTCTATTGCATGCAATAATCACACTCAAATGAACACTGAAATGTTTATATACAACTCAACTGCACATTAGGTAGTTTTCATAAAAATGTGTCTTGACAAATTTATTCAAATACACATATAAAATTAACAATAAATAAGCTTCCTCTAATGTTTTATAGCTAACTAATGAACTGCGAAATGCAACGTTAACTGACATCTTGATCGCAAGCATCTTTCTATGGCTGAAACCCTGATCGAACGATTACATGAGACATGAACATTTCGGTTCTGTATCTTTCAACACCTTCTGATGTTCATTCATGTTTATTTTGTGCTATAACTTGTATTAAGGTGGAAGTGACTCACGCTTCATGGTGCCACTTGAACTGATTGTGTGAATTTTGTGAAAAAAATCAATAAAATCTGGGAGCTGAGACTTTGTTTCTTATCAGAAGTAACAAAGCACAAAACACTTTGCAATTATTGCATGGTAAGTGCACTACAAATAATGTTTGGTGAAGGGTAAACCGCAGACCTGGCAACCCTGGCTTGAACTACGGGTGATTCATATAAGGTCAAACAGAACTCGTGTTAATTTTTTTTTTTTAATGAGATTGTGTTAATGCATTATTATTACATTAACTTCAACAACTCTAAATTCTAAACACACAAGTTGGAATCTTACATGTTTCAATTGCATGTTGCAATCTTACATGTTTTGCAGTGCAAAAATGGCTTTTGTTTATACTGATTTCATTTGGTTGGTAACAGCCTATTGGTGTCTCATTATTCTAATTGAATTCATTGATTAACTGTAATAATTTGACATAAAAGATGATGCATATGCACATCTAATGAGGTTAGAAAAAAATTGCCTTTATAAAGGTAAGAATCCTCTTGAAATCAAAGGTGGCAAATATTAACCTTTAATGGTAAAGTTAATTTCTGTCACTGCTGTGAAATAACACCATACAGAATATGAATATGAAAAGCTTCGGAAGTCATATGTTCATAGGTATGTACATCGGCTGATCAGTGCATCCCTACTTCATACAATACAGATTGCTTCAAAGCAGATATACAGTATTATCAGTGTCAGTTTTTTAATTTTGTGATTTAGCAAACTGAGTTAATTAATGAGCCTGAAAGGTTTCAACATCAAAGAAGGTGGAGTGGCAGAGCACCAATGGCAGCTCAAAAGAGTTTTCAACAAAATTCACAATGACAAGCTGTTTCGAAACACTGAAATGGACTTTGCTCTGACCAGATTTTGTTCAAAATGCCCATTTGTTCTTCAAATTTGCTTGAAGTATACCAGGGCTTTAAACAGTATCCGAATATGTGTTCTACAGGCTTTAATTAAATTCTCAAAGTTCTCTCATTGGTATGCCAATTCAACAGCGCCATAAAGCTAGAAGCCCCAACCAAATCACTCATGGCTGTTCCAACCATAAAAATCCCTGGCATTTCTCCAGCTGGCTGGCACCAGTCTTGACCTTCCCAGAATTCCCTCAAAGAGCCCTGATGGTGGGCCACCTGCTGTTGCAATCGACTGCAAATTAACCTATCATAATGGCCCCACAACTCGTATTTAAGTCTGATAAGTAGGCAGGTTGAGTCATTACGGCCCGGTTTCACAGACGGGGCTTAGCTTAAGCCAGGACTAGGTCATAGTTCAGTTAGGATTTTAAAGTAATTTTTATAAACATGCCTTAGAAAAAACATCACTGGTGTGCATCTTGAGACAAAACAGGGGCACTGACATATTTCAAGATCAATCAGAGCAAGCTTCTTTCAGTTGAAACAGCTCAGATTTACATTTTAGTCTGGGACTAGGCTTAAGCCTTGTCTGTGAAACCGGGATATATCTCACACACTCATTCTCATGTGTTTGGCTAACAGGATATACTGAACAAGCCATTATAGATACACAATTAATCAAAAGATTACCAAGGTTACAGGTATTGTGATTAGCAATTGTTAAAAGTCTTCCATTTAGATTGACCTCCTTTGGGTCAAAACTATTTCAATATAATTTATAACATTTACTACATATATAGAAGACTGAAGATTGGAGTAACGATGCTGAAAATTCAGCTTTGCATCACAGGAATAAATTACATTTTAAACTATATTAAAATAGAAAACTGTTATTTTAAATTGTACAGGTAATAATATTTTACAATATTACGGTTTTTACTGTTTTTTTTCATCAAATAAATGCAGTCTTGATGAGCATAAGAGATTGAAAACATTAAAAATCGTACTGATTCCAAACTTTTTGAACGGTAGTGTATAAATTAATGATAAAACTGTACATTTACACAGCGTTCTATAGTACACTAAGCTAGTTGTATAAATAACATACATAAAAAACATAATATGTTGTCTTACAATATCACACTTAATATTTTCTCACACAATATAAATGGGTCTTAAATAAATCTATTGTTATATTTTAAGAAAGGGTATTATCCTATTTTGAAGTCTTGTCATTCAAAACTTTGAAAAAAAAAACTTATTTAGGGACTTTTGTGATGCATAAATCAGCAATACAGTCTTTTAGGAATATATCATTATATCATATCCCACATGTGTGCTGTTGTACTGAATATCAGCACGGTTGTGATTCAGTCAAAGATGAGGAATAGCACTTTCCTCTCACTGCTCAAAGCATTCTGTAATTACTCTGCACAACAATTAAAATAATTACATTTGTCATAATCATACAGGCTTATTACAGATATAGGATCATATTTAACTGTTCACTCTGATGTCAGTATCGATTTCCAGGTCTTAAAGGAATCATCTTGCTTCTACCACATTCTGAGAAGACATGAAGGCAACCGTGTATCCCTGGATTATTCCAGAGCTCTCGCCTGTTCCCAAGAGTGGCTTGCTGTACGCTAACTTGTTTAGATGGAAAAGCTGAAAAGAGATTGGAAAATGGATAGCTTTTAGAGAGCAGAGCGAAACTAAAATCCCAGAGTGCCGGTGATTTGTTGCGTTTTTGCGGCACATGGCACGTACCTGAAATTAATTAGTGGTGTTTGCTTATTACTGTCTGACTGCCATCTGATCAGAATATTTATGCAATGCATTATATTCAGAACTTTTAGAATAAAGACGCTACCCTTACCAGCCACAAACATCTTTCCTCCAACATGCAATACACTGTGAAAAATGCTTCACTTACTTTGATTTTTTTGTCCTGTTTCCAGCCAAAATATCTAAAAATTCTTAAATAAAGAAGGATTGATTATCTTGTTTTCAGAAAAAAAAACAAGTCCAAATGAAGTGAGTTTTTGCTTGAAACAAGCTAAATAATCTGCCAATGTGGTAAGCAAAATAATTTAGTTTTCTGTTTTAGATATTTTGGCTGAAAACAAGACAAAAAAATCTAAGTAAGAAAAGCAGTGTAGTTCCCTGGCAGTGATAGACCATCATATTCAAATATAATTTACATTGAGTCATTACCCTACTGTCTCAAAATGGATGTTCTTGTCATATAATCTATAATAAATGTTGATCTATTGTATATCATGACCTTTGTGTTATAAAACTGTCACATTTATTATATCTTGTTCCCATTTGTTGAGGAATTCTGTTTGTTTAGATATAGATTCTAAATGACTTTTAAGAATAAAGGTGTTCCTTCAACTCCATAAACTTCAAATGCTGAATGAAAACCAAATTGACTGAGCCATCAGCGGAGCAAAACCCTATAGTACATAGAACATTCTGATTACACCTGGACCGTGTCTGTCATGACCATTAGTAAGAAGTAGTTCATTGGTAAAAGGTTTCCTTTTGTGGACTCAATTGTTCTATCAATAATCCAGCACAAAATTGTGAAACCTTCAGGCACTTGGAATTATGCTTTGTCACATTGCCCATTTATTTTTCATCATCGCCAGTGTAAAATAACAGCTGTAGCAAAAACCTTTAATAAGCAAAAAATGAAATAGTACTTGAAAACCAAATTGAAGGCAAAGCTTCCCTCAATCTCTTTAGCTTCCACTAAAGGAATTATTCATCCAAAAAATTAAAATTCTGGAAACTTTCTACATATGCAGGTATTGAAATGTGTGGTAAATGAGTAAACGATGGCCGGATAATCAATTCTGGGTGAACTATTCCTTCAAGGTTATTGATTTGAACGGGAAGAGGGCAATAGAAAAGTGTGAATTTGGCACCTACTGTATCAACTCTTATATATCTTTTGCAGATGCTTATAAAGCTCCTGCTGATTTTAGAAAAAGGTAATTTCAAGAAACTGATTTGCACTTCTGAACTGAACGCACAAACTGGATTCACACAGACTCTAAAACAGAAGTGATATTTCCTCTCAACTCTTCGGATGAATCAGCACTCATTACAAGTTCATTAACTCAACTGCTGTTATAGTGCAATTTCGGTAACACTTTATTTCGATAGTCCACTTTAGACATTCTATTAACAGCAAGTAACTTTGCAACTACATGTCAACTAGCAGTTAGTAGAGTATTAGTAGACTGTCTGCTTAATATCTTCTAACACTTTCTTTGTCAACTTATTCTACTAACCCTAAACCTACCCTAACAGTCTACTCTGAGAGTTAGTAGACATGTAGTTGCAAATTAATGAGAATTAGTTGACATGTAGTTGACATGTAGTTACAAAGTTACTTATAGTTAATAGAATGTCTAAAGTGGACTATCGAAATAAAGTGTAACCGCAATTTCAAAGATTTATGGGACGCCTGGGTTTTATTTCTCCTATTCAATTTCCATCTTAACGGCAGTAAAACTGGAAGAAAATCTTTAGAAATAAAAGTTATCAATAGGCAGGCCGTAACCATGGTTATTCGTTGCAAAGCACACACTACAACAACAATAATAATAAAAGAGGAGTTATCGACAGTGGGACAGCAGAGGTGAATGGGGTCTGCGCAGGATGTGGAAAGCTCATTGGTAAAGCTTTACACAAAATCCATGAATAAGATAAAACCCAATGAGATGGTGAGTAAAAGAGATTAAAACAAACAGCACATTTACAAGGACATGCTTTGGGGAATCCTGCTACTGTATATCATTTAATTTGTTAAATAGTAAACCTTTTCATTAGACAGAAATGAAAAGATGCTTTAAAATTATATAATTTCCTTTCTGAATTACTAGATTTTAAACCTCTTTACACCTTTGAGATCATACTGTAATTAAAATGGACCCAAGAAAACCAATAATGATACAGTATGCTGTAAGTGCATCATGAAATATAACGTTAACTATTGGACCAGTGGTTAACAGAAAATGTTGTTCAGCAACTAAAGTGCATAAGTTGGGCCAATGGATTTACTAAGTCCCATTGGTTTTTGGACAGTATGTTGGGAAATCAGACATACTGTATAAACCACATTTACACAGACATTATTTTGATTACAGACCATGACATACTTTGAAAAGCTAATGTTAATAATTACTTTGGGAAAGTCTATGCCATGTGACAAAACTTGGTTTTCAAATGTATAAATATTTAAGAAATTGCACTTTTGGTGGAGGATTCGTGGCGTTTCACTTCACTTTTTCACATTTGAAAAGCTTCATGTACGTTTAATGCTTGAGTGCAGATCAAAAATGCTGTTCTTGTTGAAAGGTCAGATACAGTAGAGAGTGACCAGGAGCATTTGAATGATTACTAATCAATACGTAACCTGGTCAAAAAGATTAATTTAATGTCGTCTGTGTAATGTTTAATCTGAAACAATATTGTGAACGTTAGCACAAAAGCAGAACCCAAAAATAAAAATTCTGTCATCGTTTACTCACCCTTAAGTTGATTCAAACCTGTATGAATTTCTTTCTTCTTCCGAACAGAGAAGAAGATATTTTGAAGAATGTGTGTAACCAAACAGTTGACAATTCCTATTATACACTATGGTAGTCAATGGGGCCCGTCAGTTGTTTGGTTACACACATTCTTCAAAATATCTTCTTTTAAGAAGTTCATGAAGTCACTGAAGTCAAATTCATAATGAGTCATTGAATGATTTATTCAACCATTTCATTCAAAAACGCTAAATCATTCAGCAATGAAACACCATTGCTACAATTTTGCTGCAGTTTTTGCAACCCAGGCTCATTGGAAATACGTGCCTCTAAATATATGTCTGCAACACCGTTGTTTTGTACCTTACTGCACGTTTTGAGGCAGTTTCAAAGTGAAGCGTCCAGTGAGTGGTGTTAAAACGCTTTTGTTACGTTGATATAGGCATGTTTTGCTGGGTTTATATTACGTTGCTTCAGGTACGTATTGCGGTGGTTCATAATTCAAATATCCGGAGAGTGTCGCTAAAAGTTAATGCTCTATCATGTTGGAAATATCCCCTACACCAAACTCAACCCTAAACCTACCCGATAGTGTTAACAAATGCAAAACTGGTATAAAAATGTATTTGTTGAAGCAACTGCACTATTTAAACTTCTTTATATGCAGTTTTGAACAGTTTTGTAGAACCGTAGTTTCATAGGATTCGTGCCCGAGCCCTTTATCTATCAAGTTGAACTCCATACTGCGTGAGATACCGAACAAACCTACTGAATATAAAAACCCATACATATAAAGCTGGATATGTGACGAAAACTTTTTAAATGTCAAGTAATTGTGTGAAAATTAGGCTTTATTAATCAAAACTGTGGACCTGCAAATCATACTTTGTGTGAAAAGGAATAAAAGTTTTACTGCCTCCAGTGTTTATTTCAACTGGAAACTGCAGCGATTCGTATGTATAGGTATGTTTTTTCAGTTTTGCAGAAATGTATTTAGAGGCACGTATTTCCAATTTTGAGTTTTTTTGGAACTATTTTTTGTCAGAGCATAAAACAAATTAGCTGATAATGTTGCGTCTAAAATGTAAGTTACTCAACATTAAAGGTGCTGTATGTAGGATTGACACCGAGTGGTTGAACTAGGTATTGCAGTCCAAATTCAAAATATTGGAGAGGGTTTTTTTCACCCGGCCCCTCCTCCTCAGACTTGACACACATGCAGGTTGCCAGATTGACGACACCAACAGGAACAAGCACATATGACGATGAATGAAATGAAATACGCTGTGTTTTCCGCCTACTGGCAACCCGGGGTGCCGAAATACAATTGGGTAAACTGGCAGTGGGCGGGTTACACAGACCAAAACAAAGACAGACATTCCGTCCCGGAACGCACATTTTCAAAGGAGAATAACTGACTGTCGCATTGTTTTTCAGATAAACAAGTATGTTAACTTAGCATGTTTCTTAAATATCTGTAAAAATATTATGATATTTTTATGCTTTAGTACAGTCAAAAACTTACATACAGCACCTTTAAAGTCTTGTTTGTTGAACTGTTGCATGCAGTATTACACAATTATTCTGCCCCTCGGTGCTCCAATAACTTATAAGAGAAAACTTCAGGTACGTATTGCGGTGGTTCATAATTCAAATATCCGGAGAGTGTCGCTAAAAGTTAATGCTCTATCATGTTGGAAATATCCCCTACACCAAACTCAACCCTAAACCTACCCGATAGTGTTAACAAATGCAAAACTGGTATAAAAATGTATTTGTTGAAGCAACTGCACTATTTAAACTTCTTTATATGCAGTTTTGAACAGTTTTGTAGAACCGTAGTTTCATAGGATTCGTGCCCGAGCCCTTTATCTATCAAGTTGAACTCCATACTGCGTGAGATACCGAACAAACCTACTGAATATAAAAACCCATACATATAAAGCTGGATATGTGACGAAAACTTTTTAAATGTCAAGTAATTGTGTGAAAATTAGGCTTTATTAATCAAAACTGTGGACCTGCAAATCATACTTTGTGTGAAAAGGAATAAAAGTTTTACTGCCTCCAGTGTTTATTTCAACTGGAAACTGCAGCGATTCGTATGTATAGGTATGTTTTTTCAGTTTTGCAGAAATGTATTTAGAGGCACGTATTTCCAATTTTGAGTTTTTTTGGAACTATTTTTTGTCAGAGCATAAAACAAATTAGCTGATAATGTTGCGTCTAAAATGTAAGTTACTCAACATTAAAGGTGCTGTATGTAGGATTGACACCGAGTGGTTGAACTAGGTATTGCAGTCCAAATTCAAAATATTGGAGAGGGTTTTTTTCACCCGGCCCCTCCTCCTCAGACTTGACACACATGCAGGTTGCCAGATTGACGACACCAACAGGAACAAGCACATATGACGATGAATGAAATGAAATACGCTGTGTTTTCCGCCTACTGGCAACCCGGGGTGCCGAAATACAATTGGGTAAACTGGCAGTGGGCGGGTTACACAGACCAAAACAAAGACAGACATTCCGTCCCGGAACGCACATTTTCAAAGGAGAATAACTGACTGTCGCATTGTTTTTCAGATAAACAAGTATGTTAACTTAGCATGTTTCTTAAATATCTGTAAAAATATTATGATATTTTTATGCTTTAGTACAGTCAAAAACTTACATACAGCACCTTTAAAGTCTTGTTTGTTGAACTGTTGCATGCAGTATTACACAATTATTCTGCCCCTCGGTGCTCCAATAACTTATAAGAGAAAACCCCTAAGCCTCATGTTTAAAACTATGGCAATAACACATTCCTGCTTTCGTATATGTCTGAGTAATTTCAAAAACAGTTCAAATATAGTTTTATACTTAAATAATAGTCAATTTTCAATGCATCACGGGATGATTAGTTCATTCTCTCATTAAAAAAATACTTCAGTATAGTCTTGTACCTTCATGCTTCAAACCCAAGTTAGTTTTGCTGTGATTTATATCAGAGCCAGCTGGTTTGGTTCAAGGCTTCAATTTTGTTTTTGTTTTTTTCTTGAAGAATAAAAAAAAACTGTACAGAAAAAATTAATATGGGAAATTCTTCTGGAGCTAAGGCCACTGAAAAAGTAAGCAGTCATTCAGTACACTTATTAATGCACAGCTCAGAATTGTTCCATATATAACTGTCTTTAAAGGATAAGTATCTTTTAAAATCATAAAAGCATGTATAAATGACACAGACAAAAAAAAAAAACCTAAACCCAAAAAGAGATGACTCACAGAAGGTGATGTGCATGAAATTACATTTAATGACATTAGCTAAATCTCACTTTAAGTTTCATGGCTTTGTATAATTGCCACTAATTGTTCACATTAAAAAATGTGAGGGCCATTTTTGTACTGCACCGAACAATTCCAGCCATATTACTCATGCTTGAATAGCTGAGTAGAAAAATAGCAAGAATGCTTTAGAAAATAAAATATTTTTCAAGTTCCCATGTCCTTTTTTTGACGTACAAGAGCATTAAACAGTCCAAAGGAAATGTTAAAAAACGACAGCCGTCTCAAGAGACTACAACATTTTGTAGATTTTTAATAGCTTCTTCCATGCATGGTCATACTCTTATTGAAAATTTTTTTTATCTTCACAATCTTCACAAATATAATAATTCACTTCAGAAATGTGAAGTTTGGGCGACATCACCAAGCCTTCATATTTTTCAACTCGTCCACCTACCTACTCCCATCCATCTACCTGCTAATGAGAGATCACTTTTTATGACCCAATCAGTCTCTGATGGGTAAAGTCATACTGTGGGATTTTTTTAATATCTTGTTTTTCGGAAAATAAGTAAAATAGGTGCACGAACCCACACATTAACCCAACTCAACAATGCGTGAAAATGTAAATGCAGATTTTCCATCAAAAACAGAGGAGAGGTTCAAAATGTCAAAGCACAAAACAGCATTAAAAAAAATTATACAGCAGTGGACGGAATGCTAAAAAGAGGGACTGTAACCTCCCTTGTATAGGAAACAAAACTTCAAAACTTGAACAAATCCTGCCTGACCAGTTCATCTTGCTGTCTAACTAAATTAAATCAGTCTGTGGGAGTCAAGGAACTGCTGACCAAAACATCTCCTCCAGATGGCTGGAAGTGACACTTTCTCTGGAGAGACTGCCACGGCAGGTGGTGGTTTACCACAGCCACTCTATTACTGTGCTGCAGGTGTATCATTGTCCTATAGACATATTCAGTATGATGGGGTCTAAATGTCTGAGATTTTCTCAGATCGAAAATAAAATAAAAACCTTTTCACTTAGACTTTTGTTAACTACTGTACTTTTTAAAGAAATAGTTCAGCCAAAATTGAAATTTTGCTGAATTGCTCAAGCCATCCAAGTTTGTTTCTTCATGGGAACAAATTTGGAGAAATTTAGCATTCCATCACTTGCTCACCAAAGGATCCTCTGCAGTGAATAGGTGCCATCAGAATGAGAGACCAAACAGCTGATAAAAACTTCACAATAATCCACAAGTAATCCACACCAGTCTAGTCCATCAGTTCGTTAAAAAAGTTGAGTTTGTAAGTAATAAATCAATCCATCATTAAGGTATTTTGTCTTTAAACCAAATACATAATCCATAATAAAATAAAATTTGTTTAGAACTTTTTTGGACTGTTTTTCCTTATAAACTGTGCTTGATCTGTGCATACTGAATCTCTCTCCATACAATGGTAAAAAGCAATATTAATTATAGAGGAACCATGTTTTAGCCATGAAGCTAAAAACCATCTTAGTGATGGAATTATTACAAACATGCAGTCTTTTGCTTGACAAGACATTAACTGACTTAAATTTTGACTAACTTCCTGGGCACCAAAATTTCATAGAAATCTCATACTTTATTGGTTAAAATAATTACCTTAGTCCTTAGATTAATTTCCCAGCACTGACTGAAGGAGGTTTGTACTTTCTATATAAAAAACTACAGGGCAGCAAAGCAGTTCTAGAAGGGAAACTAAAGCACTGCATACCCGTGTAGAACAACTCACTCAGAAGCTGCATGAAACTGCATACAGCTCTGTACATATGGTAGGAACATAAAGTTTATTTCATATTGACCTACTTGCATTTACGGAAATAGCAAACACAATTTCAGAGGTGAAATGACTGACAATGCATGTCAAGTTTTCTGTTAAGTAGTTTGTGCATTAAGGGAAAGCACAGGCCTCTCAGCAGACTGCAGTAAGTGTGTTTCTGCAGCCCATTACTCTGAGTGGCTAAAAGCTAAATGGATGCTCTGATGCATTCAGATTGTTGAGTCGCTGATACTTACAATATGGTACACGTAATTCATTGTGTTGATAAGTGTTATGTTACATTACAGCACCATGACATGGTGAGGTATTCATTTTGACTAGCATAACTGGGTGAGCTTTTCTAGTATATGTTTATACAATGCACTATAATAGCATTAAGCACAGTGCTGTAAATTCACAGGCATCCAAATACAATTAATTGTTCTTTTAAACTTATTATTAAGCAACAAAGCTCAGAATTAGCCAATTACATTCAAACTTTAGTCTAGAACAAACAAGATAAGTGTTAAAAGCAATGAATAAAAAAAAGTGTTGAATGTTAAAGTCCACATGAAATCAAAATTGTGGTTTTGATCACGCTTTATTTTAAGGTCAAATTCTCACTATTAACAAACCATTAACTATGACTTTTGCCTCAATAAACTCCTAATTTTATGCTTATTAATAGTTAGTAAGGTAGTTGTTAAAGGGTTAGTGCACCCAAAAATGAAAATAATCCATGTTTTACTCACCCTCAAGGCATCCTAGGTGTATATGACTTTCTTCTTTCAGACGAATCCAATCAGAGTTATATTAAAAATTGTCCTAGCTTTTCCCAGTGTTAGAATAGCAGTAACTACTTTTGCACGGTGTAATATGGATGGATGCGCTTTCTTTAACTACTTTTGGACTGTTGAACAAAAACACCCGCCTACTCCCATTCTAACACTTGGAACAGCCAGGACAAAAAAAACTCAGATTGGATTCGACTGAAAGAAGAAAGTCATATACACATAGGATCCCTTAAGGGTGAGTAAAACATGGTGTAATTTTCATTTTGGGGTGAACTAACCCTTTAAGTTTAGGTATTGGGTAGGATTAGGGATGTAGAATATGGTCATGTAGAATATGTGCTATATAAATATTAATAAACAGCCAATACGTTAATAATGGGTATGCTAATAAGCAACTAGTTAATAGCGAGAATTGGTTCCTATACTGAAGTGTTATCGTGTTTTTTTTTTGGCTTTTAGCATGAATATTTTAGAAGATATAAGCATTCAAAACATACAGTAATTCTGGCCAATTAAATGAATCTGAAGCATCCTGCCCCTAGACTATAAATAGACGCTGAAGCTGTGGTTGAAATCGGTCACTTGTTCTCAGAATTACTATATTTTTTAGATATATACATACTATATTTTTATAACAGCACTTTTAGAAACTACAGACCGGTATCCCTTCTTCCATTAATTGCAAAGACACTTGAGCGAGTTGTGTTCAACCAACTCTCTATTTTTCTTGCACATAACAACTTCCTGAACAACAACCAATCTGGATTCAAAAGCAGACACTCAACTGAGACTGCCCTGCTCTCGGTTACTGAAGCCCAGAGACTGGCAAGAGCAGCTTCCAAATCCTCAGTCCTCATCTTGCTGGATCTGTCTGCTGCTTTTGACACAGTTAACCACCAGATCCTCCTGTCCACATTCATAAAGATGGGCATCCCAGGAAGTTCAAATCTTACCTCTCAGGTAGGTCCTTCAGGGTGTCTTGGAAGGGTGAGGTTTCAAAGTCACAACTTCTTGCTACTGGGGTTCCTCAAGGCTCAGTGCTTGGACCACTTTTCTACTCCATCTACATGTCATCTTTAGGATCTATCATTCAGAAGCATGGCTTTTCCTATAATTGCTATGCTGATGACACTCAACTCTACTTCTCATTCTAGCCAGATGATCCGACAGTAGCTGTTCGCATTGCAGCCTGTCTGACAGACTAGGTTTGTCAACCATAACTCCTTCCAGGACAGCCAGGAACCTTGGAGTTGTGATTGATGATCAGTTAAGCTTCACAGACCATATTGCAACAACAGCCCGGTCCTGCAGATTTGCCTTATTCAACATTAGGAAGATGCTCCTTGTCCAAGCTCTTGTTCTCTCCAGACTGGACTACCATAACGCTCTGTTGGTGGGCATTCCCGCATGTACTATCAAGCCTCTGCAACTGATTCAGAATGCAGAATGAGAGTGGTCTTCAACGAGCCGAAGAAAGCTCATGTCACACCTCTCTTCATCATCTTGCACTGGCTGCCAATAACCGCTCGCATCAAATTCAAGGTACTGATGTTTGCCTACAAGGCAACCACTGGAGCTGCATCAATATACCTCAACTCACTAGTTCAGACCTATGCACCCTCCAGAAGCTTGTGTTCTGCAAGTGAACGACGCCTCGTGGTGCCATCCCAAAGAGGCACAAAACCACTCTCACGGACCTTTTCCTGGACTGTTTCCTGCTGGTGGAATGACCTGCCTATCTCAATCCAAGCAGCTGAGTCTTCTTTTCAAAAAACATCTAAAGACACATCTTTTTCGCCATCACCTGACCAATTAATACTAGTACTTATGTATTCTATTCTATTCTAGTATATTCTATTCTATTCTGTCTAATTTATTTTTAAAAAACACCTTGCTATGTGCACTGTGCTAGACTAACTGAGTAATAAAAGTGGATAAAAGCGTCTGCTAAATGATTAAATGTAAGTATTGTATATGGTGAAAGGCACATAGTGCACTATATAGGTATAGGGAATGATGGAATGAGAAAAACGGTTAGACAAACTCAGTTTTAGAAACAGCACTGACCCAGTGGACCTTTAAAGAAAATATCCAAGTTCAATAAACCACAAGAAAATGAACCTTGTAATATTGAATAATTTGATTCTGCTGCTGTAACATTGTTTAATTCTTGATTCTGACTCAAAAGTTCTAAGATATAACTGCAGTGCTATAAACTAGTTCCACAGTTTTGTTGATTGTCACATATCATGTCACTATAATCTAAGGATTGTAATAATACGCTTTAAAATTAACTGATCTTCAAAGAGCAGCTAAGCCTCCCATAACAAAAAAACAAAAGAATATTCGAGCAAATATATGAAATTACAAAGAATGTGTACTTTTAATATCAGTGGAAACACAGCAGTTTGAGTTTCTTTGCATCCTTGCCATATTGCCATTTCAGGTTACACATTCGTTTTCAATAATTCAAAGGATGTTTATTAATTGTTCCTTACTATTGGCAAATCACACATGCACTTTAAATTGAAAAGTAGCTCACTTAAGATATCTTGATAACATCACAATGTGAGTATTTAAAAATGTGAGGAAATACAGCATAAGCATTATGAAATTATTAGAGGATAAGTGCAACCTCAACCTCCTGGACTGCGATTTGTTTAGCTTAAAGCCATCAAGCAAGCAAGCAAACAATCAAATAAATACATAAATAGTAGATTAATACATTTAAAAAGAGAAATAATATAATGTATAAAGTGCAACCTCCTGGACGGCAAATTCTTTTTTTTTTATTACTATTATTAAAACAAGAACTAAAATATATTGCAAATAGGCTACGAAATAGAAATGAACTTAATTCAAAATATATTCTCTGAAAACAAGCCTTAATGTCTTATGCAGTTTGCTTCTTAATTAAATTAATCTTGTTTTATGGATGACTGGTTATTTTTATGGGAAAGATGAATAACAAAAATACTCATTAAAATGATTTTTGGCAGTGCAGTGTACAGTGGTAATGAATAGTGCATTTGTATTCAAAAAGTTCAGCCACCTTCAGGACAAGAGTCATGTGTAGAAAACGTTACCGCAGTCCATTATTAAATTAGAGCTATTGCTTATGCAAATTCACAAACGAAAATGATTGGAATGGAAAATATGAATAGTGAAAGTATATACAATTACAGTAAAATGATTAGTGTTGGAGCCTTTGAAAATGAGCTACTGTACAGCACTTTGTCAGCAGTTAATAAGAGTTTAATCTTCCCCTGCTTTAATAGCAACTCAACTCCGTTCTCAGAGACACTCGCTACCCCCCGAGAGTCCAATCCAAAGAACCGATAGAGAGGTTTTGTAATCCTTACTAACTTGAGAGAAACCTTTTAGAGCGCAACAGTTATCGGACATCTCAGACACCTTTGATATATCATTTGCATTTAGGGATTTCTCTGCCTTAGGAGTTTCATTTCAAATAACATTTTCTGTTATATCTATTATAAAACTGTGTTATACTTCTAAAGAAGCAGATAGCACATATAAAGTATGTAAATATGTAAAATTCAAGACATTTTATGAGACATGAGCAAAGGAACATCAGCTGCAGTCACTGACCTACATATAAACAATCAATCTGAGGTACAACATGTAACAAGAGAAGCAACAATTATGTCAAACGAATGGAATGGTCGTTACATTCAGTTAATGTGATCAATGCATGTCTCCTGAGACTTGTGACTGGGAAGCACATTAAACAAATGGTGTACAAATTACCATAAAACTAAATGAAACAAATAAAGAAAACAAACAGTCACTTTTTTTCAGATTTTTTTGTCCAACACTACCAAAGCTCATGCATGTTCAAAAAAACAAAACAAAAAACTTACGATATATAGTCTCTGTATTCTGGACAGCTTCCTGGTCTTCATGCTGAGATGCTGTCTGAGGACGTGTGTGGGAGAAATGCGGCCCAGGTCACGGGCTGAAGATCGTTTAATGGTGACGACACACCCCAGCTTTAAGTGCACCTGATCCGGATCCCAACCACACACTGAGACTCAGCACTAACCCTGCCAGCTACTCACATTAAAGGTCTCCCCAATGTCTGAGTGTGTGTGTTTGTCTCTGTCTGTGATCTGGGTTTCACTCTGCATAGCTGAATGATGTGTTTGCATGAGTTCCCTTTCAGTCGGTCACTCTCGACGTCACGTTGGATGACCGACGAAATTGGGATCTCGCTTAGAGGGACCAATCTAGGCACAGTTGCTGTGCAAGGTCAGGGAGGACGAGGAGCAGGTCCTGCAGGTCCTAATGCTCCTCGCGACAGCCCCTCCTTGGCCGATTCCTCTGAGGAAGGATTTACTGACTCAGAGACGGGGCACCCTTTGGCACCCACGTCCAGACCTCTGGAAACTTCATGTCCGGTCCCTGGACGGGACGCGGAGGTTCTGAGTGGCCTACCCCAAGAGGTAGTTGACACCATCACTTCAGCGAGAGCATCGTCTACGAGACACGCCTACGCTTTGAAGTGGAACCTGTTCGTTGAGTGGTGTTCTTCTCGCCGAGAAGACCCCCGAAGATGCTCGATCGTAGTTGTGCTGTCCTTTTTGCAGCAAGGGCTGGAGCGAAGGCTGTCTCCCTCCACCCTGAAAGTTTATGTCGCTGCAATTGCTGCTAACCACGACCCCGTACAAGGGAGGTCGTTGGGGAAGCATGACCTGGTCGTCAGGTTCCTTAAGGGGGCGAGAAGGTTAAATCCTCCACGGCCCCCCTCTATACCCTCTTGGGACCTGAGTCTGGTGCTCACGGCACTACAGCAGGGCCCACTGGAGCCTTTTTGCAGGCGGTTAAGCCGAAGTCTCTTCAATGGAGACTTTGCTCCTGCTAGCATTGGCCTCTATCAAGAGGGTAGGGGACCTGCATGCATTTCGGTCAACGATTCGTGCCTAGAGTTCAGAGTTCAGAGTATGAAAAGACAATGCAGAAAAGCTGAGCGGAAACCTGAATCTGCTGCCTACTTATACTCACGCTGTGATCAGCAGCAGCTGGATGCAATAATCACATGCCAATGTGCATTGGCTCGTTTAGTTTACACTCGAAGTAGATTGGTCCCTCTAAGCGAGATCCCAATTTCGTCGGTCATCCGACGTGACGTCTCCGTTCCCTCCTTCAGGGAACGAGGGTTACCATACGTAACCGAGACATTCTGTCATCATTTGCTCAGCACCATACCTTTGCGTGAACAACAGACTGAAATTCAAGTCATTCACTTTTGGGGCGCTGCGTGCCAAGACAAATGCTCTTTATTTGGTCAGTTTGGCAAGACTGCACCAGCTTTTCGTTCCTCTCTTGGTAACTTGCAGGTAACTTTATCGTGAACCGTTCTCTGTGCTTTACCACACCATCTCCTCTCACTCTGTCTGTTATCACCACAAAAACAGAACAAACGGTCATGAAATCGGTATATTTTCCCACTAGAACCCAAAAATGTGGGTGGGATGATAATAATGCTGTACAGAACAGGTCAAAATCATCAAATCACAAAATAAAATGTGCCTCTATGACTAATAAACCTTCACTTCACATTATTTGGCTTAGTTTTATAAATAAAATATCCAGTAACACTTTGATAGTACACTTTAGACATTCTACTAACTATAAGTAACTTTGCAACTACATTTCAACTCGGAGTCATTAGAGTATTAGTAAACTGGTTAACATCTGCTAAGAGTTTATTTTAAAGGTCCTCCAACAGACATTCTGCTGACTACAACTTTGCAAGTACATGTCAACTTATTCTACTAACCCCAACACTAACCTAATAGTTTACTAATGAGAGCTACTGTAGATGACATGTACTGTAGTTGCAAATTAATAAGAGTTAGCTGACATGTATAGTTGCAAAATTACTTATAGTTAGTAGAATGTCTAAAGTGGAATATTGAAAAAAAAATTTTTTTACTAAATATGCTTCTGGAATTATACTATTAACTTGTTCCAGTACAAAAACATTCACACATTTTTACTAACGAGCGAAAATCAATAAATATAGTTTTTTACACGCTAGACTTTGAGCATGCAAAATGTTACCAATGGTGGTAATATGACGTCACACTCATTACATTCATTATTTTAAAAAAAACATAATATACACATATGTAATAAACATATATCAAAAATTTAAAAATACTGAATCTTGCACTTTCTTTCAATGCTACAAACCTGCAGCTTTAAAGTTTGCATGCTTACAATTCAGCTAAGAGGTCACAACGTGACGTATCAATTTTTTGTGGGAAACACATATTTATATGATACAAATTTGCAGTTCACCAAACTTGAATTTTGCAACAGCGAAATTTGCACGAGTTTGCGTTTCGTGTTTACACTTAACAGCCATGAAACCTTCTTTCAGTCTGCAAAGATAAAGTCTTTTTAGCAGTTTCATTAATTAATTAGTTCACCCAAAAATGAAAATTCTGTCATTAATTACTCACCCTCATGTCGATCCAAACCTGTAAGACCTTCGTTCATCTTCGGAACGTAAAAATAATCCATGTGACATCAGTGGTTCAACCGTAATTTTACGAAGCTACGAGAATACTTTTTTGTGCGCAAAGAAAACAAAAATAACAACTTTCAGACTTCTCTTACTGTACGTGCCAGACTGCTGGAAGACAAGAAACCATTGAATAAAGTCATTATTTTTGTTTTCTTTGCACACAAAAAGTATTCTTGTAGCTTCATAAAATTACGGTTGAACCACTGATGTCACATGGACTATTTTAACAATGTCCTTACTACCTTTCTGTGCCTTAAACGTGGTAGTTGTGTTGCTGTCTATGAAGGGTCAGAAAGCTCTTGGATTTCATCAAAAATATCTTAATTTGTGTTTTTAAGATGAACTACATGAGGGTGAGTAATCAATGAATTTTCATTTTTGAGTGAACTATCCCTTTTCAGATAAAGTGCAAACATTTGAAATATCTGACACAAACTGACACAATACGGCATTGGTTTTTGCTTGCCATCGATCAGAGATCTGCTTCAGTTTTGATCTGTTCCTCATACAAACGCTTGAAAAGACTTGGAATATAGTGCATGGGTTGTATGGACTACTTTCACAATTTGTTGTCTTTTTTAGAGCTTGACAGTCTAAACCTCCATCCATTTTTCTTGCAAGGAAAACAGAAGCTCTGCCATTCTCTCTGTGTTTCCTGGAGGAATGAACATAATACACAACTGAAAGATACACATTTTTAGATGAACTATCCCTTTAAGATGTATACAGGCCTGTCTGTTTGTCTGTATGTGTAAGTGTATATGGTATATACCTGCTACTGTAAAACTAACTGACCTTTCTCATGTACCATCAAGTCGACTCGTGAAACCCCTGCTGAGAGGAATAGGGACACATGAGAACAGTATCAGCCTTCATCAGGTCAACGGAGTCCAGACTCTGACAGCCACAGATCAACACTCACAAACACACACACACACACACACACACACACAAACATAAGCTGGCAGAAAACTGCTTCAAACTGTTTCACCAGCATCAGCACCAAACCACTTACCAATCCATTAGGCTCCATTTACACTTCAGCACATATCAGCATTACAAAACCACATGTCTAAATGCCCTGATAAGCTCCTGCTAACCCCTTGACTTCAGCTGGTGAGTTCTGCTAATGCAGATGCCACAAATTCACTGCAGTTGAAAGAGAAGAGGGCACTAGAGAGCTGCGTGAGCCGAGAGCTACTCCATGCTGATGGAGAACTTAAAACCGGACGAAATGTGTTTTGCTGTTTTATTTTGGAAGAAGCAAGCTGAGTATGTGAGCTAACAATTTATCTCCTTCAATGCAAATCTATAGTATTTTTTCATCAGTTTAAGTGTATACAAGATGAAAACGGTATATCTGATCACTTAGAAAATTAATAGCACACCTCTGCTCAACAAACTGCATTTTACATTTTATTTTTATATATAAAAATAAGCTATTGTGTTTTCCAGTCGGGCTACCAAAATGTATCACTGCCCTGCCCGATGGGCTATCTTGAATAGTGATATAAAATCCCTTCCTTGATTTGCGTTGTTCACTCGCTTATGGGGTCAAATGTATCATAGTTTATCATTTACACATGTTTCTAAGTCTTACCAATTTAAACATTCAAGCGTTTTAAACCATTCATGCGCATGAAGAATTCAGTTCGGTGCCCGCGCACACACTCAAAGGGCGCACATACAGAGCGGCGTTTCAGGCAGAGCACGAACACAGAATTGATTCATCTTTCGCTTGAACAGACACATACACGCAAAATTATCTCAAAATAATTATCTCGGCAAGTATTTTCATGTCTTAAATGAACGTAAACAGTGGAGAAAGAAATCGCAAGTGCATCATTATATTGGATCCGCGCATTCGGTCTTAAAGGGGCAGCAGCCTATAAATACTTGCTGTTTAAGCGCCACCTGCTGTCAGAGAGTGACATTTGCGTCTCATTCAGCCCGTCTGCTGTTTTTGTTTCGTTCAGATTTTTTATGTAGTATCACAAAGCTAAAGTCAGACCATTTTGTTAATGCGCCCCCGATCTACCTAAATGCGTCTGTGTTCGCACAAATCATTTGTGATCCAGCTTCACCTACAGAAGTAGTGAGTATAAGGTTTTTTTAATGAATCTTTGCAAATCGCCTTTCCTAATAAAGTGCTAATTAACAAGTTTCACGATGAATGCGGCTAAAGTAAACAGTCTCTCTGAGAGCAGCTCGGAAGAGAGGGGCGGGGTCAGCAGAGCTCATTAACATTTAAAGGACAATGCTACAAAACGGCTTGCTCTGAAAAGAGCTGTTTTTGACAGGGTAAAAAAAGGTGTTTTTTACACTACCATTGAGAAATTTTAACCAAACTATGTTACAGACTTTTCATTAAGACCCTAACGAATCATATTAACTTGTGGAAAATGGGCATCCAATTACCTTTTTAAGGGAGAAAAACGAAATGTGGAAAATGCCAGCGAAGGAACACAGCAATCATCCTTAATTGCAGAAATGTGGCAAAAACATCTCTGGAGAGAACCTCAGATTATTAATTTCGAAAGTGCTTTCCATATTTGGATGAACATTGGCTACATTTGTGGACGCACATTTTCTGCAATGATGCGCGTCAAGTCACGCTTCCATGCGCGTCTTACAGACTGCAACTTACAATCGCAACTTCATTGTGCTGTTAATCCTTTCGAGCCGAATTTCACAAAATTGGTCAGCTCCCGACAGCATCAGGTGTTTTATTATTGGTGAGTAGAATTATTTATTTATTTCAATGAATGTAATTGATTAGATATCATAATATTTAGGCTATAATATTATAAATCTGGTTGGTTTGTATTGGTGACATAATATTGAGAAAATCGCCTTTAAAGTTATCAAAATGAAGCCCTTATCAATGCATATTACTAATCAAAAATTAAGTTGTGATATATTTACAGTAGGAAATTTACAAAATATCTTCATGGAACATGATCATTACTTAATATCCTAATGATTTTTGGCATAAAAGAAAAATCAATAATTTTGACCCATAATGTATTTTTGGCTATTGCTACAAATATAACCCAGCGACTTAAGACTGGTTTTGTGGTCCAGGGTCACATATGTAAATGATGTGCGTGCGGCCCGTGAGACTTGCACTTGGACCATAGTGCGGCCCAGTGGAAAAAAAGGTTGAGAACCACTGCTGTAGCCCAAGACTGGTCGCCCACTGAAGCTAAGCAGGGTTGAGCCTGGTCAGTACCTGGATGGGAGGCCTCCTGGGAAAACTAGGTTGCTGCTGGAAGTGCTTGTGAGGCCAGCAGGGGGTGCTCACCCTGTGGTCTGTGTGGGTCCTAGCACCCCAGTATAGTGATGGGGACACTATACTGCATCAACAAGCACCGTCCTTCAGATGAGACGCCCAGGATGTCTTTCGACAAGAGTAGGGCTGTGACCTCGGCATCCTGGCCAAATTTGCCCATTGGCCTCTGACGACCATGACCTCCTAACAATCCCCATATCTGCTGATTGGCTTCACCACTCTGTCTCCTCTCCACCGATAAGCTGGTGTGTGGTGGGCGTTCTGGTGCACTATGGCTGCCAGGTGGATGCTGCACACTGGTGGTGGATGAGGAGATACCCCCTGACAATGTAAAGCACTTTGAGTGCCTAGAAAAGTGCTATATAAATGTAATGAATTATTATTATTATTTCCACTAATGTAAAAATGTAACAGAAGGATTCACTCCCCACCACAAATGAACAGATTGACCGAAACACACAGTGGTAAGTGGAATCAGATAATCTACAGCAGAACATTGATGGATGATATAATGACATTCAGCAGATGTCTTTGCGACATATGATTCAGAATGTGCATGCACTTTTTCCTGTATCAGATGTTTGTACACAAATATGATGCTTCAAATAACATATGATGGTTTCCACATGATGTACTTTGACCAGAGTCTATCTGAGGTACAATATGTGTGCTTACCGGAAGGAATCAAATTCAGATAACAATAATGATGTTCAATCTAAGCTCTAAAACTTTTCTCAATTTCTAGATCTTTAATTGAATTGCTTTTATTTACATAGTCTTCTGCTTATACTGCTTCGGGTTTATGACCAGAGGGTTGGAGATCAACTCAGCCGTTTTTATGTTTTATTATCGCTTTGCAACAGAGTAAATTTGCATCCATTCTCTTGGGGTTTTCTGGTTTATTGGTAAGCTGCTAGTAATTAAGTGGTCTACTGATAAAGTGATCACATGTTTCTCATACTGACTCTCGAGACATGGGGACACATAAAAATGCACATCATCTAACATGAATGATCCTTAAATGTCATTTGTCTCTTGTAATGTGTGTGTGTGTGTGTGTGTGTGTGTGTGTGTAGTAACATAAGAGTGGTAAAGTAAACTGAGTGACTAATGGCACCTCACATGTCATGCAATTCTACACAGGGTTGAGTAACTAGGCAAGATTGAGAAGCAGTCATCACAACGAAAAGCAGGAGTTATAATGATGTTGTGTCACTGTAAAAATTAATTTTAACCAATGGCTGAGTCACATCCTCAACCTTTGGGAGTACTTGCAATGTGGATTTGCTTTCGCAGTGCCGGAAACATTGTCTTCTGTTCCAGACATGGCAACAACACAAACTGAACTCATGCAGACCTAAGCTACGACTACAGTGTTTAAGGCCAGGTCAAAATAAAGATTGTTCACAGGCTGGCATTATTCAATATGCTAGGTTTGTGCAGGAAGTAAGCCTGGAATTACTGACAACTCATTTCAGGCGGTTCAGAATCATTTTTTTTATTATTATTTTGGGAGATAATAACTCCATTCGTCATCTTGACTCAATTCGTCTTTGAAACTTTAAAGACTTTTTACATTCACAAACAGCTATATTGCACACGACATGAAAGGCAATATCCGAAAGAGCATAATAGGGGAATTTTAATTTCAAATAATGCATTATAAGATATTGCAATGCATCATTGGATTGTCTTCTCACAAAGGACACATGCTGCCTTAAGGCCCGTTCACACCAAGCAGGATAACTATAAAAATAACGATAAATATATAGTTCTAAAAATCGTTCTCAGTATTAAAGAATAGCATAGTTCACACCACAACTGTAGCGATAATGATACAGAGGAACGATATCGTTGTGATCACTTTCAAAACAATTTTTTCCCCAGCTGACGAACGATAAAACACTGACAGCCAATCAGAATCCATACTGCTGTAACGAGCTCAAGAATTTAAAGCGGCAGACGCATGTGCGCTTAGAATAAACAGACCATATCGTCGCTGGTGTGGACGCTAATACTGTTATCCTCATAGTTATCTTTATAGTTATCGTTTTTGGTGTGAACAGGGCTATAGTATTTAGCCATAAGAAGGTATTGTAGAAAGCAGCTTCCCTTTCATGGGAACTTCAAACTGCGTCCTCTAGGGGTCGCTATGGGGAAACCTAGAGGACACAGTGTCTCGTTCCCTACTCAGGGAACCATGGTTACATAAGTAACCTGAGACGTTCCCTTTCATGGGATCTTTGAACTGCGTCCTCTAGGTTTCCCCATAGCGACCCCTAAAGGATGCAGTGTCTCGTTCCCTTCTCAGGGAACCATGGTTACATATGTAACCTGAGGCGATAATTATGTTGCCAACCTTTTGCAATACATAACAATAAAAAGCGAATCACATATAACAAAATAAAAAATGAAATATACAAAATGTAAACTAGATCCTTTATCATTTACCGATAAAAAAGATACAACAGAATATACTTTGATGAACTGTAAACGTATTTTTGTCATATTCTGCTCACAGTATTAAAATATACGTAACACTACTGTATATATATTTTTCGATGTTGTTTTGACATTTTTGTAACCTTTTTAAGCATAATTTTAATATATTCTCAATTTTAATACATCTCTGAAATAGTCTTAATATCTTAAATTTTTTGTAACAATGGTTTTTGTAAAATAATTAGTTTCAATAATTTTTGCAGTACTGTCTTTCATATAATGTCACGCACTTTGATCTTTGAAACTTTGCAGATTTTTTACATTCAAAAACAGCTATATTACACACTATATGACATGTCATATCCAAAAAAGAATAATAAGGACACTTTTTAATATCAAATAATGCTTTTGGAAATACCCACTGTGTGTATAAACTCCACTTCAGTTACAGAAAATTTTCATTTTGCATCCTGTTTGCTTAAAAAAAATTTAATTTAGAAGGCATTTTCTTTTAATTTCTGTATGATGCATAACCCTGATTTTACATTGATCAGATTATTCTGTGAGATAAACATATCCTATAAGATATTTCACACAGTCAGTAGCACATCAGCATAATCTCCATATCTCATCTCCATGAAATCACGTCTGATGATCACAGATAAGCTGTGCTGCAATCCGGAGAGTTGAAGTGTTTCACAAATGCATTGCAAAACAACAACCTGGCAGCTACAGCGAATTATTAGCATAGAAAATCTGTCCGTATGAGTAGAACTGATGTCCTCTGAGTCTTAAGAGTCTGCCTTCTTCAAACCACTGTGCCTTCATTTCCAGCACTGAGGACACGTGAAATTGCGGCCTGTTTTTAGGGGAAGGTGTATGAAGTGCGCTTGCATCTCTAAAACATGAGAGCCGTGACTCAGAAAATTATCACTAAAAGAAACTAAAGGACGGAGAAGAAGAAAATGAGATAATAGTAAATAATGTGCATGAACATTTGATTTCTGAAGATTTTGACCAAAAATCAATTTCCTCAAATAGTACTTAGTTCGATTTAAAAACATTATGAAGCCATGATTAAAATATATCTTACATTTGAACTGAAATGGCATTTTAACAGCAACTTTAAACACTCCATATAAGAAGAAAATCAAAGTTGTTTTCAATATATTTTTGTAACAGCATGTTGCTAAGCTTATCCCTTACGAAAAATAAGTTTATTCAAGTGTGCTATTAGTATACTTCTTTTAAACTAAAAAATAGGAAAGTATAGTCTACTTTTTATGTACTTCTCAGAAATGGGCTTTGTGTACTTCTCAGAAATATACTTAAAATGACATTTAAGTATACTTGACTTATAGCCTACTTAGAAAAAGTCTAAATATATTTGAGCTATACTTGTGTTCCTAGAATCCGTGTTTTCAGTGAAGTGAAGAAGAAACTGAAACAACAGATGCTTCCACATGTAATCTAACACGATCATCAGACATAAAACAGCATCAAAACTGTGTAAAGTTGATGTAATGTCGACCAATGAAGGGGTAATAATGACTGCCAAGCTTTGGGGTGTTGATCGACTCTATCTACGTTTTGATTATCGTTCTGAATCCAATTCATAGTCTTTTTTCAGCTTTTTGTTCAAAATGTTTATTTCTTTTTTATTATTATTTATGAAACTTACCCACATTCAAGTGTTTAAAAAAAAGAATGCATGAAGCTAGAATAAAATGATTTTGTTTACAAGCAGATACCCTGTTCTTTCTTTTGGTGTTTTGTATGTTCAGATATTTATATAACAAAATATATACAAATTAATACCTAAATAGTGACATAGTAATATACTTAAAGTATGATATAAAAAAACTTATGAGTATACTTGCAGTATAAAACTACTAAACTAGTAGTTTACTAAGACTACTTCAAAGTGTACTAAAAATGCTACTACAAGTATTTAATTAGAAAACTACCAGTATACATATGTTCACTTTTAGTATAGTTGCAGTACAAGCTAAAAATATTGTTGTAAACTAGTTGTGTACTTAAAGTTTACTACTGTTATACTTAAAGTATACTTAAACGTATACTTTTATATACTAGAAAGTGGGCCAATTTAGTCCCAAGGAGTATTGAAATAGTACACTTACAAGTATACTACTAGTACACTGATATTTGTATACTTGCTGCATAAAGTATACTTAAAAATATACTTGAACTTTACTTAAGTATACTTAATAAAATAAACTTGAAGTATACTACTTTTTGGTAAGGGATGACAAACAGTAATACTCATAAGCATAACAATACATAGCATTTGCAAACATTTTTATTTATATGAAACTAGCTTTGTCGATACTTTTCAGTTTTGATTGCAAGTAGGCTATATGTATAATCAAAAATGTTCATTGTCTGCCATCTTAGATGGACTTTTTCTTTATGCTTGCATTTATGAGATATCTCGATGCATTATGGACACATGTGATGCTGCCATAGTATTTAGGCATAGGAAGGTATTTTAGAAGTCATAATCATAATTATGTTAACTTTTGCAATACAATCAGTAACAAGTTAAGTGTAATAAAATAAAAAAGGTAATGAAACACTAAACATATACTTGATCTGATATAATTTACAGATACCATGGAATATGCTTTCATGAACTGTAAGTGTAATTTTTGTATTTTTGTCTTGTTCCCCAGAATTAAAACATACTTAAAACAAGATACATGTTTCAATGCTGTTTTGACATTTTTCTGTTTTCAGCATAATTTAGCATATTGAAAAAGCTTATCTTACACAACTTTGCTTTTCAAATTAATTTGCTTCAGGGATGTTTGTTTGTGTATTTATTTATTTACTTGCTTACTTGAAAAGCATTTTTGCATATTTTCAGTACTGTTTCTCAAAAATGGAAGATTTGTTTGTTACCCTACTATACTAGTGGTCGACCGATATTGTTTTTTTGACAGCCGATGCCGATATCTTGGAAAGCAGGGGGACCGATACCCGATATAAAGCCGATATAATTTGTTTTTAATTTTAATTAATATTTAAGAAATTTGAAATCATTGACAAAGGATTAAAAAATAAATGTGTAAAATAAACATACTTATACATTAGATGACTATTTTTCACAAATAAATATTTAATAAAAATATAATTAAAAAGGAAGTAAGCACTGTAACCAACAGGGCACTCAGTAATCTGGGAAGTTTGTGTGCATTGGGAATCATATTTTTCAAATAAAGCCAGGGTAACACTCATTTTACATACAGCACACAGAGAAAATGACATGAATATGACAGTGGGCAAATGTATAAAGTGCAGCATAATTTGAAATCATGAGTTTAAAGCATTCAGTTCGCACGGACCGACCGTCACACAGAACACGCTATCATGCTGGATAAAAATGCACACTTCACAAGATCTCACAGCTGGATTCGACTAAATTTACAAGGTTTGTGAAATTAAATCTTCATTAGTCATTCAAAGATTTGTTTAAATGATGTAAATGCGTATTTGCTTAATGCTGACGGCAAACGAGAAAGTATTATCATTACTAATTATCTATTACTAATAATATAAAAGCAATCGTTATAAGACTTTTTGTACACATTTTAATTCCTTTGTTTAACCATTCTATCTGATTATTAGACAGACTTCTATCCGTATTAGACAGAACTGTTAACAACGACAGTAAACATGAGGGAGAATGTGAGCACTGTGCGCCATCAAAATAAAAGTCGGCCAATCAGAAAAACTTATCGGCCAATGCCGATATTTGAAAAATGCCAAATATCGGCCGATATATCGGTCGACCACTATACTATACCATAATTAATAAATCCTTTGCTTGCATGTGTTAAATAAAACAGAATTCACCTCACGGTCACTACAGGAAACAAGTGAGGTGTACAGAATAACATGAGCAAATGAATTCAGGTTCAGAGCGAGGTTTATGTTTGTGTGTCAGGCGAGAACAGAGCAATCAAACCCAAAGGCTGTGCGCTCTGCTGGATTCCCTTTGGTCCCAGTGACTCCTGCTATCATTTCAGAGTCAATAAATGACGAGTTGTGTGGCACAACACATTAGTTCTACATGGCTTCCTCTTCACAAACAGGAACAGCACAACTCACTCAGCTGTGAGGACCAACATAATAGCTCTGGCATATATTATGCATTAAAAGCACTATTCTTACATTGAAGGAGGCGGGAAAGACTATGTGTCCACAGTTTACTTTATTTTATTACATAATTATGGTATAATAAATGATGCTGTCCATCTGTGTACATTTCAAACTGGCAGTTTTCTGAATTATTAAACTACTGAAGCGCTTCTGCTTTGTTTAATCATCAAAGGTTAGAATGTCTGCCATGAAAGATGAAACCTGAACAGTACACACTCTTCTATTATGGCTCAAATGGCATCTAACTACAGATTATGTTCACTCCATTTATTCATATTCATAAAAATATTAGATGTTCACAGTATCCTGGAGGGCTGCACTGCCCCCTGCTGATTACATTGTGCACAGATTTTACTTTAAAAAATAAAATCTAAAAATCTAAGATCTAAAATCTTTATATATAATGCATTTTAAAAGTAGTTTTAATGCATTGATTATGTCTTGCAATGCACCTTATAATACATTACATGATTTCATGAATAATTGTAACCACAGTTATAATACATTATAATGTTTATCTATTTATTGTTACTCCTTTAAAAGGTATAAAGCATTAAAAGACATGAAACCTTTAAATAGTATAATGCTTTTTAACTTTGGTTATAATTATTTATGAAAAGATATAATGCATTAAAATATATATTATGAATACCTTTATAATGCATTATACATAAAGGCTTTAAGGAAAGTGTCATCAAATACTTTTTTAAACAATTAAATTACAAATATCACACTCTCAGAAAAAAGGTCCAAAAGCTGTCACTGGTGCTACACTTTTGTACCTTATTTACCCCTAAAGGGTGCATATTATTACCTTAAAGTTACATTTTAGTACCTATAATATACATATCTATTGTACATATTAAATGGTACATAGTACCTTTGTTGGACCTTTATTTTACCAACATAATGGCATTCAAAAGAAAGAGCACCTTGTGGAGTCAATGTAGCAGTCAGTGTTTTCTCAGTGCAGGATCTTAAAGATGTTATTTTATCTCATAACCGGATTGTTAATGTCCAGGTTCAAATGTGAAAAATCTTACATTCGCACTATGGGTCTCAGACTTCTGAACCAACAGAATCTAAAGCAACTCTCAGCACACGTCCTCTAGGAAAGACTTGTGCATATTATTACCTTAAAGTTACATTTTAGTACCTATAATATACATATCTATTGTACATATTAAATGGTACATAGTACCTTTTTTGGACCTTTTTTTTTTACCAACATAATGACATTCAAAAGAAAGAGCACCTTGTGGAGTCAATGTAGCAGTCAGTGTTTTCTCAGTGCAGGATCTTAAAGATGTTATTTTATCTCATAACCGGATTGTTAATGTCCAGGTTCAAATGTGAAAAATCTTACATTCGCACTATGGGTCTCAGACTTCTGAACCAACAGAATCTAAAGCAACTCTCAGCACACGTCCTCTAGGAAAGACTAATTGTCAAACACTCATCATTTTCTCTTCTCACACACACTCCTGTGTTAGATAAAGTGTTGCTTGGGGCTTTTCGACTCCTGAGTCATTCTAATTGTAAATTGGTCTTTTTTTCCCTGCATGAGGTGACCCAATGGACAAAAAGATCCATGCTGCTCATTAATATGAGCCTTCGGGATACGCCGCTGACACACTCATTACCTGACACAATCAATCCTCTTCAGTGCTGAGAGTGTGAGCGGCTAAAAATAGTTTTACTCTGAACCCAGAAATTGTTTTATATTATATGAAAGACAGGTGTGGATTCATTTTGAGGCTGATTTGGTCTCCATCTTCCTCTGAAGAAGCATTCATTCATAAGGATGCTAATCGTTTTATATATCTCAAATCTTCACTGTGACATTTTTAACAAACAGTTTGCATCCTGTTTTGCTTCTGTATTGTGATGCATTTGTGAGTAAAACACACAAATTATGTTTTAGAATTGATCAGATTTGCATCAGTCATTTTTTGGCTTGTGAAGGGGAAGGGATTACAAATGATAAAAGATTATGAGGACAAACATATTTCGCATTGATGCTTCTTGCACAACAAGAGGACTGTGCATTATTAAGTAAAACGTTTTAATTACATTTTACTGTGCATTTATTTCTGTAGACCGATAACAATTACTCTATATGTCATATGCATATGCTATTATAAAATAGAAATGTCATATACGGCACTTTCTGTACTTTAGCATTCATCTCTACTGTTTAGAGATGAATGCAGCCTGATTTGTGGGTCTGCGGTGCCCCTGGTGGCCAGCAGGAGCTCCAGCAGTAAGAGGACACTTGACTGGCTGCTTCATGCTGCTGTTTCCCTGCAGAAATCAATAGACACACTATACGACAACCAGTGATAATGAGCCGCGCTCGGGTTTCCACTTGGAACCAGACAAGCCCTAATTACACCCTTACGAAGCAGGATAGACTAGAAGTGTATTAAAAACGGACTTAATCAGTGGCCACAGTGAAGGAGAGCAATGTTGAAAAGGAGCTATGCAGAAGAACGCATAGCAAATTCAGAAGGTGGCAGAACACATTCCATATGGAACATTTTAGAATAATAGTAAGGCATCAAAACTATCAAATAACACAAATGGAAGTATGGGAAATATGTTGTGAAATATGTTAGGCCTGGGCCACAAAGGGAATATGTATAACAAACAAAAAGAGATGATGCTGATTATTATTATTATTATTATTATTATTATTATTCAAGAGACCATTTAAGGGATGCTAGAATGTCTGTGAAAAAGTTTAGAAAAAGTTGTCAAAATGCTTTAAAACTAAATAATAATAATAATAATAATATTTAATTGATTTTATTATTATTAAATCATATTTATTATAAAATTATTTATTATTATATTATAAATTATTATACTATTATTATTTATTATTAACGTCATCATCATCATCATCATCATCATCATCATCCTCAATGGGACACAAAAGGGTGCTGGGGGTCTGTGAAGCTTTTAAAAAGTGTAAAAAATTCTATAAAAATAAAAGTGTATTATTATTATTATTATTATTATTAATAATAATAATTAATTGTATTATTATTAAATCATATTTATTATAGAATTATTATTTATTATTATTATATTATAAATTATTATACTATTATTTTGTATTATTACAAAATACAAAATATTATTTTTATAATTATTTTGTGTTGTCTTGATATTATTATCATCATCATCATCATCATCATCATCATCAATGGGACACAAAAGGGTGCTGTGGTCTGTGAAGCTTTTAAAAAGTGTAAAAAATTCTATAAAAAATAAAAGTGTATTATTATTATTAGTAGTAGTAGTAGTAGTAGTAATAATAATAATAATAATAATTCACTACATTTAACATGATTATCTGCTTTCTAAACACTGCTGCATGGGATTAATACAAAAAAATATATATTTACAGAACAAAAATAAACTGTCAAATTAATAGAAAGTTAAAAACTTTTTGTTCCAGATAATATTTTCCATGTTAATATTTTTCCAGTGGTTAAAACAACCTTTGCCAAAAAAGTTGGCAAAATATTTTTTTTATTTAATTTAATTGAATTTAATGACATGACATGACAAAATTATTTTGTTTGTTTGCTTGCTTTGGAAGGAAATTCTTAAGTAAATGAAATGTTTAAGCATAAGCCTTTGGATAAGAATGTTTTGACTGATAGCGTATGTAATGAAGGCCATGCATACTTTCCTTTATGCGCTGGATTTATCCAGTCGTTTGTTGCCATTTTTATTAGTCTATATAGTCTATATAGTTTTTTTAGTCTTAGTTTTATAGCTTTAGTTTTAGTTCATCACTGCATGTTATTCCACAGATAAAAAAGAAAGAAAAATATTGGATATTTTACTCTGTATATTTCTCTCTCTGTAAAGGCAAAGTCTGTTCAAGGTTTCTGCATCATTTAAATTCTGATAGCTAGAAAATGCCCTCATTCTCATGCAGTCACCTGTGATGGACATGCATGTGTTACAGAGAATTCAGCACTCATTATCTTAGGCTAAACGCTTTCAAATGTAAATGTATTCATGGTTTTGTTTGTTGCCATTTTTATTAGTCTATATAGTCTATATAGTTTTTTTAGTCTTAGTTTTATAGCTTTAGTTTTAGTTCATCACTGCATGTTATTCCACAGATAAAAAATAAAGAAAAATATTGGATATTTTACTCTGTATATTTCTCTCTCTGTAAAGGCAAAGTCTGTTCAAGGTTTCTGCATCATTTAAATTCTGATAGCTAGAAAATGCCCTCATTCTCATGCAGTCACCTGTGATGGACATGCATGTGTTACAGAGAATTTAGCACTCATTATCTTAGGCTAAACGCTTTCAAATGTAAATGTATTCCCTCAGGGTATTTTTCAAGAATTACAGCTCCCGTCCCCCAGAGCGCTGCGATTGGCTGGCTGAACCAGGAGAGCTTTTCCTCAGGAAATGACAGACAGCCGTGGGCGGGACCGAGAGCCGACTGATGACCTTTTGAGAGGCGCTGAGGTTCGAGGACGTTTGGCTGGGGAAACAGATCAATGCTCAGTGACAGCAAACCCTCAAAGACCTGAAGAGTCACGACGTGTGAATGCAGAGAGCGCCTGTCACCTTCACACACACACGTCTGTGAAAAACAGCTTGAATTATTTATGTCTGCAATTAACTAATTTACAGAAGTGGCATTTTCACACCCTCTGGTGCTAAATGGTCACATGACGTTTGATGTTTAGGCTTTTTATAACGGATCAAAAAGCAGCTTATTATTGTCACAGTGTGATGTCACAGTTGACAATTCAGCCGATTTCGTGAAGCTAAACGTCATCTATGTACAGATGGTTTTTAAAAAAAGGAGGCGACATGCAGGTTTCAGCCGCACCCCTTCCAACCTTCGAAACCATGGCAACGGTGAGGCGGAGGGAGCAGCTTTTGTAGCAGAGCCGAGAAGCCATTACCTTTGAGCCACTTCAGACAGATTCGATAAGCAGACGGGGAAAAGAAGAGCCATAAAAATACAGCCAGATCTACTGCATTTATTTGATTGTGGTGGAAGTTCAACTGAAGTAAACAGAAATTATCTGTAAGCAGAGCTGGAAAACAATGTATATTAGATTAGCCATTATACTGGCTTCAACTGAGACCTCAAAATACATTTCTCACAAAAATGTTTATTGCACTTGCACTCAGAGGAGTTCCTCAAAAGGATGATTGAGGCCACTTTATAGCCTAAATAATAAACTGGAGGATTATGTAAGTATAAAAATATGAGCTTCCCAATTCTGCTGAATTGATTGTAAGCGGATGTACTGTATACAGTTTTAGTTCATTTTTGCAAACCAAGGGGTGAGTCAAAATAGGTTTTCAGATATGTCACTACTAGGATGAAAATAGCCTTTGATATTCTGTAATATTCTATTGTGTGTATTAATACAACAGTTAATTGTGATACTCAGATTTGATTTGTCGAGCAGCAGTGCTGATACACAGTTCACCACTATTAGAACTTTTTACTGTTTGTGTCATTTGTCTTTGCTGAAAAAAAAATTACTGATGCAAATCTGATACATTCTAAAACATAATTTGTGTGTTTTACTCACAAATGCATCACATTACAGAAGCAAAACAAAAAAAATTAAATTAAAAAAAATTTAAAAAATACTGTTTCGTTGAAGAATAAAACAAGTCATGTACTTGATTTGGAACTGCGTATTAGATTAGTACGCTTAGTTTAAGAGTAGTATGCTAATATGAGTTCTCAATCATTGAATCGTTCACTCAACCAACTCATTTAGGACCAAAGCAACACTACTGTGGATTGTTTTCAGTTTTGGCTTCATCTGGAACATTCCAGTGGGTTTGTAATTTTCTCTTTTTAAAACCATTTGGTTTCATTAATGGCTTTTGGATGTCTGCATTCTTCTGCCAATACAGGCAGAAAGAACAATGCGGCAAAATGTTTAATGACAGTATTTCTGCTTTTACACTACTGAACCAACAGCTTCCTCAAAAACCACTCAAATAATTGTAAAGAACCATTATAATGACTCAATCAATTGCAATCAAAAGTCCACCCAAGAATTACAATTCTTCCAATAACTTGCATCATTCCAAACCTATATGACTTTCTTTCTTCTGCAGAATACAAAAGTTAGAAGATATTTTGAAGAATGTTGGCAACAGTTTTGGTGACCATTTTCATTTTATGGAGAAGAAAAAAAACCTCCAGGTATTTCTCAAATTAGAGGAAAGATAGTCATTCAGGTTTGCAATGACATGAGGGTAAATAAATATCGAAAGATTTTGCATTTAGGGGCAAACTAGAATCATTAAACATTGGGGTAAAGCAGAAGCAGAATCCTTGTGATTAATTGCTATCCCTATTAAAATTAAAAAGAAATGTGAATGTAAAATGTAAAAAAGAAATACTTTTATACAACACTGCTTTCAACTAAAAACAGATTTTTTTTAATGCTTTTTGGCGATTCATTTACACAACAACAACGTTTCGGTAGCCTAAAAATGTAAACTTACAAAAATGGGTTTCAAAGTTTAAGTTTTCGAAATTTGCATAAAAGTTGATGTCATGCGTACATGCGTATTACATGTCTATAGGCATGCGTGAATTTCTTTACAAAGTGATATCGCCAACTACTGGCCTGGCATGCGTAACACAGCATTTTAGTCGTAATACAGCATTTTCCATTTTTGTGGACCCGTGTGAATCTGTAAGTCCAGAAAACCCACCACCAAGTTCTACACATCATGAATGTTCATTTCTCAAACATTTTGTCTAGCTTGTTATGCTTTCAGCTCAGAATAAGACTTTAGTACCCTCAGCTACAGAATCTGCTCAACTGAGACTCTCGTTCCGGATGTTTGTCTAGCTGATGGGGCTCAAAAGACCTGATCATCTGGCAACAATCAGACAGATAAAATAGCAAGAAATGCAAAATCACAAAGCATGAACTAATATGTTACAGGTAGGGCATATTATCATGCCCTTATCTGGACAGCAAAGGCTGTGCAAACTGCAACAGTACTAGATGTTTGCGTGTGTTTAGTCAGTGGGGAGTGTTTGCGTATTCAAACTTAAATGTACTGCTCACCATGACAGCTGGGGCTTAATATGACAGGCCTGGATCGCTGCTGCCCACCATCTGTTCGGATGATGCATTTCACGCAGTCGCATTTCAAACAGGCAGAGCCAGTCTTTCCAATCAACTTCCTCTCCACACTAACTCAAAGTCAATTTCCAACACATGACGAGATTATTATTCAGGCTTAAAGTTTGGTTGCAAACGCGTTCAGCTGCAGTCTAATTTTAACTTCTACTCAACTCAAAGAAGCCAGACCGTTCATCTCATGAAATCAGTCTAGGCGTTTGCGCTGGCCGATCTTTGGAAGTGACAGACACTTGAAGGATTTACAGCGATCCATGTGTGGTGTGAAGCAAAAAGCTGCGAAACGATAATATTTTATGCCGAAAATCAAATGCTTTGTTACCACTGTCTCCATGGGCGACATTTGTGTATTGATAGTCATTAGATTCCATGACTATCAATACACAAATTGATAGTCATAGAATCCCTGATGTCGGCCCCGCTGCAATTGGAGCGCTTAGCCAAGCGCTAAATACCCTCAACGTGTTTTTGCAGCGTTAAGCAATGCAACCACTCACAGACATATCTGTTGATTTCTTAAATGCAATGGCCAATCAGAAACGTTTTGTCAGAATTCACTCACCGCCGCAGTTTTCCATCGTGAATCATCTCATGACTAAGTGCAGACGCGATGTAAATAAGAAATTAATTGTGCAGTTTAGAGAGCTTCCTTGATTATAACGGAACTTTGTAAGATCACGATGAATGAAGATGAGTGACGCTTTTTAGTTTTTAGTGATAAAGGGACCACGCTTTGCGCACTTTCTAGGGTATAATCCATTCAGAATTTGTATGAAACTTTCGTTTTTCGGACACATAGGCTACACCCTGCAAAGTTTCGGGAATGACATCCGCATATTTATGCGGGATTCACTCTCGAAATAGCAGTGATAGGCAATGGACGGAACATAAAATATGATTTAATTCTGGAACCGGTCCTGGCCAAACCTCCACAGACCATGAGTGTCCAGAGCAAGCTCTAATTCACGGACGATAATATTTTATGCCGAAATTCAAATGCTTTGTTACCACTGTCTCCATGGGCGACATTTGTGTATTGATAGTCATTAGATTCCATGACTATCAATACACAAATTGATAGTCATGGAATCCCTGATGTCGGCCCCGCTGCAATTGGAGCGCTTAGCCAAGCGCTAAATACCCTCAACGTGTTTTTGCAGCGTTAAGCAATGCAACCACTCACAGACATATCTGTTGATTTCTTAAATGCAATGGCCAATCAGAAACGTTTTGTCAGAATTCACTCACCGCTGAAAGCGCCGCAGTTTTCCATCGTGAATCATCTGAAACCTAAGTGCAGACGCGATGTAAATAAGAAATTAATTGTGCAGTTTAGAGAGCTTCCTTGATTATAACGGAACTTTGTAAGATCACGATGAATGAAGATGAGTGACGCTTTTTAGTTTTTAGTGATAAAGGGACCACGCTTTGCGCACTTTCTAGGGTATAATCCATTCAGAATTTGTATGAAACTTTCGTTTTTCGGACACATAGGCTACACCCTGCAAAGTTTCGGGAATGACATCCGCATATTTATGCGGGATTCACTCTCGAAATAGCAGTGATAGGCAATGGACGGAACATAAAATATGATTTAATTCTGGAACCGGTCCTGGCCAAACCTCCACAGACCATGAGTGTCCAGAGCAAGATCTAATTCACGGACCAAAAACTTTATTGAGATCGGGACATATCAACCAGTAATTTCATTTCATTTCCAGTAACGGACGGTAGAAAGTTCAGCAATGAATGGTATGCGATATATGACGGAATCTAGTCCCACAACTGATCGTTTATTTTTTCCTCACGTGTCTCGCCTTTGGTAACAACGATTCAAAACGGAAACATTTCAAGTGACATGGGGAAAAGACACAGAAAACTTCAGTGAACATCAGAAAAGCAGCGTGCACATTTCTGGTTAAAAATGAAAGGTCATCAACTGACAAACGGGAAGCATCACTATTCAAGTCAGCAGGAAGAGCCAAAGCTAGTTCTCACAGTTTACTAAACGGTGGCAACCTCTTTAAGTTATTCTTGACTGTGTTGGATTGACTGCTTTGATGCGTTGCAATACGGTAGGGCATTGATTTGATGCTTACATCTGAAAAAAAAAATTTGTTTTTATTTAATTTATATATATATATATATACATACATTTTTTTTTTCTTGCCCCCCTGACTCAAGAGTCAAATGTCACCCATGACTGTCTCTCACTTTACGTATAAAGTGAGACACATTTCTATATCAAGTCTACGTGAATGAGAACGTGGAGGACTAAGAATAACATTTGTCTGCTCCATCGCTTAGACGAGTGAGTCTTCTGGGAGACATTTGTATCAGTGATGTGTCTCTCACACTTAGCGGCTTGGATACAAAACATGTTTCAACATTAACAATCTGCTCTGCCGTTATCACAGTGGGAAACATAAGAAAACTCTCAGATGTGATAATCGTGAGCAACTCGTGATGCACCTAGAGTCACTTACTTTCGATTTTCATGCTAAAATGCCTTTCTGTCTTCTACTTTTGACCTTTCGTGCTCAATTTGTCAGTAAAGCATCTCTAGTACATACAAAAAGGATTTTTATATTCAAAATAGTTTTACTAAATCCTAAGTAAACACAAGCCTGGGTTATGATGTTTCATGTTACACTGTGCATATTGTACCCTGAGAGATAAATTAATCATGGACAATCAGATTTCAAGACATCACACTGTACATTTGTCAACCCTGGGGTTTATGTTCATATTTGCATATTAATCAGATCACAACATTGATTTAACGGGTTCCGCTTGTAGGTCTGTGAAGATAACGTCACGTACATAGGTCAGCTAGATCTAGATGCTAGATTCAAGTATTTGCCCTCACCATCTGACATTTTAATTTTGTCTGTGTGAATATTTTTGAGACAAAACAAAGCTCATGAATATTTAATACACTCTAAAAAATGCTGGGTTAAATACAACCCAGTGCTGGGTAAAATAGGGACAGACCCAGCAATTGGGTTGTTTTGACCCAGCGGTTGGGTTAAATGTTTAACCCAACCTTCTGGGTAGTAACCCAACCGCTGGGTCAAAACAACCCAATTGCTGGGTTGAAAATTCTAATTTCTGTATACAAAATTTCTTTGCAACAAAAAGGGTAAGATGTCACACCCTGGGACTTCTGGTTTTAATCAAATTAAAAATTAATAAAAAATAATGTCCGCACACTGAAATTACAGCTAAAAAAATAAAAAATAAGAATACCCAAACCGCTCAACGTTTCGACCAAGCAGTTCTTCATTAGGCATAATATGTACTTTTTATTTATTTATTTACACACCTTTTTGCAATTTTTTATAAATTATAAAATACAACAAATAAAAAATAAATAATACATTTAAAGTCAGCATACAGTGGAGACTGCAATTGTCTTTTCTTTCCTATAGTGATGTAAATCTGAAAGAATGTCTTAAGAAACCCATAAACTGACATATAAGAATACCCAAACCGCTCAACGTTTCGACCAAGCAGTTCTTCATTAGGCATAATATGTACTTTTTATTTATTTATTTACACACCTTTTTGCAATTTTTTATAAATTATAAAATACAACAAAAAAAAATAAATAATACATTTAAAGTCAGCATACAGTGGAGACTGCAATTGTCTTTTCTTTCCTATAGTGATGTAAATCTGAAAGAATGTCTTAAGAAACCCATAAACTGACATAACATTAGAGCATCTACATTAGAGAAATTTTGGTCTTCTATCATCTCATTCGTCGACTGATTGACGAGTCCTTTATTAAGGAGCCCCGCACATGGCATGCAGGAAAAAAAATAGTAGGCTAAATCGTGTGCACGATTTACTATTTTGTTCCCTCGATTTATAAATTGTGCGCACGATTGACTAATTCGTTCCCTCAATTTGCTAAGTCGTGCGCATGATTTATAAATCGAGAGAACGAATTAGTCAATTGTGTGCACGATTTAGCAAATCGAGGGAACGAAATAGTAATCGTGTGCATGTTTTAGTACATCGAGGGAACTAATTAGTAAATCATGCACACAATTTATTTATTTTTTCTTGCATGTCATGTGCGGGGCTCCGTACTTTATAATTATTAAAAGACTTAACAGATTTTGTCTGTCCTGTTCATATCAATACTAAAAAGGCAAACAATTAGGCCTAATGTAGGAAAAAACTGTTAAATATTATCTTGTTATATGAGTGTGACTGAAAACTAAATTTCTTTACCGTGTTACTGTACATCTGTTGTCTGGTAGTTGCTGACACTTTTCAAAGTTTGCAGTCATGATTTCTTCATATGTAGTTTTAAAATCATGCACACACACACACACACACACACACACAAAAGAATTGTTCATTTTGATTTCATTGTGACTTGTCACTGCACACCTGGGACTTTGAAGTTTGTATTATTTGAATTCAAACCAAGAAGCCAATCGGGAATGTTTAGATCCTCTATTGGCCACACCTGTTTTTATCGCACAAATTTATCACACGAGTTCACCAACTATACAACTTCACAAGCTTTAAAAACTTCAAAAACACAACTTAAAAACTTTGCAACTGTGAGATATAAAGTTGAAATTGCGTGTTAAGGTATAAAAATTATTTTACGTAAAGATACAGATGTTTTTCTCAGAATTGCTCGTTTATATCTCGCAATTCTGACTTTATACAATAGCTTGTTATAAATGTGAGCTATAAACTTGCAATTCTGTCATTTTTTTCTCGGAATTGGTCTTTTTTACTCACAACTGCAAGTTTATATCTCAATATTCTCAGAAAAGAAGTCAGAATTTCATGAAAAAAGTCAAAATTGCAAGACATAAACATAAACTCGGTCAGAAATGCAAGTTTATTTCTCAATTTTGAGAAAATAAGTAAGAAATGCAAGATATAGGCTAAATTGATATTACTTAGATCAGTATTTTGTCCTCAGAATTGGACTTTATAACTCACAATGGCAAGTTTATATCTCAATATTTTGAGAAAAAAACGTCAGGATTGGGAGAAAAAGAGTCAGAATTACAAGTTTGTATCTCAATTTTGAGAAAACAAGTCAAAGATGTGAGATGTAAACTCAGAATTATGAGAAAAAAATCTGAATTGCAAGTATATCATGCAATTGAATTGTGAGTAAATCATGCAATTCTGAGAAAAGAACTCACAATTACTTTTTTATTTTTTATTCAGTGGCAGAAGCAGGTTTCCATAGGTCTCCCATGTTCATATGGGTAGGAATAAAAGTCGATGGAGTGAGAAGTGTCCTTTATGATTGGTTTACCCTATACACTGGTAGCATTTGTCTTCACATTACCATATTTGACAATTGCTAAATACTCACACCTCCTATAAAAAACACAGTCTCAAGATGTGTAGTGAAATGACACATTTTAAAATAGTTAGATGACCTCGGTATACTCCAGAGACATGTGACGTAACCACCAGATTAGGATGTAGATTAATTTATTGGAATGGATCTAAGCAAGGAGATAAGCGCATTCGACCAAACAGTCTATATTTAGTGAAGCTTATAAAAGCATTTTCGGATAAGATCATTTTTATTGTACCAAAAAAAAAAAGATTTCACTGTGCATATTTTTCATGATCTGCTTGACAAAGTGTTTACGCTATGTAAAGCATCAAGAACGGGCCATGTAATTGTGTGTGATACTCATTTACATGCCATTAGTGCTCTAATGCTACGTGTGTAATATTCATAATAGAGCAGTGAGCCTACAGTCGAGTGTGACATTTCCACACAGGCGATATCATTTTCACTGGTGTGTGGAGAGGTAATTAAAAAGATGGTGTTGATTGACCTACTCAACTGTCCTTAGTTGTGTGGCTTAGTTAGCATGCAAAAACCGGCAGCTCTCATTGGGTCCTGAGGCTCACATGACGAGACCGCGACCAAAACATGCAAGTCACGATTTGTAATTCTCAAGCTCCTGTCTTCAGGCAGCCTGCTTGATCTTATCTAGCCTGTCACACACTGTGGACTGTGACACAAGGCAAAGCCAGGTTACTCGACTGCCCCCCGCCTGCTTGAGTATACAGAGAAAGTCAATATGCTTCTCTTCATGAAAGGAAACATATCCACAGGCCCCTGTCCTTTTAAAAGTCACTCTATTCTGGGCCAGCCACCTATGGATGATTAATTAAGGTCACTGTACTGCCTCACAGCCCCGTCAAACACAGCAAGGGATTACAAGACGAAAAACCTGGTGTGATATTTTATACGGTGACAGTCTGTAGATCAGGAAGTCAATGGATAGTCTAACCTTCTAATTAGCTAAGCATCACTGCATATTGACCGACTATTATTTAGGGAACACAATCATTTTTTTAACAAGTTCATTTTTCAGAGCCACGGTGTTTACACCTTTCTGAAATCAGCCTTTGATTTGACTTACTTATAGTTGGAGAAAGTATCTATCATTAAAAAATTACACTTCACACTGTAAAACATGATTTTTCGAAGTTGTAAATAGATTATTATCACTTATTTTCTGAATGTTATCATCATCCATAAGTTTTGTATTTCATATTGCTTGATTCTGCTTTGCTGTATGCTGCCCTGTCTATATATATATATATATATATATATATATATATAAATTAAACTTATTATTATTAATAATATAGAAATAATCAACTTTATTTTGTATAGCGCCTTTAAAAATACCATCTCAACGCGTTATTAAAATTATTTTTAGAGTATTTTTTTACAAGAAAATATGGTAATGCTTTAAATTTTTCCTGTACAAAAGTGTGTTTTCAGTGTGGATGGAAGATCAAATTGTAGTGGTGAAACACAAAAGATGTGTTTTAAATTATTAGTGCAGATGTAGCCTAAGTATCATTAACAAACAGTTATTTGTATTGATGAGATGAAGCCAGTGAAGGTGGCTTGAGCTGAAGACAGTGAGTATGTTTACATGGACAACGATAATCAGATTTTAACATGATTAAGACAATACTCTGATTAAGAATCTACCATGTAAACAGAGATTTTTGATTACCTTAATCCGGCTAAAGTCATATTCGAAGTAAACAGAAATCGAATTAAGGCATGTGGAGTACTCCTATTTTAGTCGCATTACTGAAGTGCAGTACAGAGTGCATGATTGCTCATTGTTTCTTGTCTTTGTGATGAATGAGGTTATAAAAGCAACAAAGAGCTGATGTTAGAGATGTAATTTTACTCTGCAAGATTTGCATACACGCAATACACTCACCTGTGTTTTGCCTGACTACAACAAATATCTATGAATTTTTCCTGTGCATTTCAAATCAGACTGACAATATAATTCAGTGTATAATTCAATTAAATAAGTGTAGATGTACTAGTAATAAAGGATGTCTAAGTCACATTATTAAAAGAATAGTATGAATTCTGTATGCCGATTGGTAAATATACACCCTTATAAATAAAGGTGCTTCACGATGCCATAGAAGAACCTTTTTGTCTAAATGGTTCCATAAAGAACCTTTAACATCTGAAGAACCTTTCTGTTTCACAAAAGGTTCTTTGTGGCTAAAGAAGGTTCTTCAGATTATAAAAAGGTAAGAAAGAGATGGTTCTTTAAAGAACCTTTGACTGAATGGTTCTTCTATGGCATCGCTGTGAAGAACCTTTTAAGCACCTTTATTTTTAAGTGTACACTGACAAAAGTACAACTTTAGAAAATAATTTTTGCAGTGATATCAGCTGCACTAAAATACAATCTGTATTTACAATGTATCAAAACCTATTTTTCTGCCTTATTGCTTAAATCTAAATAACATTTGATAAATATTATATATTTAAATTTAAATCTTGATATTGGACCAAACTTTCGCACAGCTTTATCCACAAAAATGATTACTTGCGAAACACAACAGGGATCAAAATCAGAGGGGACTGATTGAGCTCCCCGTCTGCTGATTGTCACTGCCTCGGTCATCAATTATTCAGCACAATCTGCTCGTGCTGACAGACTGTCACCGGACAGAGCGGGACTTCAGAATATCCACAGCTCTGTTGGCCCAACATCCAAAGCTTGTTAAAAGAGCCCGTTTTTGTTGTTGAAGCCAAAGCTATCAGAACTATTTAACGCAATATACCAAAGCAAACTAAACTGCAGTTGGTTATGTAAACATTATTTAGTCTTACTCTGTAAAACAATTCCAGAAAGAGGCTGTGGTTCTGAGTAAAACTAAGTCTTTATAACATAACCACTAATCTAGATGATTTTACAGTAAGTACCTTTGAGAGTCATAACCTTCTGCAGTCAGCTCTAGTAGGCTGTGACCCTGCAAAGTGTGAGCGATTTGTCTAGACAGTTTCAATGACGAAAAGTGAACACATCATCCATTAAGCAAGTATGCTATTCCCTACAGGCACAAAGATATCATGCTCTCATATATACAGTATATCATATAACAGGGCTGTCTAAACTCGGTCCTGGAGGGCTGGTGTCCTGCAGAGTTTAGCTCCAACTTGCCTCAACACACCTGACTGGAAGTTTCTATGCCTAGTAAGAGCTTGATTAGCTGGTTCAGGTGTGTTAATTAGGGTTGGAGCTAAACTCTGCAGGACACCAGCCCTCCAGGACAGAGTTTGGACAGCCCTGATATAACACATATATTATATGTATACATACACACACATACATATAAATATAAATATATAGAGAGAGAGAGACACTTTGACCTGACTATGTTTTGCTTAATTGCTAATGTGACCTTTTTACACCACAGACTGGACAAAATTAAGCATTGCTTGGTAATTGGTTGACTTAAAATTGGTATTATCTAAGGCCATGTCCACACGTACACAGGTACGTTTTTCCTTCTTCCGTTTAAAAAAAAATCTCCGTCCACATGAAAACGCAAACGCATGCTATGAAGCACTGTCAAGAGCATGCCAAACCAACAGGTGGCGATATAATCTCAACCATAAAGCCATGTTGGCCAATCAGAAGCCTGAAAAAGTCTCCAGTAGGCGGAGATAACAGCGCAGGCTCCGACGTCACAAGCCAAAAACTCCGGTTTCGCGGTCTACACGATAACACTGCAACCGGGGTTTTTGAAAATCTTCACCCTGGCAGGCGTTTTCAAAAATGATCGGTTTCAGTGACCTGGTGCTGCATTTGCGTGTGGACGAACGTGGACGAACACGTAGAAAAAGCTGCGGTTTTAAAAAATAACCGCGTTCGTGTGGACAGGGCCTAATTGTGTACTTACATTTTACAGCTGAATCATTTTTGGTTGATTGTAATCCATTACATAGCTTTCTATCAAAGTTATCTGACATTATCAAGATGAATTTGTTCTGACACAGTTTAACTCTTGAGTTCTTGTCATATTTTATTACCGTTTTATAAACTATAGGCGAATAAACTATGATATAATGTGAGAAATGTCTTAATAAATTTTGGTTTGACTATGTATGTATATTCGTCCAAAAATTAAAATAAATATGTTAGTCAATTTGACAAGAACAAAACATGGCTTCTCATAAAAAGCTTACTTATTTAAGAAACCTAACAATTTTGACACAGAGTCACAAAGGTTTACAGGGGTCATCTTTGATTCATGCTGGATTTTCTCAACACATGACAACAAAATGGCTTCCTGCATTTTGGTTACGCCACACTGTCTGACAGAAGTTTTTCAAATATTAATATTTTAAAACAACATTGGTTTACTGCATAATTTAAAAGAAATAAAAGATTATCCCAATTTTTTAATGGTAGATATTTTTAAACACATGTACATTCAGCCCCAAAATTGTCTAATATTCTAAATGAATTTTAGCAACACCTGATAGCACATGTTGTTTTGCATTTTGGTTACGCCACACTGTCTTTTGGCGGACAGAAGTTTTTCAAATATTAATATTTTAAAACAACATTGGTTTACTGCATAATTTAAAAGAAATAAAAGATTATCCCAATTTTTTAATGGTAGATATTTTTAAACACATGTACATTCAGCCCCAAAATTGTCTAATATTCTAAATGAATTTTAGCAACACCTGATAGCACATGTTGTTTGAAGGTGACGATTTGTGATGCATCATCAGCTGTGACGTCATTCTTCTCTTCGAAGGTCAAATCAGTGAAAATAAAATGTGGCAGACGCAGCATAGAAACTCTTTGGATTATGTGTTATGTGTTCCGCGCCAAGCACCCATGGCCACTGTTTGTGTTGCCTTCTTTCAAAGAACTAAACCGAACCGTAACAGTTGTGTTACAGTTTAAACCCCTGCTTTAGTAAAAAAATTAAATAAAAATACGCTCAGTGCGCTACACGACCAACTCTGACTTTCCAAATCCAAAAAATAATAATCCCTTTTAAACTATACGACATGCAGCAACAACTTTTACTTCTACTTTATTCACTGTTTGTGTTGCCTTCTTTCAAAGAACTAAACCGAACCGTAACAGTTGTGTTACAGTTTAAACCCCTGCTTTAGTAAAAAAAATTAAATAAAAATACGCTCAGTGCGCTACACGACCAACTCTGACTTTCCAAATCCAAAAAATAATAATCCCTTTTAAACTATACGACATGCAGCAACAACTTTTACTTCTACTTTATTCCTCGTTAAAAGGAAAAAAAAAACGTATACTCTAATAAATAACAAAAACATAAACGTTTAACATACCGCCTCCTATATAAAACACAGTCAGCGAGTAAAGAAATGAAAAGCGCGACTCTTACGTCTTCATCCTCGCAGGCGTTTCTCTTGCGGTACTGGACTCGCCTCCTATATAAAACACAGTCAGCGAGTAAAGAAATGAAAAGCGCGACTCTTACGTCTTCGTCCTCGCAGGCGTTTCTCTTGCGGTACTGGACCGGGGGTCGGGATGAGGGGTGATGAGGACTCTTCCCAGCCTTATTCTCCTCCTCGGGAACCTGTCCACCCAGGAGATGACTGGCTTCAGGTGGATGGGGAAAAGATTTGTTGGTGCTAATCTTCCCCGTGAATCTCTGGTAAAGCGAAGCCATGAGTCCGGTGAAACCACTAAAGCATCTCCAAGCGCGGAATCTCTCCTCAGCTGCTCTTCTCGGATGTGCTTTATTTTAATGTCCCTCTCCCGCAGAAGGTAAACGGTCTTCTTCTTGAATAGCTCAGAGCCTGATGTCCTCCGAAGGAAGGCAGTAAGATGAAGCCTTTAATTGAAATGAATCTCTAATGCGCTCCGTTGGAGTAATTTCTCTATTTTAATGGCTTTGACTGGAGCCTGCGCGGCACTAGAGAAAGTCTGCTCTGCATTCAAAGCACGTTGTTTCCTCTATAGCCCGCCTGCAGAAAAGCGTCTCCACAGCAGCCTGTATTAAACTGCACTCTGTCACCGGATTTAACAAACAGAGCTTACATCTCACTGCATTTCAGGAATGAGGCGAGCGATGGAAAGACAGCAGTGTGAGCTTTACGCAGAGCAGTGTGTGTGTGGATGAGACGCGTTCTGCATGAGAAGTGACCACTGACAGGATATTTATCTGAAGAACACACACACTCAAACACCACGCACAGCCCTCAAATCTCACATTCATTAAAATAAAGAGCAATAAAACCGACCGAAACTTAGACTCTGTATCATCCCATCAACTGATGGATTTTTACAAATGTTCAGTATTAAGCAATAACCTTTCTCTTTTACTTCTAAACAATGCTGGAAAGGTCATATGCGCAGTACTGGAGTGCCACACTGTGGTAAAATGATATACAACAGCTCAGACTGCGACAATGTCATCCATTAAACTACCAAAAAGAAGCTATTTTAATTACACAAAATCGATTGAAAATGGTGCAATTGTTTGGGAATTTAATATTTATGATCCCTACGCGTTTAGCACCCTGACTGCAACAACACACGAACATCTACTTAACTGTTAATGTGAGGCTTAATTTCCCGCCAAATATGCTCGATATAGTTGTAGCACAATTAACGTTCTAGTAATGTTCTATTAAAGTAGTTATTTAAACAAATGAATAGTTATACTAGACTAGCTACTCTTAATGAAAAAAAGAAGAACCTTGAAATCTGAGAGGTTTATTTCCAACACACTTTCAGTTTAAGCAATTAATCTGTCAGTTAAGGCATTTCCTACAAACCACAAACTGTGTCAGTGCTGAGATTTACGATATTAATATTTGGGTCATTCTTCTTATGCTGTAGCCAACCTCTTGAGCTCGGTAACTTACATTAATAAGGCTGTGTTGTAATTTGACTGTGTTGGGAAGCATTTCTATAAAAAGGATGGAAATTAAGAGTTAAAGTTAGCCACTGCAGTGTGTGACTGACAGTTACAGTAGCATACATGAAGGTGTCAAGTGATTTTGGTA
>NW_015505355.1:1953835-1964985 GCF_001515645.1 Sinocyclocheilus grahami
TGGAGTGCCACACTGTGGTAAAATGATATACAACAGCTCAGACTGTGACAATGTCATCCATTAAACTACCAAAAAGAAGCTATTTTAATTACACAAAATCGATTGAAAATGGTGCAATTGTTTGGGATTTTAATATTTATGATCCCTACGCGTTTAGCACCCTGACTGCAACAACACACGAACATCTACTTAACTGTTAATGTGAGGCTTAATTTCCCGCCAAATATGCTCAATATAGTTGTAGCACAATTAACGTTCTAGTAATGTTCTATTAAAGTAGTTATTTAAACAAATGAATAGTTATACTAGACTAGCTACTCTTAATGAAAAAAAAGAAGAACCTTGAAATCTGAGAGGTTTATTTCCAACACACTTTCAGTTTAAGCAATTAATCTGTCAGTTAAGGCATTTCCTACAAACCACAAACTGTGTCAGTGCTGAGATTTACGATATTAATATCTGGGTCATTCTTCTTATGCTGTAGCCTACCTCTTGAGCTCGGTAACTTACATTAATAAGGCTGTGTTGTAATTTGACTGTGTTGGGAAGCATTTCTATAAAAAGGATGGAAATTAAGAGTTAAAGTTAGCCACTGCAGTGTGTGAATGACAGTTACAGTAGCATACATGAAGGTGTCAAGTGATTTTGGTATTTTTAACCAACATTTTTAATCATTACAAAGTCTGTAATGAGTTATATGTTGGTCTGGAAAACAGGTCTCATCGCATCCGCTTGTTGGAAAAAGTGTTAACAGCAGTATGAACTGATATATATGGACTTTTAAGGTAATCGGCTAACCTAGTTGTTGTTATTGTTGGCTTTTATTCAGTTGTAATATCCGAATGTTTGTGAAAAAAAGAAAAATGAATTCCTGAATGACGCTACTTAAGTGATATAATCCATAAATCACACAATAAACACAAAAGAATGTTTTTTTTAGAACAATTTAAACACACAAATATATATAAACCGAGCCCATTTACCTGATCAAAACAATCTCAAATACATTCTCCAGCTCTTGTTAATGTGCTCCAGACTGTATCCCAAATATCTCTAGAAAGCACAGGAAATTAAGTAGTGTGCAAGAATCAATTAATTTCCCTTTTACTGGATGTAATTTCCATTTTCCTGCAGCGGCAGGCAGTCAGCTGAAGTGTGCTTACTCAAAACAGAGGTGCAGGAGGCTGAATAACTTATGGCCTGCATTATTCATGCATTCGGTGCTACAAGGTGTTCAGGTTCAATTGATCTAATGGGCAAAAATAGAGAAGCCTCTATCATGGATATACCTTAATCATAGCTTATAGATGATAAACTCTTAAACCTGACCTCAAGGGATGTTGCTTGACAATGCAGTGTCTGCATTATCCAGACTCTTCAAACGATCACATTTAACCAGAAGCCATGTTGAAGTAAATAGGGCTGTATGCAAAGTCCAGCGGTCTTTCCTGTGAAGTGTTTGACCCTTTTCTGATCTTTGTTGAGGTGAATGCACATGAATGTTACACTTCCATCATATCTCAGCCAAAAAGGTGCTAAGATCAAGTTGTTAGTGTAATAATATAATGCACCACAATACTTGACATGGTGGAAACTCACAATGTTGTGGCTGCACTTTCAATCTTATTTCATCACTTTCATCTTTGAGAAATCACAGGTTTAGTTCGCACCACTCACCGCTATTATACTGGACGCAATAATAAAGCTCCAAACAGCAGTGAAAAATAGTGAACAAAAATGAAATGCCCTCTCGTTTTAGCAAGAAAACCATGAATGAGGAGTAAAATTGATTGCGATGAGAGATTATGCCACTCAGCCTTCTGCAGCATCCACAACATAACATCATAAATCCTTCAAAAGGACTTTGAAATACATGTCTGTATGCTGCACAGGTGCTCTGTATGGGATCAATATGGCCACATCGCAAAAGAAGCAAAATCTCAAGACTTGACTTAAAAAGCTAGGAGCGAAGCTTCCTGATGCTCACAAAGCCATAAATCAAATCCATCCACATATTTACATCACCTATAATTTATTTACATTTATCTATTGAACTGAAGTGAGATTTGAATCAATTTGAGTATCAATCTTAAAATCATTCTTGGCAGGGAATAATGAGACAGGTCTATTTATCATTTGCAGAGTTATCTTTACAGTAAAAATCGAAATACAAAACTGCACGAAAATGCAATTAACCACAGTATATTTGTTGTATGAATAATTATGTCAACATGCAAAATATCAAAAGAAAGAACAAAGCACCTCTGCTTTTAAACAAACAAACAAAAAAATCTATTTTATAAGAACTCCATGCATTCTTTATCAACACTTGTATGTAAGTTTAATATAAAAAAGCAACATTTTGAACAAAAAGCTGCTAAAATTGTGTTTTTGTCAATGACTGCATCCAGATCGTTTTCAGAATGATGATGGAAACAACATAGATGAAGTAGATCGAGTCCATCAACACCCCAAAAGCTTGGTCCTAAACCACTTCCTTGGTCAACATTTCATTCGATAACTTCATTGCAGTGTTGATTTATATGCTGTTTAATGTTTGATCATATTATTTTACATATGCAATCACTTGTTTCTGCTGCTTCTTCACAGTTTTTGAGCCGGATTCAGTACTCTTTTAGAAGATGTACAATAGCGCCTCCTTCCATATAACAGTGAAAACACAGAAAGCCAGATAATGCCAATGTCAATGGTGGGGAAAGAGATCAAGTACTTCAAATCTCAGAGAATTATGGCACAAAGCTTATATTTGATCAGTGTGTCAAAAACATGGCTATGTTAACTTAACATCCGAATCATTTGATGTTTTCTCTGAATTTAGTTTTGCTTTATAAATGGTACGTTGAATACCAATGAAAAAGAAAAAAGTAAAGAAAATTAATTTTTGAGAAGTCTTGGAAAAGTTTTGAATGCCCAGTACAATAATAATGGCCCACTGACAGTTTCTCTAAAATACACAAGTGTTTAGGAAGGACAACCGTAAAGGATTGCTCAGGTGTAAACTGCTTGATATTTGATGAGTTTGTTGTTTGTGAATTTATCTTTGAGCTGTCAACTGTGTTTAAAAGAGCATCTCTCTTTGTGAAGAGTTCAGCAGACCTCAGCCACTGAAGATCAATAGAGTAATCTGTCAGGACACTCCACAAATACTCTGAGCAATACCAGCCTGGCTCATAGGATGACAGAGAAACATCACTTCAAGGTTTAGGGCTATATCTCAATTTGCTGCCTCATTGATTGTAATGGACAAGTGCTGAATAACCAGAGAAGTCATTTTAAATGTAAAAAAATAACAAAGGCAGCTGAAGGAATGTTTTCGATAAGGTGGGATTCATCTCACTGTTTGTCAGTGTCTTTAATAATGCATATTTTTAAGGATATACTCATTTATATCAATTCACGTTCTTCACCTTCTCATGGTGGCTCAGTGGGTAGTAATATTGTCTCACAGCAAGACGATCCCTGGTTTGAGTACTTCTTTCTGTATTGAGTTTGCATGTTCTACCTGTGTTGGCGATTGTTGTCTCAATACTAAAATTTCTAACTTCAGTATAATACCTTATTGCTATTTGATACCATTTTCGATAAAGGCATCCAGCTATCGCTGTAACTGAAGAAAAAGGCGATAGAAACATTTTAACTGATCAAAACTGAAGACACACAACTCTGACAATATATGGATTATCTGTGTTCTTCAAACTATTTCTTAAAGTCCTCATGAAATCAAAATTGATTTTATTTACTTTATTAGCACACATTGCTAGTCTTGATGTGAACAATTGACCTATCGGTAAGCCCCTCCCCTCGAATGCAGATGAGCCAATGGCAGTCGAGTATCAGTTGCACAGGGAGCGGAACTCGGACATCTTTAGTTTTCAGCGCCATAGAGAAACATTGGAAGATCCGAAGCTCGCATCGCATTTTGATGGTGTTTATGCTACAAAAATGGAAAAAACGATGTGCCTGGGGTACTTGTAACACTGATTCCAGGTATCCTGAGAGGATAGGCAATAGAATTTATTTTATTACATTTCCTAAACCCAAACAAAACAGGGCAAAATGTCCCTAAGCATTCAACCCCAATCCCAATGTTCATTTTTTTGTTGTCATACTCTCATTAAGTTACAATTTCATCTGCTCAAGCAGAATCTTAACGTCATCTTGCATTTCAGCAAGGTAACTTATCTCTAGCTAAAACTAACGTTAAAGTTAGTGTGTCCATGCTAACATACAAACCTAAATAGAGGACCGTTCTCAAGTCATGTAAGTTATAGTGTAGGTCAAAAACACATAAACGAAGGTCTACATTTCAGTGCCTCTCCATATTAAACTGGTTAAATGTACATTAATTAAATCGTACCCTGCGATACATGAACAGTGTTGATGTTGATCCTGCACGTTGTCATCCGCGATCATGACGAATGTAACATGAGGCTTCTCTCGCTTGCATTGTTATCTGTAAACCCTCGCTTCGAGTTACCCACCGTATTTATTTTAAAATATTAATATATCCCTAAATGGAATATTTAATTCACACTTGAATGGTGGCCCTTCTGTGTCCAAAATTGTTCAAAAACATCGTGGGACAAGGTATTCACACTGACAGCTGTCATTGTAAGAGTGATCAGCTCCGTTTGTTTGTCCGAGGGAGCAACAGTAACTAAGGGGGCGGGGCTTACCGATAGGTCAATTAATCTGTGCAAGTTAATCCGCTGAAAAAAATTGTCTTGGTAATCTTCAATCAAACTCTGAACATTTGCATCTGCTCTGGAATGGCACTGCTGCTCTGATGACGTCAGTTTGACGGCTTGGGCAGAATATCCTTAACCACGCCCCTCCAACCGTTAATTTGCTATGAGTGAGAGACAGATAGGAGCAGTGTCGATCCTAGACTTCTGGGGGCCCTACGCAAAACTATGTCAGCTGGGGGGGTGGGGGATGGGGGTGTGGTGTGGAGTGGGGTGGGGTGGGGTGGGGTATGAGTGGTTATGAACGAATGAATGAAACGCATTTGTCCGTGTTTCACTCCGTCTGGAATCGCGCTCACAGAAAGCGCTTGAGAAAAAGCGCTTGTCTCTTCCGTGGCTCGGTACGCTTTCAACTAGTTTTTTTAGTCTCGAGCAAGATTGTACGACATTCACATTACATGATTTGACAGATTTTTACGTAAAAGGGCGACAGCACACCGCATTAAAAGAAATGATCATTCATGTTTTCATAACCGCTGGCCAAATTCATCTTTGAGAGCAATGGGGCCCCCTGGTGCTTCGGGGGTCCTACGCAGTTTGCGTATTTTGCGTATAGGGAGGACTGGTTCTGGAAAGGAGGAGTGCAAAAATAAAACCATGCCCTCTACTCAATATTCTGTTTCAGCTGGAAATACATCACTACACTGAAATGAAGTCAGCAGCAACTTCCGGTTCACACAGATTTTAAGAATAAAGACGATTTAAAATGCATTGTTAACCAACAGCGCGTATTACAGTAGAATATTATAAAATATGGCCTCATTCTATTATAAGAAGCTGCATCAGATTTAAACACTCAACTTATGTTATGAAGTAAGTTTGGAATAAAAATATGTTGGAAAACGTGTATTTTGTTGGACAACAGTTTTATAAATGCTTCTCATCACACTGCAGTGTGTGTGAACTCGCTGTCGGAGAGAAGAGAGAGCGAGAAAGCAGAGGAGGTATCGGGGTATCAATAATGAGAAATATGAATATTGAAACCATTTTAGATATTTCAGGCAACAATCAACATAGTTTCTTCTGGGTGTTCTGGTTTCTCCCATAATCCAAACACATGCAGTATAGGTGAATTAAAGATACTAAATTGTCTGTAGGTGTGAATGTGTACGTCTGTGTATTAATCTTGGGACAGAACCATTCAGGGTGTTTCCCTGCCTACAGCTTGAAACTCCAGGCTCCAGAATCACATAGGACAAGTAGTTTGGAAAATGGATAGATGGAAATTCTCCATTCTTTCTCATCATACACTCACATTCTGTGTTTCTTTGTATGTTTTTAATAAAAGTCACCAGTACAGTTTACTGCTAACATTGCTTCTTTTTTCTAACACTATACATTGGTGTATATCCTTCATGATCTACATATATCAGGTATTTTATATAATAGTAAAGGTAAGTGTTTTCTCATTACTGTAACCTCTTAGTCTTTCTAACGGGTAATTGTAATGTAAAGCAGTTCTTTCCTGCAATATAATCATTAATTTCATTTACAATATAAACATGGTATAAACAGAATAGGCTGCCACATTTCTGCCGCTGCTTATACTGTATACCATATGCATACATGTTCATGCTCCTTTTCTATCAAAAGCGACTTAAGCTGCAGCCACATCTTTAAATATGCAAAATGACCTTGGACCCAGCAATACTGGAAACTATGCCACATTTTTGTGTAGCATGAACTATTTGTGTTCTTTGAGTTCACAATTTTGTGAGATTGGGGAACTGTGTGTCAGAGTTCACATTATTTGCATATACAGCTGAGGATCAAACATTTTTGCATAAGCTTGCATTTCTGCTCTCATAATGTTAAGATGCGTACAAGTGGAAGTAAATGAAGTGTGGCTTTACAGTGTATTGAAGGCATGCATTTTGTCAGTATGTGCTTCCTGGAAATCTAATTACAGTACATAACCTTGGCATATAGCGTCATGCTTCATATTTATATAATCTATATGCTCTATCCTCTGTATTTTGTACACTTTATATTAGATTTAAAGCAATAGTTCACTCATACAGTGGAATTCAAAGGAAAAACGAAAGTGTCCGTTTACAAAATTCTTCAAGATATTTTCTTTTGTATTCCGCAGAAGAAAGGAAGTCGTACGGTTTAGGACTGACATGAGGGTGAGTAAATGATGACAGAACATCCATTTTTGAGTGAACTATCCCTTTAAATATTTGGTGTTGTGACATTAACTTCTTTCATTTAGTCTAATCCTTTTTTATTTTATTTCAAGCACCCATCATAAAAAGTGACCTTTAGAAAACGTGTTAAAATTTCTCAAACTATTAAAAAATGTCAAGCATGCAAGGCCAACATTAAGTTTAATTTTAGCCTATTCTCACCACATGAGGTATGTGAAAATTGTTCACTTTTGCAGAGTCAACTGATTGCAAGAGCTGGCAATTTAGTCATAACTACTTACGAAGCTTTGATTAAAATTGTGGTACGAATGGGTCATCATTATTCTTACAGGGCATATCGACAACTATGGTACGACATTCAAAACCTCCATATATGCCTATTGACTTTTACTTTCATCTTTAATCTCTCTTCTGCAGTAAGTTGCATGAAACTGACCATGAAAATGAGGATGTGTTCTCACTGAAGATTTTTCTGTTTACTGAACCAAGTTTTTCGAGAGAGAGCACATCATAGAGCCTTCAAATCCAATTTTAAAATGTCCAAGATAAGGTGCCAGGGAAATTGAAACTTATCCAACAGACATCCTGAAAATATTGCCTTTTCTCTCTTGGGTGAAGGTAGTACAACTCTTGTTTCCTCCATATCGGTCCAGGTAAGGGTTTCAAAATGTAATCTGAGAATTAGAGTTTCTCATCTGACCAAAATATGGAAGCTCCTGACTGGAATAGACGCAGACAACCTCATAAAGCGCAATGTTAGATAGACTATGGTGGATGGCTATAGATGACTATATCCGTCAAGGTTTGGTATTTTCTCCAAAAAAAAAAAAAAAAAGAAAGCAAGCAAGCAAGAAAAATGAAATGCCAAATGCCAATCGAAAAAATTTTATTGGGCTATAACTATTTTCTGTCACACTTTAGTTTGGGGACCAATTCTCACTATTAATTAATTTGCTGCTTTTTATTAGTTAGTAAGGTAGTTGTTAAGTTTAGGTATTGGGCAAGGTTACGGCATCTAAAATATACTCATGTAGAATAAGGCATACATATGTGCTTTATAAGTACTAATTAATAGCCAATATGCTTGTAATATGCATGCGAATAAGCAGCTAAATAATAGTGGTCCCTAAACTAAAGTGTTATCATATTTTCATAATTGTTGTATATTTGTTTAAATTGGTAGGTCCCTCATTATGTGTGTTTCAATTGATAAACTAACTAAAACACAAGAACAGATAATATAAGTAATATTTATGCAAAATTATTTACTATTCTGTTATGATATTTGATCATGTGTTAAATTGAAGTCATGCAAATTGACCAATGCCTTTTGCTTTGTTTTTGTGAGATAACTCTAGACTTTATAACTAGTTAGTCCACATAACTTTTGTTTGAAATGTTTGGAAACAATCATTACATTTTCTGCTTCCTTATTTTGTAAGTAACTTAGTATTAATTAGCTCTGTATTTCAGAAGATCTCTCATACCTTCGGTTTCATGCTGCAAAATGATGGAAACAAATTGACTAGCTGAAAAGATCTCCATTCATTTAGTTTTGATTTAAAAGGTCTTAAGCTTATTGGACATTTTTTAACTGCCTTTTTGTCATTTTTGTCATTTTTAATCTGCACTGGAGCAACATCAAAAGCGTGCAGCCACATACAATATGTGGAAGAAGTTGTTTCTTGTTTAGAGTGGCACTTGGATACAAAAAAAATGCATATTTTTAGAAATCTGGCCTTGATGTTGTATGCATAAACAACTGTTTGAAACATCATTCTTTTCTAAAATGTCATATTACCATACAAGGTGAGTCTTGCTATTGAAATGACTGAGGAGAAGGCTTTGCCATCTCAAAGGCAGGCATACAAGTTACAATTCAGAACAAGGAAGGCCAATAAGAGCTCATTTATACTGACTGTCAAATCTGTCATAACTCCCTATAACAGTCCTGGGCAGGTCAATAGTGTTACCTTTTCTGCTGTAAATGAAATAAGCTTAATTGTATTAATATGTTAATATGTTAATATGTTAATATGTTTTTCTTTGTGTGTGTGTGTGTGTGTGTGTGTGTGTATAATATATATATATATATATATATATATACTGAACAAAATTATAAACCCAACACTTTTGATTTTGCCCCCATTTTTTATGAGCTGAACTCAAAGATCTAAGACTTTTTCTATGTACACAAAAAGCCTATTTCTCTAAAATATTGTTCACAAATCTGTCTAAATCTGTGAGCACTTCCCCTTTGCCGAGATAATCCATCCACCTCACAGGTGTGGCATATCAAGATGCTGATTAGACAGCATGATTATTGCACAGGTGTGCCTTAGGCTGGCCACAATAAAAGGCCCACATTTTAGAGAGGTCTTTTGTGTACATAGAAAAAGTCTTAGATCTTTGAGTTCAGCTCATGAAAAATGGGGGCAAAAACAAAAGTGTTGCGTTTATAATTTTGTTCAGTGTATTTATACACCTTGCTACGTGTACTGCGTTAGGCTAACCGAGACTTGTCATTTGCACTTATATATTGCTGCTCTTTTGTTAGTTTTGACTGCTTTTATTGTCCTCATTTTTAAGTCGCTTTGGATAAAAGTGTCTGCTAAATGACTAAATGTAAATGTAAATGTAAGTCCAAAAGCCTTTATATGCATGATGAAGCCTATTAGAATGCAATTCGAATGCCTCTATAATTCAAGTTATGAAAGTAAAATAAAAATATCCCTATATGGGTTTTTTTTATTTATACGGTTCCTAATATTCATCCAACTGTGCCTTTTTCCTAAATATTAGCACAATCGCCATTGTGATATTAATTTTATACAACAGTTCAACAAACAATGTGGTCTGTTGTTTTTTCGCCAATGAAAATAGTTTCAAACAAAGCTGCAACAGAACATTTGTGCACATCTCAGAGCAACACTGTGCTGCTTTGTTCCTAAATCAACTTGTTTTAGAACGAATCATTTGAGTCAATGATTCAATAATCCATTCATAATGACAGACACTTGCTTCGTTTCTAAATGAATCAGCCGTTTTGAACAATAAATTCGAACAAAAATCCCATTAAATATCAATACATCTTTTTTTTGTCAATATCACACACCTCTAACACAGACTTGTATTATAGTTTATAATTACTGTAATCCCTCACTCAATAACTACTTCACTTCAATCTTGGCAATGTATTTCACATCCTTTCTTAAACTCTTTTTGACAATAGACTGCAAACAGATACTAGTTGACTTGATGTTTATGACTGCCACCTTGAAGATAATTACACAGCACCACTGTGCTTTGCGACACAAGGCTTTGCATACAATTGTAAGTACAGTACAGTTGTACAGTACTTCACCTTGACAACTGTATCTTCAATATGAAGGCATCTTTAGGTATCATCAGCCATCGCTGTATAGATATACAGTAAATAATATTGAAAGAAGAGAGGCCAAATGTCCATTTGATGTTCAAAGTCTTCCACTCAATTTACGTATGTAACGTCTTAAACTCCCATATAAGTTATGTGATATTCACCTCTATCATTTCATGTTGCTTCCAACCTCAACATCAAAGAACAGTTATCCTCCATAGGGAGCTTTGGAGTGGGACAGACTGCTTGGCTTTTGGCAGTCCTGAGGTGGTTTTGACTTTCACTTCATAAATCCTGTCAAGTTCACACAATTTTCCTGTCCCCTGAAACTCAGTGTTAAATTAGGTGCAGTAAAACAGAACAAAACAACAAAACCTGAGGGAAACAAAACACCTGAACTTCTTGTTATGAAAATCCCTGAACCTCAATCTCACATAGACTTAGTGCTGGGCGGTATACCGGTTCATACCGAATACCTGTTTTTATTTTTGTTATGATATGAATTTTGAAAATACCGCAATACCGGTATATGTCACTTAAACAACGTTCGGAACGCGACACTGTTTGAAAGGGGTGTTGCACTGTGGTGAGGGAACAGCTATGTGTTACTAAGGAAGAATTGAGCGCAGAAGAACTCATCCACAATATCCACATTGACCGCCACAAATATCCACCACCCCCTGCCATCAGCTCCCACGTCTCACACACTCACGAGCGCGAATTTAGCACTAGATTTAGCAACTTTCAGACCCTTTTAGCAGATTTTTTCCATAAATATTCATACTGACAAACCTAGCGACTTTTTTGTATAAACCTTAGCTATGGTTCAGTTGGAAGATTTCGCCAGTGCTGTCC
>NW_015505355.1:1968168-1986004 GCF_001515645.1 Sinocyclocheilus grahami
GCTTACTGATTGTTTGGAATTATAAATATGAGCGTAGTTTGTTTGTTAATATCACATGCACTTTTTTGTTTGTTGTTTTTTTTTAGTTTGTTACTCAGACAGGCAGTGCGCTGCATGAGACAAAAAAGTTATATAGCCAAAACAACCGCATAGCCGCTCTTTAGTGTAGATGCATGTTGATTTTATCAGACGATGCCGCGATTATAAATGAGAGTGACTCCTGGTTAACATGTATTAAAAGGGGTCGTGTTTAGTCACTATTTAGTGTGGTATTTTTTGACAATATTCACTCATCATGACAGTAAAATTGGGCATTCTAAGTCAATATACTGCAGTATTTCCTCTCTCAATCAGTAGAAAATATGGTTAACACCCGGACATGCATGAAAAAAAAATACCGTCTTGTACCGTGAAACCGGTATAATTTTGAAAAATACCGTGATATAAATTTTTGGTCATACCGCCCAGCACTACATAGACTGCATTTTTATGTTCTCATTACCATTTTTTATGTCCAGCTAGGGCATATTCAATACAAAGTGGGTAATTTCCATGGATACTGAAGCTGCTTAATAGTGCTCAATGAGAATTATGTCCACCATTTTCATGTAAAAGACACACGGAGAGTGTGGGAATGATACAGAAGAAATTGGTCTTGTATATTAAAGGGTTAGCTCACCCAAAAAAAAAAAAATTCTGTCATTAATTACTCACCCTCATGTCGTTTCAAACGTGTAAGACCTTCGTTCATCTTTGGAACACAAATTAAAATTTTTTTGATGGAATCTGAGAGCTGTAAACAAGGTATGCTATTCTGTGTCAGCTGCATCACACCGAATCTGTTTCCTACCTTGTTGTGATTTGATTTGAACGAAAACAGCGTATCTGTGTGACGCAGCTGACACAGAACAGCATACGTTGTTTACGTTCAGCGGATACTCTCCAAAATGGTGCTACAGGGTGAGGCGGAGGGGACGAATTGTTGAATAAAGTCGTTTTTAGCTCTCAGATTCCATCAAAAATATCTTAATTTGTGTTCCGAAGATGAACGAAGGTCTTACGCACTTGAAACGACATGAGGGTGAGTAATTAATGACAGAATTTTCATTTTGGGGTGAACTATCCCTTTAATCTATTAATTTGTTGTATGTCTGGAATTAATGTTGGAAGAAATCAACAGCTTACCTTATCACATTTGATTGAACCCCTCCGGTAATTCCCTACTCCAGCTGACGAGTTCATTCCTCAACAGTGTGTCTGAGACAGAAAAAGTGGAAGTTAATCCATGAAATCATGTTCTTAAAAGCCAGGGATAGAAAAAAAACATCCATTTCCATACCAGAAGTCTCGTTTTGCGAGGAAGTTCAGTGAAATGTTTATCAGCTCGTATTGGTGAAGTGAATAGGTGTGTTCCCGCGTTGTTTTCTGAGGTAAAAATGTTCAGTCAGCTGTCAACATCCGATGCAGGTTTCCCTCCGGCGGGAATGACCCACTCTCACAACTGCACGCGCGGTGATTGTGACGCACCTGCGGGAGTTGTGACAGCAGCACGCGCTGAGAGCATGGTTTCCTGATGAAACGCTGGAATAGCAACAGCACTCAGCAGCCGCTGCACCGCCTACCGCAGCAGCATGGAAAGCGCTCTTTCAAGACTCTGGAATGCTCTCTCAGCTTTTAACTGCTTGAAGATGGGCTGTCACCAGCTAGTTTTATATAATAAGTTTAAGCAGTGCGCATTTGAATGAATTTATATCTTAAAAGCATTTTGATCCAAAAGGGTAACACTTTAGTATAGGGACAAATTCTCACTAAGCTACTTATTAGCACGCATATTACTAGCATATTGGCTGTTTATCAGTACTTATAAAGCACATATTAATGCCTTATTTTGCATTACCATATTATACATAGGCCTACCTAATCCTACCCAAAGCATAAACTTAACAACTACCCTGCTAACAATTAATAAGCAGTAATTAGGAGTTTATTGAGGTAAAAGTCATAGTTAATAGTTAGTTAATAGTGAGAACTGGATCTTAAAATAAAATGTGATCTCCAAAAATGCTTGAAATTAGTAGCGAGTTTATATAATTAGTTAACATAAGTAAGTTAAAATAAACATGCAGAATTAAAATGTATTCATTTAATTTCATTTAATGGATGTATTATCAGATGAGAACTGACAAGTCCAGCATAATGAGAACTCCTTTAAAATGGTTTATATGCTTCCCAAAGAGCTGTGATCTAGGCAAAGAGAAGAAAATGGTTTTGATAGATTTAACATCTTGATAACTAACTCATAGTTATCTATAGCTGCATTTGTGTTATTTAACAGTTTTAATGACTTCACCATTACTTTAAAATGTGACATATTTTAAAAAGCTGAAATAGCATATAAAAAATGTGTAGTGTCCAAAACTTTTGACTTGTAGTGTAGGTATTGATAATACTAATATAAAACAAAACCTATAAACCTCATTTAAGATTCTGTATAGCCTAGTTGTTACAACATGTAGTCAAAGGAACATATTAATGTCAATAGGCTATGAATTCACAATTTTCCCTATTATGCTTTTTTAAATAATTTTTTTGTCTTAATGCGAACATGCAAAAATCAGTAAGCTTGAGAATAATTTATTTTACAGAAATGTTTACAGGTGTTTTGTTGACAGTGGGCAGATTTTTGCTTTCATGCATGACTAGAAAATCCAAGCATTAGGAAAATGTCACCAGTCTTCCACATTCTTCCTCCAATTTGGGAGGCAAATATATTCAATATAGGAACAAGACACTTGAGATCACTCAGAATGTGGTGGAGGGCCACAACAGCCTCTGCTCTCCCATTAGTAGTGTTCCATCAATTTAATTAGAAGGACAAAAAGCAATTTTCCATTGAATTTATTCATTATGTGAGGCAAAAAGTAAATTAGTGAGACACTTGAGGGTGTTGGGAAGGGGATTCTGCAGTGGGACCAGTTGAGCATACACTGTATGTAGGGCAAACTCTTTTTGTTTTGTTTATTTCAAAGAAAAGTGATGATAGAGAACTCATTCCACTGTGGTCATAGTTTCAGAAGACTAATTATAGCTCATGTGGTTATGTTCAATAGGAAACATGTTTATTAGGCAGTATTCCATGTGAACTTACAATATTCTTTGAGGTGCTTGGGAAACTTTTCCACAGTCCATTGCAATACATTGTTTTCTGCATTGTTTTCTCTTCAAAGGTAAAAAAAAATATTTATCATACTGAGATATAGCCAAGCATTACACCTCATCAAAAAAATTCTAAAGTGTGAAGCATGCTGAATCAAAATGCTGATGCATCCGGTTCTAAAGCTAACATACACTCTGTTGTTGTTTTGATCATTTATAAAGGTTTGATAGTGCTAAATGGAAGGTCAGCTATGGTTGCAGTAGTCCACAAACTGTGGAGCATAATCAGACATGCAGGGTCTTGATCTGAAGTTAATCTTGTCACTAAATGGCAAATTCCTCTCAGAATAATTTGATCTTTGTTTCCTTTAAAGCACCGCAACTACAGCCACTCACAACACATTTGGCATTCTTTTTAAGGCTTTTCAAATGAAAAATACTCAATCTTTTAAAAACTTGAGACATTCTTTTCCATTCAACTGTGCTCCATCTAGATGGCAGGCAACCCACCCACTAGTCAATTTTGAAATATGAAGTTGTGCACATCCCTACTCAATGAAATCTTGAAGGATCTACCCCAGAGATGGGATTCAAACCGGAGAAAACTACCAGCTATTCCCAGTTAGGTGAATGTCAAAAGCAGCAGACAGATCAAGCAGGACATGGATGAATGATGTATGGTAGTTCTTATACCTTGTAGTAACAGAGCAAAGCAGAGTCTCAGTGAAACGTCCACTTTTAAAGCCTGATTGGTTGGTATCCAGCAGATTCTATGAAAAGAAAGTTGACTGAAATGAAGTTATCTACTACTGCAGGTGTAGGTGCTGTTTTGAGCAATGGGGTTAAGCGAGCATGCTTAAATGTGATGGGAAAGATGCCAGCATAAGAGATGTGTTTATGATGTGCATGACTGCGGGTAAAAGTGTAGATGAGATGGCTTGAAGAAGATGATAGGCTCTAGCGCTTCATACAAAAAAGATTGTATCAAAGAAGCTTCACAGAGATAAACAGGAAAATAATAGTGGCATCATCCAGTTTAATCTGTGTCTCATCTGTGTCAATGCAGTCATATCAATAATGGTGAGACAGTTTGTTGTTTACATTTGATAGTAACATGCATCTCAATCTGGGCCCACAATATGATTGGATTTTGAAGGATAGATCTCTGATTTCATGGCTGTTTACTGTACCTTAAATATCTATGGAACTTTCGTTGCACAAAAGGTTCTTTATAGTAGAAAAATGTTCAGAATATCAAAAAGTTTTTCACAATAAGAAAAAAAGTTCTTTTTTTAGAATTCTTCACTTAAAGGTTCTTTGGGAAACACAAAGAATGGTATGTTCTTTAATGGTATATTTGCTTAAAAACCCTTGGAAGAGTTTATTTTGTATTAACTGAATTTCAGATAAGGATCTGAGTCACTGTATGTTGATGTCAGGCAAACCACAAACGTTCTGTGTAGTCTTCTACATATCTTTTCCAATTTTTGGACTGCACATTTTCTTTCAAAGCCATAAATAAATATAAGCCTTGCTCTGGTATAACATGTTTTAAGTGGCAGAGATACTGGGGGAGAAAAAGAAAAAGAAGTCACATGCCAGACTTGTAGTAATTTGTATGAGTTAACCTTGTCAAAGATCATACAAGCTGGCTTGTAGAAAATGTACAACTTTTACTCCCTCTTAGACAAACCAATCAACCAACACAGTTTTCAAATCAACACATCATAACTTTACTGTAAGAAAGGCGTATGTGTACACATATGAAATTCTTCTGTAGAATATGGGCTCCTTTGTATATAAATACAATAAAAGTAGCACAATCTTACTCCAAGCTCTTCTGAAGCTTTCAAATCTGATGTGTCGACAGTAAAAGGTGAGAAAGAGTGAACAATGGGGGCAATTTCTTCTCTTTCTTATATAGTGAGGACTAGGGCTGGGTAAAAAATATCGATATCTCGATTTTAATCGATTCTCATTTTTACGGAACAATATCGATTCTTAAATCCCAAGAATCGATTAGTCTAGCCTGTTTTCAGTTAATGGATGGAATATTGAAGGGGAACATCCCATCCAATATATCTCAATAAACATTGTGCTTTGGTACTTTTAATATGAAACAAAGTCTCAGATTTCAAATTCTGTCCATTGTATTGCAGTATTTAAACAATAAATGCCGTTTTGGAGCTGTTTAATGTGAAGTGACAGATCAATCATTGCTGTAGCGCCTCAGTTCAACAGACGCGGCAGCGCGAGGCGCACGTGAACTGATCATCTCCTCCACATTAATACCAGTTTCCGCACAAAATAAACATGACTAAACATCCGAAGGTAAGTTAAAAGAAAGAGTACAACTTTACAATCTGTATCCTGTCTCGTGTAATCTCTTAATCAGTGTTTCAGCCGTGCAAAGACGTCAATATAATGGCTTGAAAACAATGTCACGTAACGTCACATTTACCTCAGAAAAACATATTCGGTGACCATAAACTTATTAGTAAGCTAGAAAAATAAACTGTAGAGAGGAGCATATAACATATTCATTATCATTTTTACTGTTCTTCAATGTTTGAATAAATCCATCAAGTTTTTGACAGCCACCATTTAAATTTTATTTTATTTAAATATAAAAAAAAAACAAATTGAAGTAGAAGTATTATTATGTAATTGTAACTTTATTATTTTAAAAACTTCATTAAGTGTAATTTTAGTAGTTGTATATTAGCCTACAAATCAGTAAATTTTAGCCTTCAATATTATATGTAGTACCAACTGACTCTCATGTATATTTGACAGCATTAGTTGATTTTTTTTTTTCCTTGAGAAAATTTGGCATGTACTGTACCTGATATGTATCCAAAATAATCGATATTGGATCGAATAGAATAATTGAATTGAATCGCAATCTTGTGAATGAGAATCGAATCGAATCTATTCAATACAAAGTGGGTAATTTCCATGGATACTGAAGCTGCTTAATAGTGCTCAATGAGAATTATGTCCACCATTTTCATGTAAAAGACACACGGAGAGTGTGGGAATGATACAGAAGAAATTGGTCTTGTATATTAAAGGGTTAGCTCACCCAAAAAAAAAAAAATTCTGTCATTAATTACTCACCCTCATGTCGTTTCAAACGTGTAAGACCTTCGTTCATCTTTGGAACACAAATTAAAATTTTTTTGATGGAATCTGAGAGCTGTAAACAAGGTATGCTATTCTGTGTCAGCTGCATCACACCGAATCTGTTTCCTACCTTGTTGTGATTTGATTTGAACGAAAACAGCGTATCTGTGTGACGCAGCTGACACAGAACAGCATACGTTGTTTACGTTCAGCGGATACTCTCCAAAATGGTGCTACAGGGTGAGGCGGAGGGGACGAATTGTTGAACAAAGTCGTTTTTAGCTCTCAGATTCCATCAAAAATATCTTAATTTGTGTTCCGAAGATGAACGAAGGTCTTACGCACTTGAAACGACATGAGGGTGAGTAATTAATGACAGAATTTTCATTTTGGGGTGAACTATCCCTTTAATCTATTAATTTGTTGTATGTCTGGAATTAATGTTGGAAGAAATCAACAGCTTACCTTATCACATTTGATTGAACCCCTCCGGTAATTCCCTACTCCAGCTGACGAGTTCATTCCTCAACAGTGTGTCTGAGACAGAAAAAGTGGAAGTTAATCCATGAAATCATGTTCTTAAAAGCCAGGGATAGAAAAAAAACATCCATTTCCATACCAGAAGTCTCGTTTTGCGAGGAAGTTCAGTGAAATGTTTATCAGCTCGTATTGGTGAAGTGAATAGGTGTGTTCCCGCGTTGTTTTCTGAGGTAAAAATGTTCAGTCAGCTGTCAACATCCGATGCAGGTTTCCCTCCGGCGGGAATGACCCACTCTCACAACTGCACGCGCGGTGATTGTGACGCACCTGCGGGAGTTGTGACAGCAGCACGCGCTGAGAGCATGGTTTCCTGATGAAACGCTGGAATAGCAACAGCACTCAGCAGCCGCTGCACCGCCTACCGCAGCAGCATGGAAAGCGCTCTTTCAAGACTCTGGAATGCTCTCTCAGCTTTTAACTGCTTGAAGATGGGCTGTCACCAGCTAGTTTTATATAATAAGTTTAAGCAGTGCGCATTTGAATGAATTTATATCTTAAAAGCATTTTGATCCAAAAGGGTAACACTTTAGTATAGGGACAAATTCTCACTAAGCTACTTATTAGCACGCATATTACTAGCATATTGGCTGTTTATCAGTACTTATAAAGCACATATTAATGCCTTATTTTGCATTACCATATTATACATAGGCCTACCTAATCCTACCCAAAGCATAAACTTAACAACTACCCTGCTAACAATTAATAAGCAGTAATTAGGAGTTTATTGAGGTAAAAGTCATAGTTAATAGTTAGTTAATAGTGAGAACTGGATCTTAAAATAAAATGTGATCTCCAAAAATGCTTGAAATTAGTAGCGAGTTTATATAATTAGTTAACATAAGTAAGTTAAAATAAACATGCAGAATTAAAATGTATTCATTTAATTTCATTTAATGGATGTATTATCAGATGAGAACTGACAAGTCCAGCATAATGAGAACTCCTTTAAAATGGTTTATATGCTTCCCAAAGAGCTGTGATCTAGGCAAAGAGAAGAAAATGGTTTTGATAGATTTAACATCTTGATAACTAACTCATAGTTATCTATAGCTGCATTTGTGTTATTTAACAGTTTTAATGACTTCACCATTACTTTAAAATGTGACATATTTTAAAAAGCTGAAATAGCATATAAAAAATGTGTAGTGTCCAAAACTTTTGACTTGTAGTGTAGGTATTGATAATACTAATATAAAACAAAACCTATAAACCTCATTTAAGATTCTGTATAGCCTAGTTGTTACAACATGTAGTCAAAGGAACATATTAATGTCAATAGGCTATGAATTCACAATTTTCCCTATTATGCTTTTTTAAATAATTTTTTTGTCTTAATGCGAACATGCAAAAATCAGTAAGCTTGAGAATAATTTATTTTACAGAAATGTTTACAGGTGTTTTGTTGACAGTGGGCAGATTTTTGCTTTCATGCATGACTAGAAAATCCAAGCATTAGGAAAATGTCACCAGTCTTCCACATTCTTCCTCCAATTTGGGAGGCAAATATATTCAATATAGGAACAAGACACTTGAGATCACTCAGAATGTGGTGGAGGGCCACAACAGCCTCTGCTCTCCCATTAGTAGTGTTCCATCAATTTAATTAGAAGGACAAAAAGCAATTTTCCATTGAATTTATTCATTATGTGAGGCAAAAAGTAAATTAGTGAGACACTTGAGGGTGTTGGGAAGGGGATTCTGCAGTGGGACCAGTTGAGCATACACTGTATGTAGGGCAAACTCTTTTTGTTTTGTTTATTTCAAAGAAAAGTGATGATAGAGAACTCATTCCACTGTGGTCATAGTTTCAGAAGACTAATTATAGCTCATGTGGTTATGTTCAATAGGAAACATGTTTATTAGGCAGTATTCCATGTGAACTTACAATATTCTTTGAGGTGCTTGGGAAACTTTTCCACAGTCCATTGCAATACATTGTTTTCTGCATTGTTTTCTCTTCAAAGGTAAAAAAAAATATTTATCATACTGAGATATAGCCAAGCATTACACCTCATCAAAAAAATTCTAAAGTGTGAAGCATGCTGATGCATCCGGTTCTAAAGCTAACATACACTCTGTTGTTGTTTTGATCATTTATAAAGGTTTGATAGTGCTAAATGGAAGGTCAGCTATGGTTGCAGTAGTCCACAAACTGTGGAGCATAATCAGACATGCAGGGTCTTGATCTGAAGTTAATCTTGTCACTAAATGGCAAATTCCTCTCAGAATAATTTGATCTTTATTTCCTTTAAAGCACCGCAACTACAGCCCCTCACAACACATTTGGCATTCTTTTTAAGGCTTTTCAAATGAAAAATACTCAATCTTTTAAAAACTTGAGACATTCTTTTCCATTCAACTGTGCTCCATCTAGATGGCAGGCAACCCACCCACTAGTCAATTTTGAAATATGAAGTTGTGCACATCCCTACTCAATGAAATCTTGAAGGATCTACCCCAGAGATGGGATTCAAACCGGAGAAAACTACCAGCTATTCCCAGTTAGGTGAATGTCAAAAGCAGCAGACAGATCAAGCAGGACATGGATGAATGATGTATGGTAGTTCTTATACCTTGTAGTAACAGAGCAAAGCAGAGTCTCAGTGAAACGTCCACTTTTAAAGCCTGATTGGTTGGTATCCAGCAGATTCTATGAAAAGAAAGTTGACTGAAATGAAGTTATCTACTACTGCAGGTGTAGGTGCTGTTTTGAGCAATGGGGTTAAGCGAGCATGCTTAAATGTGATGGGAAAGATGCCAGCATAAGAGATGTGTTTATGATGTGCATGACTGCGGGTAAAAGTGTAGATGAGATGGCTTGAAGAAGATGATAGGCTCTAGCGCTTCATACAAAAAAGATTGTATCAAAGAAGCTTCACAGAGATAAACAGGAAAATAATAGTGGCATCATCCAGTTTAATCTGTGTCTCATCTGTGTCAATGCAGTCATATCAATAATGGTGAGACAGTTTGTTGTTTACATTTGATAGTAACATGCATCTCAATCTGGGCCCACAATATGATTGGATTTTGAAGGATAGATCTCTGATTTCATGGCTGTTTACTGTACCTTAAATATCTATGGAACTTTCGTTGCACAAAAGGTTCTTTATAGTAGAAAAATGTTCAGAATATCAAAAAGTTTTTCACAATAAGAAAAAAAGTTCTTTTTTTAGAATTCTTCACTTAAAGGTTCTTTGGGAAACCCAAAGAATGGTATGTTCTTTAATGGTATATTTGCTTAAAAACCCTTGGAAGAGTTTATTTTGTATTAACTGAATTTCAGATAAGGATCTGAGTCACTGTATGTTGATGTCAGGCAAACCACAAACGTTCTGTGTAGTCTTCTACATATCTTTTCCAATTTTTGGACTGCACATTTTCTTTCAAAGCCATAAATAAATATAAGCCTTGCTCTGGTATAACATGTTTTAAGTGGCAGAGATACTGGGGGAGAAAAAGAAAAAGAAGTCACATGCCAGACTTGTAGTAATTTGTATGAGTTAACCTTGTCAAAGATCATACAAGCTGGCTTGTAGAAAATGTACAACTTTTACTCCCTCTTAGACAAACCAATCAACCAACACAGTTTTCAAATCAACACATCATAACTTTACTGTAAGAAAGGCGTATGTGTACACATATGAAATTCTTCTGTAGAATATGGGCTCCTTTGTATAGAAATACAATAAAAGTAGCACAATCTTACTCCAAGCTCTTCTGAAGCTTTCAAATCTGATGTGTCGACAGTAAAAGGTGAGAAAGAGTGAACAATGGGGGCAATTTCTTCTCTTCCTTATATAGTGAGGACTAGGGCTGGGTAAAAAATATCGATATCTCGATTTTAATCGATTCTCATTTTTACGGAACAATATCGATTCTTAAATCCCAAGAATCGATTAGTCTAGCCTGTTTTCAGTTAATGGATGGAATATTGAAGGGGAACATCCCATCCAATATATCTCAATAAACATTGTGCTTTGGTACTTTTAATATGAAACAAAGTCTCAGATTTCAAATTCTGTCCATTGTATTGCAGTATTTAAACAATAAATGCCGTTTTGGCGCTGTTTAATGTGAAGTGACAGATCAATCATCGCTGTAGCGCCTCAGTTCAACAGACGCGGCAGCGCGAGGTGCACGTGAACTGATCATCTCCTCCACATTAATACCAGTTTCCGCACAAAATAAACATGACTAAACATCCGAAGGTAAGTTAAAAGAAAGAGTACAACTTTACAATCTGTATCCTGTCTCGTGTAATCTCTTAATCAGTGTTTCAGCCGTGCAAAGACGTCAATATAATGGCTTGAAAACAATGTCACGTAACGTCACATTTACCTCAGAAAAACATATTCGGTGACCATAAACTTATTAGTAAGCTAGAAAAATAAACTGTAGAGAGGAGCATATAACATATTCATTATCATTTTTACTGTTCTTCAATGTTTGAATAAATCCATCAAGTTTTTGACAGCCACCATTTAAATTTTATTTTATTTAAATATTTAAAAAAAAACAAATTGAAGTAGAAGTATTATTATGTAATTGTAACTTTATTATTTAAAAAACTTAAGTGTAATTTTAACAAATCAGTCAATTTTAACCTTCAATAGTCTCTCTCTAATGGCGGATTTGTAACCGTTTTCTGTCCTCTCATACTTCACACATGTCGGCACGAGAATGACTCACAAGTAAATTACAACTACACTAACGTATGGTTCTTTTGTTCTAGTATCAGATCACTCTGCAGACATAATGAAGTTCAAGTTCCGGTCCATCAACCAGATAAAGATCACAAAGCAATGGATAGCAGAATAATTGAATTGAATCGCAATCTTGTGAATGAGAATCGAATCGAATCGTGAAATTTGTGTCAATACCCAGCCCTAGTGAGGACTAATAGAACACGCAGCACATGTTACTGAATATCTTGCATGTACAGTATCATAAACATGGCAGATTTCAGTGTACAAGATCTGAAAGCTGTCATCACATGGCTTCAGAGGACTTGGAATCTAAAAATCATAAAGACTACTTTAAATTAATTTTTATTTTACTTTTGAATTTATTGGAAGGAATAATCACAATTTAGGCCTACTATTTAGCTCTACTGCCAGTAGACTATTCTAAGTACTATTCTACTATCCAGGAAACATTTTCAAAGTATCAATCAGGTTGTAAAGCAACTACCACCAGTGGCATTTGCTGGTGTAGACCCATATCACATTTAAATGTCAATTAATCTGATCCAGTCTCTCTCTAATGGCGGATTTGTAACTGTTTTCTGTCCTCTCATACTTCACACATGTCGGCACGAGAATGACTCACAAGTAAATTACAATTACACTAACGTATGGTTCTTTTGTTCAAGTATCAGATCACTCTGCAGACATAATGAAGTTCAAGTTCCGGTCCATCAACCAGATAAAGATCACAAAGCAATGGATAGCTTTGGCAATACAATCATGCTGAAGTGTGACTCTTTGAGAGCTTCAAGTGGACATGTTGATCTAGTGTTTCATCATAGTTAATTAATGTCATTTGTTTCGATTTTATCTAATGCAATAATATACACAGTGCTAGGTAGTAACTTTTTACATGTAATCTGGATACATTTATTACGAAAATTAAGTCCTTGCAAGTCCTTAGAGTACATACATTTTAAAATGCTCATAATCAGATTACAGTAAAAAAAATTATGAATTACATTAATAAATATTATTCACACAAGGGCAGTCAATTATTCATAATTTATTGATTCTCCCTAATTCTTCTTTTTTCTCTTTTAAATGTAATAGTGTATGTCATACCATTTAGCTTTATTCACAAATGTTGTTTAAATAAATTTGCAAACCATGCTTCTGAATTTGAGGGAAAATAGCACCTCTCAAGCAATTAGACCAGGTATTAAACAAAAAATGTTTTAAAGTTACTAGGGATAGCCATGAAACATTGCCATTATCATATTCAGTGACCTTCAATTACTGTCAATTCTGGAATCTGGACAAAAACATTTCAAACTTGGAAGACTTCGGTCATGTCATTTCAATGTCAGTGCAGGGATTCCCAAATGTTTTTGTCAGCCAAACCCCTTAAAATAAAATATTTACTTGAAGTATCTCTGTGGAAGTTAATATTTAAAATAATTTGACACATTTGCATGTTTACAGTTCTTTGATGTCGGTTAATCATAACATTAACATGCAGGTAAACAAAATCTTTATTTTTTTTTAGCTTTACAGTGTTTCAATTATTTTTATTTAAAATTTTAATGATTTAATTAATTACTAGGTTTTTATCAACTCACTATTGATTCACTATTATGGTGCGTTCAAGTCATGTCGGATAGATCGTATTTACGAGTTGAACGCACATGAACGCCACCACAAAGTCGTTATTACGAGTGGGAAACTCGAAATTTTCTTTAAGCCCCGAGTTTCCGAGTTGGGGGCGTGTCAATGAGAAACATGGCGGAATCGATGGATGCAACGTCTGTAGTTGACAGTAAATTTTTGTTTAAATTGATAGTTTAGTTGTCCTAGAAAATTGGTCATGTTCTTTTTACGCAGCTAGTTAATGAAATCCAAGTAAAAAAATGCAGACCCTGTTGTATTTTCTTGTAATTTATTAAAAGGTACACCGCCATCTTGTGTCGACTAAACTGACTTGAACGCACCTGACATCGTAATTATGACTTGTCAACTCGTAAGTACGAACGTCCCAGGAGGACTTGAACGCAGCATACGTTCACTAATATAATATTTAATGCATTTTATAATGTTCAAAATAGAATATATTTTCTTTCTTTCTATTTTTTTATGTCAATGTAGTATGTTTATTGTAAGTTAAAAACAAGTTTGATAAAAGTAATCTAAAAATGTACATTACCTAAAATGAGTAGCCTAGATTACATTACTAACAATCATATAATCTGAAATCATTAAAAGACTACAATTTGTTGTAATCTTTCCAGCTCTGTTTACATACTTTTAAGTGTGGCTTAAGTCCAGATATATGCTTGTACATTGTAGGTGGGCTTTTCCTGAATCTTCAGAATAAAACAATTGCATCATAGTCACAGGGGTTCACTTTTGTTTGGTTTTGTGAATGAGACTGTTTTCCCATTCTAAACAGACACACACTCTGTCTCCCAGGCCAGATCTCTTTACACGACTTGTTTCAATTATAGCAATGCTCCCAGAGAGGACGAACGACATACGATCTGTGTGCGAGTCTCAAACACCAGAGACTATTTGAGTCCTAGCTATTTGTGTGCACCATTGTCTGATGAAAAAACACACTAAACAGTATGTGAAACCAAGAGCACCTCTGATGTTCTGGCATTTAACTTGCAATAATCAATAGACTGATATTTATTGTAGGAAATTCTCAGTTCCTTTTAGCAATAAGTGTTTTCCAAGTAAGAAAGTACACAAGAGGAGTGACATCATTTGACACCAGCCAATCGGAGAGAGCTCCTCTAATTCATTAGGTTTTCATTACCTTTGGTGTGAGGTCAGGGCAAACTCAAAGGCAAAGTGACCAATCCCTTTACCAGGTGAGTTACGTTTTACATGCTGTCGTTTTTTACTTTAGTGAATATTTGTCACCCAAAAATGAAACTTCTGCCACCATTTACTCACTTCCGGATCATTCCAAACCTGTATGAATTTATGTCTTATCTGGAACACAAAATAAATGATTTTGAAGAATGTGTGTAACCAATTAGTTTCTGGTCCCCATTGACTTCAATAGCAATTTCTTCAATACTATGGAAGTCAGAGGGACCAACATCTGTTTGGTTACCTACTCTTCAAAATATATTCTCATAAAGGTTTGGAACAACTTGAGAGAGAGAGTAAACGATGACTGAATTTCCATTTTGGGTGAGCTATCCCTTTAAATGTTAAAGATTTCTCAAAAATCATCCTATATGTATTTCATGACAGTTTTGAACTTTATTTTCTCAATAATTTGGTCAGAGAAATATATTATTTATCCTCATCATAAAGGCCCCTCATGCAAAATAATCCAAAGTCACAATACGGTTTTTAAATTTGACTGGGTTTTGTTTCCACTAGTTGCACAATGACTGCCCATGCTTAACAAAATCAAGCGCTGCAGTAATTATCTCTCGCGGTGGGGAGCTCAGGAAAGCCAGTGATGTTGATGGTTTGATAGCAGAATTCTGCCTCTGCACAGCTGGTGTATGTCTGCATTAGACAAACCATAAAAACTATCCTTGACTTAAAGTTCAAAGTTGTAAAACTTACATAGCTAATACAATTATCTTTTCCTGCAAAAAAAATAAATAGACATGATTTTTGTGCAAAAACGTGTCACTAATATAACATTGTTGCATGTAAGCCTCAAATTTCACTAGAGAAACTGTAACACATCACATATCCCAATGGTATTAGACTGTGCTCTAAAAACCTCCTATGTTAATGAATTAACCTCAATATTTCATCATTTGATTTCAGGTCCAATTTCTTGCTTTAGTTAATCTATGCACAAAATATTCTGCATTGTACTCACACTTTAAAGTGGAAATTACTCCAAATTAATCCACAGAAAATCATTTGTCTTTGTAATCTTTAGTCAAAATCAGAAAATGGGCATCTCCTTGGGTATTCCTATGATGACGTCAGTTTGAAAGGCTTAAGCAGAACATCCTTAACCTTACTGACCAATCATCAGAGTACTGTAAAAAAAAAAAAAAAAAGTAAAACAATGATTATTGGCATATGTTTTACTAGTATTTAAGTTTTTCTACTTTGAGAGAAGAGTTTTAAACATCATATTAGGCATGTTAAAGACAAGTTATTATAACACATTAAGTTGCGTTGGTATGGAATTAATAAATGACATTTGCATTTGTCAAATAATTATCAATAATATCTGAAACTCATCATTATTTGGATGTTTTTCCAAAACTTTATAGATAGGCCTGCAGTATGTAAATCAATAAGTACATCGAACTCTGCTGAGTTTGCCTTTTTGTGTTAAATAATTTACTAAAATGGTTCGAAAAAATACTAAAGACATTCTCTGCCCTGGAGCACATTTTACTGCTAAATGCACAGTTAAGAATTGTTTTTCCACATCTCAAATGTATCAGAAAACTCTGCGTGCAAGCAGTACCTGAGATGTGCTTTGTATTGATTGTAAGGGTTGTATAGCAGATACTGAAGCATGTTCTGGCGTCAATGACACAGTGTAATGTTGTACAACATTAGAGCCAGGTGATAGAGTAACACTGAGCCACAAGCCACTTCCTGTGTGATAGGAGATAGCAGAGGAAAGTCTTACTTTTGCCAGATAGTGTTTCTCACACACACAGATCCCCAGCAGGGCTTCCGCTATCCCAGATCAAGTCTGTCTGTAATTAACATTCTGACTAACGCCAGGAGGAAACTCCGGAAACTTAACTGTTGTATTCAAATGGCTTACATTGATCAGTCGCTCTAATTCAAGCAGGTATTGACACTTCTTGACCTCTACATTATTAGATTCAGTGAAAGTCTAAACCATAGACTGTTCACAGACTGTCTGATTAAAAAAGGCATTCAGTTGTCCCATCGAGTCACAAATCTATCTACTAGGGGTGTAACAGTACACAAACATGATGGTTCGGTACAACAAATTGTTGCTCTGTCTTTAAAGGGGTCATATGATGCTGCTAAAAAGAACATTATTTTGTGTATTTGGTGTAATGAAATGTGTTTATGCGGTTTAAAGTTAAAAAAACACATTATTTTCCACATACTGTACATTATTGTTTCTCCTCTATGCCCCACCTTTTTGAAACGCATCGATTTTTACAAAGTTCATCGGTCTGAAAAAGCGAGGTGTGCTGTGATTGGCCAGCTATCCAGTGTGTTGTGATTGGCCGAATACCTCAAGCGTGTGGCGGAATTGTTACGCCCCTCACCATACTGTTGATGCCGTGTCCCGGCCGGAGCGACGAGTCAAAAACATTCAAATCCATTACAAACGAGGCATTTGTTGCATCCAGTGGGACATAATTGCTGATTATAATGACTTATACTGTCTTTTTACGCGTTGCGTTGCATTGCATCGCGCCACGTAAACATAAAACGCACTGCAGCTGTCTTCTAACTATGTTTCATTTAGAAACATAAAATCCAGGTTGTTTGTGGTTATTAAGTCATTGATTAGAAATTATTTATTTTTTAGTGAGCGAATGTTTAAAAATGCTAACTTGATGGCATTGCATTTTGTCTCAACAGCAATATTAGTTTGATGCATAACAGGCCGCAGGTTAGATAAGTCAGCCGTACGGGTAGAGAAGGCCTTAAACTTTCTATCACTTGATAAAACAGAAATAGAGAAAACTACAGGCACACTGGGTTCCCGCTTGTTCTGTAAACATTTGTGAATGTTGCTGCTATTATAGCGGGGACCCGACACATATCACTGAGAGCTGTTATCAGTTGTTTTTGGTTCACCTACAGCAGATGGAGGGTTTGGGCCCTGGCGTTGTGGCAGCGGCCGGAGAGCTCTCACAGGAGGAGGAAGACGAGCTGGGCCCACAGGCTTTGGTGGTTGTGGGGCCCGCCGTTTTTTAGTTGATATCTGGGGGCTTGCAGCAAAAGAGTGGGAGAGTCTGGTCCCAGCATAAACCAGTTCCTCCATTTTCTGTGAGAAGCTTAGAAGTGGAGATGTTGGAGAGAGGGATAATGTGTCTGGTGAGCAGGGCTGTGGCTCTGTTGTTTCCGGTGGCTGAAATATGTTGTCCTGGCTTCCCTGGCTGTTTTCCAGAAAGTCGTCCTTGGATGCTGAGTCTTGGAGCTGTTCTGATACGTCACAGTCTGTCTGTAATGAACTCTGTGGGCAGGGCTCAACCGTGATGGTGTCCATGAGCAGGGCTTGTTGTGGCTGCGTGGTGTTATCAGTGTCCTTGTGGGATGTGTCAACCACATGATGACTCGGAAGCTGATATGAAGTCCTGTGGGCACTCATACTCTGTCCAGGTGTGTGTGTG
>NW_015505355.1:1986409-2032182 GCF_001515645.1 Sinocyclocheilus grahami
TGACAATCAGTTTCGGCTTGTTTCTCTACACTTGGTATAAACTGTTGAGATTGACTAGGTTCATGGGACTCACCGGCTGTATGCTGATGGGGTCCGTGACGATGGTCTGCTGAGTGTTCTGCCTGTTTTGGAAATCCAGCAAGTAACTTTGTTTCAAGAACCGTAATCCTTTGTAGAAGTTTGCAGTAGTTCATGCAGCAAGTAGATTCAACAGGAGGCATTTTCTTTCTCTTCTGTTTGAATGTGGGCAGCTGTGTTTTCCCTTCTCCGGAATGTAAGCTGCTGGCCGTGGGAGTCTTCTTTTTCGTGGTATTATTCCAGTCCCAGAGAGTTTTTAGTTTTAGTGTTTGTGCCAAAAATATGTTGTTTGAGCACTGTGCTGATCTGCTGAAGTAAAAATCTTAGAAAAATCAAAGAAAAGTACAGAAATAGGGAGCAAAGCGCAGAGCAGTAAGCAAAAACGTCCGAACGGTAGCGAAGCCGGAAGTGCAGCCGGAGCTCTACTACTTGTACATTAATATTAAAGGTTACGATTAACAACAAACTATTAAATTCAAATGCTATATATTTTTAGATATAATAATCAACACTCAAATAAAAAAAAATTATGCAAACACATAAGTTGCACATAAGGCAGTTTTTATATTGTAAATAACTTCTAAATCTAATTTATTAAATCTATGTTAGTTGTTGAAATATAATTCACACAGTAGCTGTCACTGCCATTTGTTTTCATGTCAGATTTGTTTAAATATTAAATAATTAAGACATCACTAACAGATTAAGTAAAATTGTCACCTTGGAATTATAAGGTTCTATCTGACGTTTTTGTCAAAATGGAGTTATTCACGTATTCTTAATCTGTGACAACTTATTTACATTAAGTGATGTTTCTTTTGTAAACTGTGTACATTTTGGGCTGTTTTTTTTTTTTAGGTAACAAAAAGGGTTCTATCTACAGAAGTCTATGGTATGCAAAAACTTTGAAGCTCAATATCTCAAAACTGCTCAGAATGCAGATAGAACCTTATAATTCCAAGGCGACATGTAATTAAAAAAAGTGAAGTGACATGTGGCCAAGTATGGTGACCCATACTCGGAATTAGTGCTCTGCATTTACCCATCCAAAGTGCACACACACAGCAGTGAACACACACAAACCGTGAACACACACCCGGAGCAGTGGGCAGCCATTTATGCTGCGGCGCCCGGGGAGCAGTTGGGGGTTCGGTGCCTTGCTCAAGGGCACCTCAGTTGTGGTATTGAAGGTGGGAGAGAGTGCTGTACATTCATTCCCCCCACCTACAATCCCTGCCGGTACGAGACTCGAACCCACAGCCTTTGGGTTATGAGTCCGACGCTCTAACCATTAGGCCACGACTTCCCCATTAATAGGGTTATGTTTAGTGAAATGCTCTTCTCTAAACTTCATTTCTTTAAAGGTCCCATATTTTCAAAACTGAAATTTCCTGGCTTTTTTCATGATAACTGAGGTCTAGGTGCTATGTAACTACCATATAAGTTATAAAAAAGTCAGTCCACAGTAAAATTCACACAGCCTGCTTAAACTAGCTGTGATTTTTCACGAACCATTGTGACTTCCATAAAAAGTTGACATCAGAACTACACAGTCACCGCCGTTCAGACACCACCCCGAGCACCGCCCACCATCCCACTCTCCTTTTGCCAAACCCCCAGACAACATCACGTCCATTCTATTGCTGAACAACGACAACACGGAAACATGTCGAAAAGGTTAACTTTAACCACGAAACCAGATCAGCCGACCTGTAAGGTTACACTCTCACTCAAAGGAAGGACGATCTGACAGGATTGTTACTATGAGGTGGATCATATCTAACGTGTATAGTAAAGACAAACTCACCGTGTCTATCTAGTCATGATGAAGATGTATATACATTTCAATTTCAGCAGGCAACTATTTTTACAGCTACATTATTGTTCCAGCCACAATTAATCACAACAATGTATATACAATTACAAATGATTATATATAAATTGTCAGTTTGTTGTTTTATACACATGCACACAGACATTATTTCATACGGTCTAGGTGCTATGTAACTACCATATAAGTTATAAAAAAGTCAGTCCACAGTAAAATTCACACAGCCTGCTTAAACTAGCTGTGATTTTTCACGAACCATTGTGACTTCCATAAAAAGTTGACATCAGAACTACACAGTCACCGCCGTTCAGACACCACCCCGAGCACCGCCCACCATCCCACTCTCCTTTTGCCAAACCCCCAGACAACATCACGTCCATTCTATTGCTGAACAACGACAACACGGAAACATGTCGAAAAGGTTAACTTTAACCACGAAACCAGATCAGCCGACCTGTAAGGTTACACTCTCACTCAAAGGAAGGACGATCTGACAGGATTGTTACTATGAGGTGGATCATATCTAACGTGTATAGTAAAGACAAACTCACCGTGTCTATCTAGTCATGATGAAGATGTATATACATTTCAATTTCAGCAGGCAACTATTTTTACAGCTACATTATTGTTCCAGCCACAATTAATCACAACAATGTATATACAATTACAAATGATTATATATAAATTGTCAGTTTGTTGTTTTATACACATGCACACAGACATTATTTCATACACGACATAGTCGTGAGATGCAAGAAACATAGACATATGGCAAGAAATCTGTAGACGCGCCCATAACAACAAAATACAATACTTTATTGAACCTTTTCTGATAAGAAGACATTTTGTTTACAAGCTGTTTTATTGACGTCTTTCTGCGATTGAAACACTGATTGAGTGATTACACGAGAGATTAGATGTTCAGTCATGTTTATTAGGGGCCAAGCATCGATGGTGTGTAAGGCACCTAGTTTTCTTCTTCTTTGCTCTTGAAGTCTGGCAGCCCATAGAACCGTTTGGTAAGAAGTTATGAAATGTGGCACACAGATAGAAGACAGTCTCAACATTAACCATAGTCTCCAACTCAAACCCTCTAGAGCCACTAACAGCTCAAATTTGCACTCATGTTTATGCTACTAACTTTTGAACCAGTTTAGAAGCAAAATTCCTTTTTCTTCAGTTTCCTTAGCACATACATAAGGAAATTTAAATATCTGTGATCAAGATTTTTAACAGCTTTGAATTATGCAAAATACCTACTTTTTTTAACTCATCCTGTTTTCTGATTTTTACCAAAATTGTCTCAGGTCATCTTCAGACCATGCTGGCAAAAAGTTATGGAATTCAAGTTGACTAGTCAAAACGTTCTTGAATGGCGCATGAACGAATTTGACGAAGAGCATGCTCTTAAAATGGACGTAAAGCTATATCTCCACAACACTTCAGCGTATTCTAACCAAACTTGGTGTTTGTTACAACCATGATGGGAGGTTATCTGCATAGTTTTGGCACAGTGTCACCTAGTGGTCAAGAGATATGAATGGCTATATCTGCTTATAACTTCTGAATGGCTAAAAATCACAAGACTGGTCTCTTTAGATTCAATGTGACATTCCAAGTCAAACTATATCCAATTTTCCCATGTCAGCCTTTTTGGGCATCATTTTTAATTAAATTGCTATATTTTACGAACGCATTGACATATCGTTATGAAACTTGGTATGTTTCTTCGACACCATGCCCTGAAGGTACTCCAGAAGTTTTGGGGTAGCGCCACCTTGTGGTCAAAAATTCTAATTAGATTTTTCAAAAAATGGTAATAGCTGTTGATTAGTTCTGCCTATTTTCATGAGACTGGTCTTCATAGATTTATTGGATCATGCAGAGAGCATTGATACAAATTAGGCCATAATTCGCAAAATTATGATTTAGATTTTCTTTGAAAACCTGCTCTTTCGAACTCCTCCTAGGCGATTTGTCCGATTTTCACCAAATTTGACTAATTCATTTATCTTCAAACCTTGCCAGCAAAAAGTTTTGGATTTTATATTGATAAATGAAACAGTTTTGATTGAATTTGGTAACAGTGCCACCTATGATAAACCATTAAATCATATTACTTTTACTTTTCAGCCATTTTAAATTAACTTAAATGAACTGCTGCAGTTGGAGTGATGCCTGCTGCCATGCTTAGCTCCTTATTTTGCGTCTGTTGTGCTTGGCCCCTTAATTATAACTACTAGTAAAGAGGAAGTGATGATCATGTTCACACGTGCTACAGTGCCTAAACCTAGCGAGCTGTCACGCTAAATCAATGAGCAATAAAACTGCATCTATTGTTTAAATTTCCTGAAAAATAGAATTTGAAAGACGAGACATTTCTTTTTTCTTATTTATGGCCATTTATTGTTGATAACTGTAAGTATACATTTTCACATGCTACATTCTCAGTGGATCTCTCTCAGTTTGTTACCATAGAGTGAAAAACAGAGATTAAAACAGAAGAATTGAAAGGAAGAACAGCCTTGAGCAGCCACAGAAGGGAATAATAAAAGTAAGTCAAGGGAGCAAAAGCTCAGAAGTCCCATGTGTGCCTGTCTACTTGAATACTCATGTGCACAAGTTTATAAGAAACATTTCTAAAAATGCCCTACCTTAACTGATTTGATGAAATATATGTTTTATTTACTTCCCTGAGCCATTGTATATTTTAGGTGCTGAGTCAGGTCTGATCCTATGCCTCCCTCCAGTTATATTGTAACGAGTACAGTTATCAGGAAATGTATGGCAAAAACAGCTACAAATGGTCTTCAGTTGTGGTCATGTATCGGAAGTCATTAGAAATGGGTTTTGCATTAAATTAATTCCAGACAAGTATTGATTTCTCTGTATGGTGTTGTTGAGTCTTCAGCTCATGTTACTGCGGTCAGTGAAATGATGCAATTTTTGTCTGGATAATGCATTCCTTTATTCAAAAACATACATACAATGACATAAATACACAACTTCTATTTACATTTCTAAATAAAAAATGATATTTTGGGGTGTAAAGTGATAAATAAAAAGCAAATAGCCTCATTAAAAGAATTACGTTTTTGAAAAGAACACCTTATTGAGTGATTTTGGAGTTTATATTTATTAAACAGTGGTATTTCACAGTAAAAATACTTTTTAACTTAAAAAATACATTAAAATAAATATAAAAACGATAAAAAAAATACTATGTACACCAAGTGGTGATGACGCTACACAGTCCCAAAATTGCTTATTGTTCAAAAATGTCCTTGGTGGGATTTTGGAGAGAGATAATGAGTGAAATAATGAATAAAAGTGGCACTTTTTTCATTTTCTTTACCATTGACACACATTTGCCTTAGAAAGAAACCTTAATAAATTCTTGTAAAAATGACCCATCTTGTTGTTCTGAATATCTTCTCTCATTGTTGGTTGTCAACGCATTGAAGGTTTAACTTCACTGTATGCTTCTTGCCTCTTGACTGGTTTTGCAACAGGACCTAGATTCTACAATGTACACCAAGTGGTGATGACGCTACACAGTCCCAAAATTGCTTATTGTTCAAAAATGTCCTTGGTGGGATTTTGGAGAGAGGGGATAATTTGGTCTGGCAGAAGTTAGACTTATATTTACATATAAATATTTATTTTGTGAACCTATACTTAGCTGTACTGTCATAAAATACCATTCCCATCTAGACTATGATAAACTTGATTCTGAAGTAAATTTTTTGATACAGAAAAAAGCAGCTTCTATAGCCACAAGCACTCACATGCCTTTTTCCTCTGAGCTTTCAGCCAGGACCAAATTGGTCTCTCGGGTTTTTGTGAACAACATAAACGTTTCAAATAAAGCCTACTTTTTTCATTAGAGATTTCATTAGTGACTCTGTTTGAATGACTCGCAAAAATAACCATCAATATTCCAGTTGGTTTTATTACATCTGTCTATGTCTGTGGCCAAAACATATCAAAACTAAACCTATATCCTATACTAAACAACCTCTAACTCTAACTAATTTGTTTACCATATCTGCAATATTCTTTCTTCACACTATAAATGATCCTAGAATTATCTGTAGTACCTCACTTGGCTCCGTACACAGTAGTGCCAACCATTTAATTAGCTGTGTCTTCACAAAAAAAAAGAAAAGAAAAGTAAAGTGAATTAATGAGTGTTTTTACACTGCATGGATTTTGTTGTTCCTGGTTAGAATCACGAAGTGGAAAAGCCCTGCTGAATTGAGTATGACCATCTGTTGTTAGAAGGGAAAGTGTGATTGTTCAGTAGCTGTCTGAATAAGGTTTGAGAATGTTACATCATAAACAGCATTAATCAGTTAACAATAATCATAACCAACTAACGCATGAGGAGTTTGACTACACAAGGAATTCCCTTCTTAGTCATCATGAGTGCCATATTTCTGTAGTAAAAGCCAGGATGTGATGTTAATGTTGATGTTATGCTATGCTAGTAGTCATTTCTAACATAGAGATAATGCCATGTTAGCAGTGTCATACTGTAGGTCCTCAGAGCTACACTTCACAATGTCATTAGGTCTTGCTGTCAGGGCAACACTTGTGAAGTGTCCTGTAACCTCCAACAATAAGTGGCTCTTGTTCCTATTACAAATTTTTTTTTTTTTATGTATGTATGTGTACGTTAAAAGTACCATTCTGGCAGTGAGAACTATCCTGAACTAAATGAAGATTAATGTTTTGGCGTGTGATGGTGTTTATCGGGTAAGTGTAAATGGGGAGTCAGCGAGAGCTTAATTTGATTGACTACAAGAAGGTGGTGGACCCGCTCTCCTCCTCATGCTTGCAAAACTCAGTGAGTGAGAGAATCGTGCCAAAATTGCAAGCGCAGAGAATAGAAAGACGGAGCTGTACAAATCGATTTATTCCGGGAACTTTTTGCCCAACAAGTCATTTAGACATTTGCAACAGTTAGTTTTTTTTACACATACAGATTGGTTCTATGCAGTCAATCCGTTTTGCAGTTCTTTAAACTGTTGTTTTCGCTTGCAAATCACTGTTCACAGGCTTGCAGTGCTTTTGACCGTATTTTAGCGAAAACAGCGTGCCAAAAGTGTAAGCACGGAAAAATGGAAGTCAGAAGAATGCAGATCATATACATTTTGCGTTAGCATGAAGCTGCAGTTTCACAATACATGAATTACGAGTAACAGTAAAATGCAACAAATCATTTTTTCTCACGCTTGAAATGCAATTTACACCTTTACAAAGCTTCTCTTGCGCATTGCAAATTGAATTTACGCTTACAGTCTTATGTACACTTCCACAACTCTCACCCTGCGTTTGCAAATCTTTTAGGCATTATTTTACCTTCATAATTTAAATGAAAACGAAAAGAGGCAGTGGTGTTTGAAATTAGATTTTTAACCAACAGCGTTTCTCAATATCACAATCTAAAAAATGCTGGGTTAAATACAACCCAGTGCTGGGTAAAATAGGGACAAACCCAGCAATTGGGTTGTTTTGACCCAGCAGTTGGGTTACTACCCAGAAGGTTGGGTTAAACATTTAACCCAACCGCTGGGTCAAAACAGCCCAATTGCTGGGTCTGTCCCTATTTTACCCAGCACTGGGTTGTATTTAACCCAGCATTTTTTAGATTGTGATATTGAGAAACGCTGTTGGTTAAAAATCAACAATTAAGGGTAGTTTTAAAACAAATTACTTTTCATGCTACATTTATTTTATGTCCAATACATTGTCTCTCTAATGCTGTAAGCAATGGAAACAACGTTTTCATGGAAAGCGGCACATAGCTGTGAAATAAGCGGAATAATGCAGGCAGCTGGTCATTATCACAAAATATAGCCCTTCAGGGCGATACAAGACCTGATCCTGATCCCTGTCAACGTTTAGTTTGCGATAATGACCAGCTGATTGCATGATCTCTGACATACACTCGCACACACATAAAATGACACTAAATATAATGAACAGGCAGACTAAAATACTCTGCGAGTGAATATTACTGGGAAAATGATGTGAACCTCTTGACCTGCAGAGCGATATCAAAAAATAATCCAATTTCGGATCCTTGCACTTCAGTATTCTGTTTTAGAGCGATGAGATCTGATCAAAAGAGATGTTCAAGGACCTCGGAAGAGAGATGTAGAAGCTCATGAGACAGAAAAGATTTGCGAAGCTCAGTCAAGAACATCTGGATGCTCCACAGTGTCACTACAATAATGTTTGGAGAGCAACATATACAGTAGCTGATACAAATTATGTTAAATAACTCTAAAAACCTTAAATGAAAAGAAAGATTAATTGTGAAATAATATGTAAGAAATAGAAATGCAGTGGGATGCTGGGACCTGCATGACTTATAATTTTGTCCAATGAATTCAAACACTAGTTGCATGTGAAAAAGTGTACAGTGGAGGATCACGATGTATTTCTGTGATCTAAAATTCAAAAGAATCCAGGTCTTGCAATATTACAATGATCAAAACTTGAATAAATCAATAATTGAGGAGTTCAACCCCAAGAAACAGACTGACTTTAGTCCCATGGAAATGCAGTGCTTTGAAAACCACAAAAATATACATGAACTAAACAGGTTTGAAAAGGTGAACGGGACAAAAATATCAGCAGCTTCAGACAGCATCTGGTTGAAGTTTATCTATAAATTTCAGTTATTACTGCCTAAATCCATACTTTAGTGCAATGCAGTGTGTATGTCTATGCATCATTTTCTAGAATATTATTCAGTTCCCCTGCTGCACCATCACAGATCCCCTACACGTGCTTCACTGTCATAGTGAAAATGTCATTTGTAAGTTCAGCAGAATTCAGCTCATCCTGGATGAGGAAAAAAAATACTTTCCAGCAACTCTACATTATGCAGTATAGTATTTTTGCAGAATGATTTAGTAAACAAATTCGAATTCCACTGAGGTTATGTGCAGAATTTATGGTACATATATATTTTATGCCTATTAAATGCATAGAACTGTCTCCATGTGTGCCGAGTGTATTCATTATTAATGTGACCACTGCAAAGGTTAGGACTGCGTTTGAGAGGAGTTATTGCACACTGTCTTCATCTTAGCATGGCACTATAAACCTACAATAATATGGAATAATGTTAAACACTCTATGACATCCCTTCCTAAATCAGGTTGAGATTATTTTATTTATTCAGCCCATAAAAAGGAATTCGATTTCAGCCTTTCTTCTTTAAAACGGAAAATATGCATTGCATTAATGATCCATTAACCTGATTTTATGTGTGACTTTGATGTAGTGACCTCCTCTCCTTCAGCGGCCGCAATCACTTTAGTCATGCAAACAGAAGAGCTAACAGCTCCTTACTTACAGTGTGTCTCATCTTAAACCAAACCAGGCTGAAAGAGTCCATCAAGAACTGAGTATAAAAATCAATTCATTTCACTTTTTCAGGCTGCATATGAAAAATGTCCAGAACTAAGCGGATTGTTGTCTGGATATCGACTGACTGTTTTTGCTGACACAAATGATTCCAATTTCCTATTCATTTCATTCAGTGTGTGAGATCAGTTTATCAATAAAGTTTTTTTTTGTTTTGTAAGTAAATATTTCACATTTACACTGTATAACTGCAGGTAATTTGGAAAAGACCAAGCAGGTGCAGGTAACACAGGGATAGCATCATATAACTATAGATTCAACATAACTCATTTATTTGTTCTGGTACAGTTGATTAGTACTGCTTGCAAAAGATCTGACCACTGTGAACTTGTCTTACATTTATATAGATAACCTTTTCATTGTCTGAAACCATATTATTTGCAATACATCTTTCAGTTTGAACCACATGAACCTCATGCATCTGTATCGTATTCAATATAAAAATAATTACAAACATTTTACTAACACCTTTGTCCATTATTTTACCAAAGCTATTGTTTTGTTTTGTTTTTTTACTTTGTTACTGTCAGGAATATGGACCTGTTTTGTTGTGTTTTCTCCTATGTGCTCCCCGTGACCCAGTTTTTCCCTCTCGTTGAGTAGTCATTTGATTCAGCTGTATCCCGTTAATTACCCCTCGTTAAGCCCTGTATTTAAAGTGTTGTCTGTTCCCTGAGTCCTTTGTCTGGTGTCGTCCGTAACTAAGTAACGTAATTAGTTACTTTTTTAGGGAGTAACACAATATTGTAATGCATTACTTTTAAAAGTAACTTTCCCCAACACTGGGAAAGAGTACTCGCACGCTGTGAGACCTTATACAGTCTATGTGTGAGACGTGCTTTCTGTGTGTGTATGCTTCAGTGTCTGTGCTCAGAAAACCGGACCGAATTGAGTTCTCTCTTGCGTCTGCTCTTCTCTTACTCTCACATATTGACATTTTTGAATGTTTTATGCGACGTGCAGTAAGTGTATGTTAGCTTATGTCCCATCGATTCATATGTTTTGTACAGTGTTTCTTTTGTTTCCCGTGTTTTCCCCATGCATCCCCTCACCGCTTTGTTAATCTCTCTAGCCTGTAAGGACCTGCACCTTGTAGAGTATGCGGTTGAGTTCGACGATGCTGCGCTGAACTCACTGTTCTGGATCGGGGCAAACTACCACCGCCCCGTCGACCTCCTATAAAAATAATTACAGACATTTTACTAACACCTTTGTCCATTATTTTACCAAAGCTATTGTTTTGTTTTGTTTAGTTTTTTTACTTGGTTACTGTCAGGAATATGGACCTGTTTTGTTGTGTTTTCTCCTATGGCTCTTCTCTTACTCTCACATATTGACATTTTTGAATGTTTTATGCGACGTGCAGTAAGTGTATGTTAGCTTATGTCCCATCGATTCATATGTTTTGTACAGTGTTTCTTTTGTTTCCCGTGTTTTCCCCATGCATCCCCTCACCGCTTTGTTAATCTCTCTAGCCTGTAAGGACCTGCACCTTGTAGAGTATGCGGTTGAGTTCGACGATGCTGCGCTGAACTCACTGTTCTGGATCGGGGCAAACTGGACCTGTTTTGTTGTGTTTTCTCCTATGTGCTCCCCGTGACCCAGTTTTTCCCTCTCCTTGAGTAGTTATTTGATTCAGCTGTATCCCGTTAATTACCCCTCGTTAAGCCCTGTATTTAAAGTGTTGTCTGTTCCCTGAGTCCTTTGTCTGGTGTCGTCCGTATTATGTGCTACGTGTGTGTTCCTGTCAAGCCCTGTGTTACCCCTCGTGTTGGACTATTAAAAACTGTTATCCTGAATCTCCTTCGTCTCCGTGCTCCTTTGCTCCTCACAGTAGCATTGTGACAGAACATTTATTTGTGTGTAATTCTCTATTCATGCAACGGGAAAGAGCAGTGTTGGGGGTAACGCATTACAAGTAACGCGAGTTACATAATCAGATTACATTTTTCAAGTAACTGAGCTGGAAGGAAGCTATCATCCGTTGTCTGAAGAGTGCCTATCCCCGATCCAGAGCACAGCCCACCATCACCCCGCTGTGTAGAGCTCAGGCCCGAGCCCATTGTGACCGACAAGCCATCGCCATTAGGTGCAAGAGCCAGCTACAATGCCTGCCACGAGGGAAAAAGCCGTGGACAGCGAGAGTGTGGCTGAGGGTGAGCTGATAGTGGACCTGGAACCATGGAACACTGAAGGAGAGTTTGTGGATGCATATGCTGACCTGCCCCCTCTCCTCCCTCCTTCGTTGGAGCCCTCTGTCAGTCCTGTCCCCACATCAAGCCCAGAGAGTGCTGCTATTCCCATGCTAAGCCCTGTATTTAAAGTATTATATGCTACATGTGTGTTCCTGTCAAGCCCTGTGTTACCCCTCATTTTGGACTATTAAAGACTGTTATCCTGAATCTCCTTTATCTCCATGCTCCTTTACTCCTCACAGTAGCATCGTGACAGTTACACTTTCTGTATTGCTTATCTTTTCTTTACTTTTTTAATAAGGATATAACTTATGTATTATTTTTATTTTCATGGTTTGGCTTTTTTTTACTATTTTACTGTCTAATGAGAATGATGGGAAATCAAGTTGTCCTGGAAGATTGTGGCCTCATAAATGTGCTAAATGATTAGCATTTTGTGGTCCGTAAACTCTCTTATAAAATTACTTCTTTTTTTTCAGTATAAACTCAGTTCAATCCAAAACTATTGTTTAATGGCAAACAAAAAGCAATGTGTGGACTCCCAATAATAAGACAATCTATGCCATAGCTACCTTTGTTTGTTACCATGCCAACTAACCACCTTCACCTGTCTCTTGTTATCCCCTGGTTAACTTGTGTGTATATATACCCCAGTGTTTTCCTCAGTTCTGGATCCTATATGGATATTTTGTGTAGTTTGGTCAGTTCAGTTTGAATTCCTTAACCCTTGCCGTCGGATTTGATTTTGTTATGTGATATTAGTTAATGTTTTTATGTGACTGCACCTGGATCCTGCTTTTCTTCAATTCTGAAGCACCATTTCCTCCCACCTCCCATTTTTTTCTATCACCATGTCCCTTTAGGAGCTCCAAACTATTGTTCATCAACAGTGTACAAAATAAACAGTACAAGTAGTAATCATAATTACACTTCATTATGATTAATTACACTTCATATTGTCAGTGCTTACTCCATGATTCTGTAACTGATAGGCTGTCAACTTTGAACGTTTGCTACTAGTACGTACAGTCATTCTGTCATGAATTAATGCAACACATATCCCTGAATAATCTACAGATCTTACAGTCATAAATTGGTAATGAGGATTGTCTCACAGTTCATTATATACATGTGTGCATTCAGCTGCAAATGGAAGTATTTTTCATTAAGGAACTGTGTTAATTTAACACAGCCCTCAAGCTAAGTGTGAATATACAGGGTAAGTGGGTTCTGGTCACTTGGGTCCTCACTAAATTCAGTTAAGACCCAGTTACCCCAGTGGTCCCTGTCTCTCTGTGTGCTCTCCAGATGAAATAAGGCCCTTCATTCTTACACAGTCCCAGACTGGATGATCAGAAATCAGTATTAAACTCTTTATACCCTGTAATCATTTGTATTTATTACATATAATGATTATTTTAGGTAAAGAGTCATTTTGAGAGTTGAGGAGCAGAGAATTGGATTTCATACAGTTTTAATCTTTGTTCAGGGTTTGGGATGAAAGTCAGCTGCAGGGTAAATTTCCTCCTTATCCACACACACACACACATGTAGCTTTTGGATTAATAATAGTAGGACAATTTTGTGCAATATAATTCCTTGTACAACATAATCTGTAACTAAGAGTCAAAATGTAAATGAACTGAAGAGATGAACTCTATAGACAGGGAAATGTAGGAGCTGCATAGATCTGATCTGAAAAGTCCAGTTCACCCAGTGCACTTAATTTCAGAAGAATTTGCACAGTCTGGAGGTAAACAGAGTGAAATATGCCTGAAATATTAGAGAAGTGGCTTAATACTTCTACGGATTTTCTGCATGTATAATGCAAGACTTATGGCTTAATTGTGGGTCTATAAATACGTTACTCTGGGAAAGCTGGTGCATTTATTAAGACTCGTATAATAAAACTGAAACAAACCGAATTATGAAAATGTATTATTTTTCAAATGTAGATGCATCATTTTAAAGCAGCGTTCCAGAAAGTCATACTGTTATTATGTCAATAATGCATTAGTGCTTTACCATAGAGCACGTTTTAAGGCTGAGTGTTACGAAGATATAAACGATGACACAAGCAACTGTTTGAAGTTTAAAATGCCTTTCTTGCAAACATGCAGCTTTTCACTTCACAGGATGTTAGTTGATTGTGGGTTATTGTGATGTTTTTATCAGCTGTTTGGACTCTCGTTCTGACGGCACCCATTCACTGCAGAGGATCCGTTGCTGAGCAAGTGATGTAATGATTTCTTCAAATCTGTTTCCAGTGAAGAAACTAAATCATCTACATCTTGGATGGCCTGAGGATGAGTAAATTCTAAGCAATTTTTGAAATGTTGGGTGAATTATTCCTTTAAGTGAGTTGAAGATGCCTCATGTAGAATAAAACAAATCTGGCACGAAACAGTGAGAAAGGTGATTAATGTTCTGCTGCTAATATTTAGACAGAATGTAATTAATGCCTGCATATCAACCCAAGAGACCTTTAAACAAAAACACCGGAGAAGAACAAAACAACAAATCTGTCAGACGCTTCATTCACACCGAAGACTTTTAACTGAGTAATTAAGACGTCTGCTTAAGGACAGTTGCATTAGATAGTCAAGCCAGTCTGTGTCTCCAGTGAATTCTGATCCAGATGAATTAAAGATAATGCTTCTCTCTCAAATGAACACAGCATCTCAATGCAGGTAAATTCAGCTCTGTGGCCTGTATCACAAAGCCGGTTTCAGTTTTTACCCAGGTAAGTTCACGTTTAGTTTGAGCAAACTCTGAGTTTTCGGCCTCAAGAAAGTGGGTTGGTTTTGAGCGGGTTTCGTCATCATGGTAACTTACGCTACATGGCTACCCTGCTCCGGAGCAGGTTTTATTCTGGTTTAGAGATGACAAGCCCAAACTGGTTTCAGTTTTTACCCAGGTAAGTTCACGTTTAGTTTGAGCAAACTCTGAGTTTTCGGGCTCAAGAAGGTGGGTTGGTTTTGAGCGGGTTTCGTCATCATGGTAACTTACGCTACATGGCTACCCTGCTCCAGAGCAGGTTTTATTCTGGTTTAGAGATGACAAGCCCAGTGAGCAAAGTGACATATCTGATGCAATGAAGCCACTCCCCCATATCATATCTCTCGCTCCAAATTAAAGCAGTTTGAAATCAGAAGTTTTAGAGATGACAAGCCCAAACTGGACCAATCAGCCATGAGCAAAGTGACATATCTGATGGAATGAAGCCACTCCCCCATATCATATCTCTCGCTCCAAATTAAAGCAGTTTGAAATCAGAAGTTTAAAATATGGCTTTAAAGTGCATGATTTCAGTGATAGACATGATGATCAAAATCAAACAGATGTTTTTTAGCAGTTATGAGCTGTAAAGGCAGCCCTATTCTGGAAAAGGGGGCAGGGTGCAGCAGCTCATTTGCATTTAAAGAGACATGCACAAAAACAGCGTGTTTCTGCTTTCACTCAAAATAGGCATTTTCAAAATGATATAATAAATAATCTTTGGGGTATATATGAGACAAATTTGTGGGGTATACATCAGACAAATGTATAAGATAAATTTACTTGGGAAACAAAGTTGTTTCAATAGTTTGTAGAAAATAGAATAAACTGTTGTCTACACTGCCAATTTTATTTGTGGTCAAACTGATTATTGTCAAATTGGTTTTAACAGTAAATCTAATCAAAATTCATGAGGTTTATGCTTAAAACAACTGAATAACAGCTAAACAACTTAATATAAAACATAAAGAGATATATTATCTGAAATGAAATCTTTATGATTACTTTTTTATTTTAAATAAATAGTTTAGCTCGATACTTTTGAAGAAAAAAGTAATTTATTTATTATTTATTTATTTATTTTTGCAATGCTGACAAATACATGAAAATGATTAACATGTGTTGTTATCTCCCTGAAGGCTGTTACCTTGACGTAAACTTGATGCTGCCTTCTTACCCCATTTCTTTCTCTTCCCTTTTTGTGCACATTCTGACATATTGTTGCAGGTTGGGTTTCCATGCGAGTGGCTCTCTACTCTACTGTTCACAAAAAAGAAGAATAAAAGATCTGTCAGTGTGGTTTCAATGGCCATGAAAGCCTTGCATATAGTAAGTGAAGAAAACTTTCAAAAAGCTAAGGTTTGAATACAAGCCTTGCAAGAGTAACACACAGATCTCGACTATCAAAGACAAATACAAGTAAAACATTCAAAAGTCATATACAGTAGTTACATAAACTGTAAAGAGCGACAATATGCCATTTACTGTATGCAGTCTGGTTTAATATTAAATATTTGTTATTTATAAAATATATATAGTTTTTAAAAAGTACATATTTAAACATTTAAGAACTTTTTAAAGATTTATATATATATACACTATAAAAAATGCTGGGTTGGTCCCAACGTTGGGTCAAATATGGACTAACCTAGCTGTTGGGTTAAATTTTTTAATTAAAGTTTTAACCCAAAAGTTGGGTTAGTCCATATTTGATGCAACGTTGGGTTGAAACAACCCAGCATTTTTTAGAGTGTATATATGGTATAATACATAATATAACCTATTTCACAGGTGATACACAAAATAGAAGACAAAACAAGAGTAAGTTCATTCATCTACATTCATACACTGGAGTCGAGACCTGCCATGACTCTCGTGTTGTTATCGTTTTGGGCCACCATTGGAGTTACGGTGGAGACAGCCAACATGTGAGTGTGTGTTAAATATGTATGGCCAGACACAGCACATGGGATCAGGCTAATGTGACTAGCTGAGCTTATCTATAATGAATGAACGCCGTCCTAATGTTATGCTACATACTGCTGGACATTAATCAATGCTCATGTTTTTTTGCACCTGCTGTCACAATGACAGCCAAGACTAGTCGTGAACTTTTTTGAGCTTTTAGTGATGTTTGCTAATGCAAGCATGAACATTATTGTTTTATTTATTTATATATATATACTGTATATAGGATATATTCGGATATAGATATAGGATCCATAATTCAGTGCATTTATTGATTGGAGAGAATTAGAAAAATGATTGAGAAAAACATATACTTAAACAAAATAGCCTCAGCTGTTTTCACATGTGACTTAGCAAGTCGTCACTGGGATTCAATTAAGAGCAGAAAATGTGAACTCAAGCACACATGCAATTTGTGCGGATGGTCCGTTAGCTCTTGTTGAATATCATTGCTTCTCATTAAGTAGGTTTCATGACAGAGATAGATACAACTTTTAGATGAACAATTCTTCCAGCACGGTAATTTAAATGAGTAATATCTTTTTTATTTTTTTCCTAAGGTCTACTTTTTGTTAATCACGTTTTTTTTCATGAGCATTTTCTACCCTCTCTCTCTGAGCCTTTTACAGCAGAGGCTAGTTTGCTGTTGAGTCCTTATTGCATTACATTATCATTACATTTGCAGATCAGATATTCAGTCTTTATTAATCTCATATATTTGCATTATTATCACATTTAGTTTCTTTTAATTAAAAGAATTAGAACTTAACAATTTGAGTAATTATGGGTCCTTCAATCTTTGTGGATGACAGTTGAAGAAATATAGTATACCTGAAGTACAGTATAGTGAAAATAAAGACAGTGGACAGAGGTAGATTTCTGCAGAGGCACTCCTTACTCATTTTACTCAGACAAAAACAAGCAGATACCTCAAACAGTATCAAAACATAGGAAGTGCAAATTGGTTTGGTTTGGTTTGGTTTGTTTATTTATATAGTACTGCTAAAAACAACCGAGGTTGGACCAAAGTGCTTTACATAGTATCAGTACAAAAACCGCAAACAGACAATAATAAAAGATCATATCATAGGCATCAACATTTACCCCATACAATTTAGGCTGTTGTAGGCTGCCAGAACTAAGTGAGCTTTCAGCAGGTTCCTGAATACTGATAAGGACGTAGCAGATTTAATAGATAAAGGCAACCATAACTGCAAAAGCACGATCACCTTTTTGAAGGCGGTTTGTCCTTGGAACTGTAAGTAGTTTTTGGTTTTCTGACCACAGTGCTCTAAAGGGATTATAAGGGATCAGCAGATTAGTAAGGTACATGGGGGCCTTATTATTTAAAGCTTTATATACAAACATTAAAATCTTATATTTGATTCTAAAATGAATGGGGAGCCACCGCAAATTTTCTAAAACTGGTGTAATGGACTCAGATTTCTTGACCCTCTTTAAGAGCCTCGCCACCGCATTTTGCACAGATTGCAGGCGTGCCAGAGATGCGGTGGAGATGCCACCATATAGAGAATTACAAAAATCATGACGTGATAAAGTATGAATGACTCTTTCAAGGTCTACATTTGATAAGAAAGGTTTAATTTTTGCTAAAAGATGCCGATGATAAAAGCAGGCCCGCACCACCGAATTGATTTGCTTTTCCATTTTTAATTTATCATCGATTATGAAACCTAAATTTCGTACCGACGTTTTACAGTACGGTGCCAACCCGCTCGAATCTAAAAGGACCTTGGCAGAGTCATTTGACTGGCTAAATACAATGACCTCTGTTTTGTCCTTGTTTGCCAGATTGAGCATTGATTTAGTACAGTTGATTAACAAGCAAACTTTTGTTAATCAACTGTACTAAACTCAAAGATGCACAGTCGAACACCTGCTTTAGCAAACGACTAGGCATCATATCGTTTACACAAAAGGTGGGTTTCAATTTTTGCACAATGTCTTGTAATGTTGATACAGTAACAGGCTGAAACTCCCTCCACTCTGCTATGCAGGCAGGTGAGTCTGATGGATCGATAGCCCCTGATGGAATCTGGGAACGTTGATCAGTGATCTTTTGACTGAAGAAATATAAAAACTATATACAGTATATACTATTCAGTGGATTAATAACAGAGTTTATGATGGAAAATAAGAATTTCGGGTTATTAGCATTAGCATTAGAAATAAGGCTTTTTTGCATCGCTTGCAGCTTTCTGAAACTTGAATAATGAATCTCTGAAGGATTCATAGTGAACTTGGAGCTTGCTCTTTTTCCATCTTCTCTCTGCCTGCCTACATTGTCTTCTGAGGGAGAAAGTCAATTCATTTAACCAGGGATTTATTTTAGATTTATGTTTTCTAGGTCTTAGCGGACCAATACAGTTCATAATATCGACACATGTTGATTTTAACAGAGACCAGTGTTCCTCAACACCTAAAAGCGAAGAGAGATTAAGAGATTGCACTTGGTTTTGAATAGTGCAGTAAACTCAGCATTTGAAGTAGCGTGTAATTGCCTTGACCAACCCAAGGAGTCTTCTAAAAATACTGGTTGGATGGTAGTAGAAGTATTAAATGTGATAGGCATATGATCAGAAAATTTTGACCCACAAACCTTTACATCTTCAATTTGCAAATTATGGGTTAGAACCAGGTCTTACATATGGCCTCGATTGGGAGTAGGGCTATTTACCCATTGCACTAGGTCGAAAGATTCAATCAGATTTACGAAACTCACTTGCAAGTATGTCCTTACCACAGCAGATATGCACATTAAAATCACCCAAGAGCAAAAAGCGATCATACTTCGTGGACATTTCACTCAAAAAATCTGAGAATTCCTGGACAAACAGTCTATTTGGTTTCGGTGGCCGATAGACTAAGCCAACCGTCACCGGGTTTGTAGCTGCTATTTGGAATAGTTGAAATTCAAAGCTTTGTAACGGTTGAGCCTGGAGTATCTGACAGTGAATATTTTTTTAATGTATAGTCATCAATATCCCCTCTCCCTCCCCTCTCCCAATAGGGCGAGTAAAGTTAATACCTGAGTAGTCCTCGGGCAAAAGTTCAGAAATCAGCGAACAATCTCCTACCTTAAGCCAGGTTTCTGATATGAAGAGGAAATCCAGTTGATTCGTCATAATAAAATCATTCAGGATGAACGTTTTGTTTACTAGCGAACAAGCGTTTATCACCGCAAGTTGAATTGGTGTTGATTCCTTGATACGAGGCTGCTCATGTGGTCAAACTGATTATTGTCAAATTGGTTTTAACAGTAAATCTAATCAAAATTCATGAGGTTTATGCTTAAAACAACTGAATAACAGCTAAACAACTTAATATAAAACATAAAGAGATATATTATCTGAAATGAAATCTTTATGATTACTTTTTTATTTTAAATAAATAGTTTAGCTCGATACTTTTGAAGAAAAAAGTTATTTATTTATTATTTATTTATTTATTTTTGCAATGCTGACAAATACATGAAAATGATTAGCATGTGTTGTTATCTCCCTGAAGGCTGTTACCTTGACGTAAACTTGATGCTGCCTTCTTACCCCATTTCTTTCTCTTCCCTTTTTGTGCACATTCTGACATATTGTTGCAGGTTGGGTTTCCATGCGAGTGGCTCTCTACTCTACTGTTCACAAAAAAGAAGAATAAAAGATCTGTCAGTGTGGTTTCAATGGCCATGAAAGCCTTGCATATAGTAAGTGAAGAAAACTTTCAAAAAGCTAAGGTTTGAATACAAGCCTTGCAAGAGTAACACACAGATCTCGACTATCAAAGACAAATACAAGTAAAACATTCAAAAGTCATATACAGTAGTTACATAAACTGTAAAGAGCGACAATATGCCATTTACTGTATGCAGTCTGGTTTAATATTAAATATTTGTTATTTATAAAATATATATAGTTTTTAAAAAGTACATATTTAAACATTTAAGAACTTTTTAAAGATTTATATATATATACACTATAAAAAATGCTGGGTTGGTCCCAACGTTGGGTCAAATATGGACTAACCTAGCTGTTGGGTTAAATTTTTTAATTAAAGTTTTAACCCAAAAGTTGGGTTAGTCCATATTTGATGCAACGTTGGGTTGAAACAACCCAGCATTTTTTAGAGTGTATATATGGTATAATACATAATATAACCTATTTCACAGGTGATACACAAAATAGAAGACAAAACAAGAGTAAGTTCATTCATCTACATTCATACACTGGAGTCGAGACCTGCCATGACTCTCGTGTTGTTATCGTTTTGGGCCACCATTGGAGTTACGGTGGAGACAGCCAACATGTGAGTGTGTGTTAAATATGTATGGCCAGACACAGCACATGGGATCAGGCTAATGTGACTAGCTGAGCTTATCTATAATGAATGAACGCCGTCCTAATGTTATGCTACATACTGCTGGACATTAATCAATGCTCATGTTTTTTTGCACCTGCTGTCACAATGACAGCCAAGACTAGTCGTGAACTTTTTTGAGCTTTTAGTGATGTTTGCTAATGCAAGCATGAACATTATTGTTTTATTTATTTATATATATATACTGTATATAGGATATATTCGGATATAGATATAGGATCCATAATTCAGTGCATTTATTGATTGGAGAGAATTAGAAAAATGATTGAGAAAAACATATACTTAAACAAAATAGCCTCAGCTGTTTTCACATGTGACTTAGCAAGTCGTCACTGGGATTCAATTAAGAGCAGAAAATGTGAACTCAAGCACACATGCAATTTGTGCGGATGGTCCGTTAGCTCTTGTTGAATATCATTGCTTCTCATTAAGTAGGTTTCATGACAGAGATAGATACAACTTTTAGATGAACAATTCTTCCAGCACGGTAATTTAAATGAGTAATATCTTTTTTATTTTTTTCCTAAGGTCTACTTTTTGTTAATCACGTTTTTTTTCATGAGCATTTTCTACCCTCTCTCTCTGAGCCTTTTACAGCAGAGGCTAGTTTGCTGTTGAGTCCTTATTGCATTACATTATCATTACATTTGCAGATCAGATATTCAGTCTTTATTAATCTCATATATTTGCATTATTATCACATTTAGTTTCTTTTAATTAAAAGAATTAGAACTTAACAATTTGAGTAATTATGGGTCCTTCAATCTTTGTGGATGACAGTTGAAGAAATATAGTATACCTGAAGTACAGTATAGTGAAAATAAAGACAGTGGACAGAGGTAGATTTCTGCAGAGGCACTCCTTACTCATTTTACTCAGACAAAAACAAGCAGATACCTCAAACAGTATCAAAACATAGGAAGTGCAAATTGGTTTGGTTTGGTTTGGTTTGTTTATTTATATAGTACTGCTAAAAACAACCGAGGTTGGACCAAAGTGCTTTACATAGTATCAGTACAAAAACCGCAAACAGACAATAATAAAAGATCATATCATAGGCATCAACATTTACCCCATACAATTTAGGCTGTTGTAGGCTGCCAGAACTAAGTGAGCTTTCAGCAGGTTCCTGAATACTGATAAGGACGTAGCAGATCTAATAGATAAAGGCAACCATAACTGCAAAAGCACGATCACCTTTTTGAAGGCAGTTTGTCCTTGGAACTGTAAGTAGTTTTTGGTTTTCTGACCACAGTGCTCTAAAGGGATTATAAGGGATCAGCAGATTAGTAAGGTACATGGGGGCCTTATTATTTAAAGCTTTATATACAAACATTAAAATCTTATATTTGATTCTAAAATGAATGGGGAGCCACCGCAAATTTTCTAAAACTGGTGTAATGGACTCAGATTTCTTGACCCTCTTTAAGAGCCTCGCCACCGCATTTTGCACAGATTGCAGGCGTGCCAGAGATGCGGTGGAGATGCCACCATATAGAGAATTACAAAAATCATGACGTGATAAAGTATGAATGACTCTTTCAAGGTCTACATTTGATAAGAAAGGTTTAATTTTTGCTAAAAGATGCCGATGATAAAAGCAGGCCCGCACCACCGAATTGATTTGCTTTTCCATTTTTAATTTATCATCGATTATGAAACCTAAATTTCGTACCGACGTTTTACAGTACGGTGCCAACCCGCTCGAATCTAAAAGGACCTTGGCAGAGTCATTTGACTGGCTAAATACAATGACCTCTGTTTTGTCCTTGTTTGCCAGATTGAGCATTGATTTAGTACAGTTGATTAACAAGCAAACTTTTGTTAATCAACTGTACTAAACTCAAAGATGCACAGTCGAACACCTGCTTTAGCAAACGACTAGGCATCATATCGTTTACACAAAAGGTGGGTTTCAATTTTTGCACAATGTCTTGTAATGTTGATACAGTAACAGGCTGAAACTCCCTCCACTCTGCTATGCAGGCAGGTGAGTCTGATGGATCGATAGCCCCTGATGGAATCTGGGAACGTTGATCAGTGATCTTTTGACTGAAGAAATATAAAAACTATATACAGTATATACTATTCAGTGGATTAATAACAGAGTTTATGATGGAAAATAAGAATTTCGGGTTATTAGCATTAGCATTAGAAATAAGGCTTTTTTGCATCGCTTGCAGCTTTCTGAAACTTGAATAATGAATCTCTGAAGGATTCATAGTGAACTTGGAGCTTGCTCTTTTTCCATCTTCTCTCTGCCTGCCTACATTGTCTTCTGAGGGAGAAAGTCAATTCATTTAACCAGGGATTTATTTTAGATTTATGTTTTCTAGGTCTTAGCGGACCAATACAGTTCATAATATCGACACATGTTGATTTTAACAGAGACCAGTGTTCCTCAACACCTAAAAGCGAAGAGAGATTAAGAGATTGCACTTGGTTTTGAATAGTGCAGTAAACTCAGCATTTGAAGTAGCGTGTAATTGCCTTGACCAACCCAAGGAGTCTTCTAAAAATACTGGTTGGATGGTAGTAGAAGTATTAAATGTGATAGGCATATGATCAGAAAATTTTGACCCACAAACCTTTACATCTTCAATTTGCAAATTATGGGTTAGAACCAGGTCTTACATATGGCCTCGATTGGGAGTAGGGCTATTTACCCATTGCACTAGGTCGAAAGATTCAATCAGATTTACGAAACTCACTTGCAAGTATGTCCTTACCACAGCAGATATGCACATTAAAATCACCCAAGAGCAAAAAGCGATCATACTTCGTGGACATTTCACTCAAAAAATCTGAGAATTCCTGGACAAACAGTCTATTTGGTTTCGGTGGCCGATAGACTAAGCCAACCGTCACCGGGTTTGTAGCTGCTATTTGGAATAGTTGAAATTCAAAGCTTTGTAACGGTTGAGCCTGGAGTATCTGACAGTGAATATTTTTTTAATGTATAGTCATCAATATCCCCTCTCCCTCCCCTCTCCCAATAGGGCGAGTAAAGTTAATACCTGAGTAGTCCTCGGGCAAAAGTTCAGAAATCAGCGAACAATCTCCTACCTTGAGCCACCGCAAATTTTCTAAAACTGGTGTAATGGACTCAGATTTCTTGACCCTCTTTAAGAGCCTCGCCACCGCATTTTGCACAGATTGCAGGCGTGCCAGAGATGCGGTGGAGATGCCACCATATAGAGAATTACAAAAATCATGACGTGATAAAGTATGAATGACTCTTTCAAGGTCTACATTTGATAAGAAAGGTTTAATTTTTGCTAAAAGATGCCGATGATAAAAGCAGGCCCGCACCACCGAATTGATTTGCTTTTCCATTTTTAATTTATCATCGATTATGAAACCTAAATTTCGTACCGACGTTTTACAGTACGGTGCCAACCCGCTCGAATCTAAAAGGACCTTGGCAGAGTCATTTGACTGGCTAAATACAATGACCTCTGTTTTGTCCTTGTTTGCCAGATTGAGCATTGATTTAGTACAGTTGATTAACAAGCAAACTTTTGTTAATCAACTGTACTAAACTCAAAGATGCACAGTCGAACACCTGCTTTAGCAAACGACTAGGCATCATATCGTTTACACAAAAGGTGGGTTTCAATTTTTGCACAATGTCTTGTAATGTTGATACAGTAACAGGCTGAAACTCCCTCCACTCTGCTATGCAGGCAGGTGAGTCTGATGGATCGATAGCCCCTGATGGAATCTGGGAACGTTGATCAGTGATCTTTTGACTGAAGAAATATAAAAACTATATACAGTATATACTATTCAGTGGATTAATAACAGAGTTTATGATGGAAAATAAGAATTTCGGGTTATTAGCATTAGCAGTAGAAATAAGTATTTTTTGCATCGCTTGCAGCTTTCTGAAACTTGAATAATGAATCTCTGAAGGATTCATAGTGAACTTGGAGCTTGCTCTTTTTCCATCTTCTCTCTGCCTGCCTACATTGTCTTCTGAGGGAGAAAGTCAATTCATTTAACCAGGGATTTATTTTAGATTTATGTTTTCTAGGTCTTAGCGGACCAATACAGTTCATAATATCGACACATGTTGATTTTAACAGAGACCAGTGTTCCTCAACACCTAAAAGCGAAGAGAGATTAAGAGATTGCACTTGGTTTTGAATAGTGCAGTAAACTCAGCATTTGAAGTAGCGTGTAATTGCCTTGACCAACCCAAGGAGTCTTCTAAAAATACTGGTTGGATGGTAGTAGAAGTATTAAATGTGATAGGCATATGATCAGAAAATTTTGACCCACAAACCTTTACATCTTCAATTTGCAAATTATGGGTTAGAACCAGGTCTTACATATGGCCTCGATTGGGAGTAGGGCTATTTACCCATTGCACTAGGTCGAAAGATTCAATCAGATTTACGAAACTCACTTGCAAGTATGTCCTTACCACAGCAGATATGCACATTAAAATCACCCAAGAGCAAAAAGCGATCATACTTCGTGGACATTTCACTCAAAAAATCTGAGAATTCCTGGACAAACAGTCTATTTGGTTTCGGTGGCCGATAGACTAAGCCAACCGTCACCGGGTTTGTAGCTGCTATTTGGAATAGTTGAAATTCAAAGCTTTGTAACGGTTGAGCCTGGAGTATCTGACAGTGAATATTTTTTTAATGTATAGTCATCAATATCCCCTCTCCCTCCCCTCTCCCAATAGGGCGAGTAAAGTTAATACCTGAGTAGTCCTCGGGCAAAAGTTCAGAAATCAGCGAACAATCTCCTACCTTAAGCCAGGTTTCTGATATGAAGAGGAAATCCAGTTGATTCGTCATAATAAAATCATTCAGGATGAACGTTTTGTTTACTAGCGAACAAGCGTTTATCACCGCAAGTTGAATTGGTGTTGATTCCTTGATACGAGGCTGCTCATTGTGCAAATAGGTTCGAAGGTTCGTATGATCCACGCCTCTCCCCTTAACAACATGGCGGAATGATCCTTCATACCACTTCAGAAAAGATCGGTTGGATCCATCCACCCCATCCCTCTAAACCCCACCGGGAAGCTGATCGGTCAAGGGAAGCAGCCTGGCATAGCATAGCAACTTGACGCATGGACCTCCGGTTTGTTGCCAGGAGCGTTCTAGATTTAACAATGATACCGCCACGGCATCCTCTTTTCCGGCAGCGCTTTTTGCGTGGAGCATCGAATGGTGAACGCCGAGCCAAACGCCACAGATGGTCAGGAACATTAGCCAACACAGGAGGGGGACAGTGACTTGAGCCCATGTAGTCACTTGCTAGTACCTCGTCCACAGCTGATTTGATGAGAAATAGCTGATACCGATCGTAACTCAAGAGTGAAGCCACTTGTTGAGTTAAAAAGTTAGCCAACATAACAGCATACAATCACAAACACATAACAGCCCAGACCGATGGCGAGCCACACATATCGGTGCCATCTTGAAATCTTTTGAATCCATTCATTCATTCCTTTTTCATCCATTCCTTTAATTTATAAAGCACTTTACAACTGCACCTGCAGACCAAAGTCTTGTACAATCAACATATAGCTACATACAATACATAAAACACAAACAATCCAAATAAAAACACAGATACTAGCCCAACTCCTTGAAAGCTAATGACAAGAAATAATTTTCAACCCCAGCTTTGAAAGCATTTATGGATGTAATCTCTCTAATATCAGATGGTAGGCTATTCCAAAGTCTTGGACCTGCAACAGCAAAGGCCTGATCCCCTTTCAGCTTTAAATGAGTTAGTGGGACAGTAAGAAACCACTTATTTGTTGTTCTTAAAGACCTGGATGACTGTCGGAAAGTAATCAGCTCAGACACATAAGCAAGAGCCATTTCATGCACTGCCTTGAACACATACAACAGAACCTTATATTTTGTCCTGAAACCCACTGGTAGCCATCTAAGTGAGGTCAAGATAGGAGAGATATGTTGACTTTTCTTAGCACTCACAAGCAGCCTAGCTGCTGCATTCTGAACTAGTTGTAAGCGTGAAATAATGGTCTGACAGGACCCCACATACAAAACATTACAATAGTCCAGACGAGACAATATAAAGGCATTAATAACCTTTTCTAAATCTTTTGTCGACAAAATAGGTTTTAGTCGAGCAAGAGACCTAATCTGGAAAACACAACTCTTAACCACAGCATTAACCTGCTTGTCGAATTTCAAATCTGGATCGAACACACTCCTAAATTCCTTATTTGGTCATGGCAGTAGGCTGACCAAGGACCTAAATAAGTGTCAATGTCTGAGCATCCTTTGGTGGGGCCAAAAATCATAATATCTGTTTTACTTTGGTTTAACTGAACCAAATTGTGAGCCATCCAGCTCTTCACCTTTTCCAGACATGCCAAAAGTAGATTTGAACCACAATTCTCTCCATGTTTCAAAGGGAGATAAAGTTGTGTATCATCGGCATACAAATAGTAAGACATACCGTATTTCTTAAAAATCGAGCCTAGAGGCTGCATGTACAAGGAAAACAATACAGGGCCAATAACAGAACCATGAGGAACCCCACAGGTACTCTTAACCACAGCATTAACCTGCTTGATTTCAAATCTGGATCGAACACACTCCTAAATTCCTTATTTGGTCATGGCAGTAGGGTGACCAAGGACCTAAATAAGTGGCAATGTCTGAGCATCCTCTGGTGGGGCCAAAAATCATAATATCTGTTTTACTTTGGTTTAACTGAACCAAATTGTGAGCCATCCAGCTCTTCACCTTTTCCAGACATGCCAAAAGTAGATTTGAACCACAATTCTCTCCATGTTTCAAAGGGAGATAAAGTTGTGTATCATCGGCATACAAATAGTAAGACATACCGTATTTCTTAAAAATCGAGCCTAGAGGCTGCATGTACAAGGAAAACAATACAGGGCCAATAACAGAACCATGAGGAACCCCACAGGTAATAGAATCTGTAGATGAAACAAAGTCACCATACTTTACAGAGAATACTCTATTCGCAAGTTAAGACTTGAACCACTTTTAAACTGTCCCACGGATCCCAACTAAATGTGATAAACGCTTTAAGAGAATCCAATGATCTATTGTATCAAAGGCTGCACTCAAATCCAATAGAATCAGAGCTGCAGAATTACCTGAAACTCTGAATATACAAAGATAATTTACAACTCACGCAGACTCTGTGCTGTGACCCATTCTAAAACCTGACTGAAACTTGTCTAAGACCTCATTCTTCTCTAAAAAAAAAAAGGCATTATCTGTGAACAAACTATTTTTTTTCTAAAAATCTTTGAGATGCATGGTAATTTTGAGATAGTCTGATAATTCTTCAAATCTAGTGGATCTAAGTTAGGCTTTTTAAGAAGTGGCTGAACAACCACTTGCTTAAGGCCCATTGGAACAACCCCATTATAAAGGCTACAATTAATAATGGAAGTAATACTTGGCCCAACAAGATCCACTATCTCCTTGAGAAGACGTAAAGGAACCACATCACAACCACCAGAAGTCGGCTTTAAGCGAATAATGATATCCTTCACTTGTGCCGATGATACCTGCTCAAATAGGTCGAAACTCCTGACACAAGTCAACGTCACCACAGGCTAAACAAACGGTGTAGGAAAACTAGATCTAATCATCTAATCCGAAACATTTCACTTGTTTCTAACGAAGGAGTCAAACCAAAACATTGGCTGGGATTAAGAAGTCTATTAATAATAATTGAGAAGAGAGCTGTAGGGGCATTACATTTCTGTGCAATGACATTGGAAAAATAATTTTGCCTCACAGTTCTCACAGCAGCCTGATAATCTGATAACCGTTGCCTCAAAATTTGAAGAGAAACCTGTAACTTATCTTTTCTCCATTTCCTTTCGGCCTTCCTGCATTCCTGCCTAATCACGCGAGTATGATTATTAAGCCATGGTGCTGAATTAAACTTAGATTTCCGAACTTTCTATGGAGTAACCTCATCCAAAATATCTGAACAAACAGAATGAAACAATATCAACAGCTCATCTGGCCCAACAGCAGGAGAAGGAAACTCAATCAAATGCATTTAAACTATGTGCAAATAATATTTAAATTTTACTTAAAGGCTTCCAGGAAAGCCAGGTGACCATGTTCATTAAATTCCTTCACAATATGCAAACATTCCACCTCAGTCTCATGAAGTGTCCACTAAATGATAACGTTTCACGTTCTGACTAATAAATTTGACCTCAAGTTATAAAAGAGGCAGGGCTAGATAGGGCTAGATAATCAAAATACAAGACGGACCTGCTTTTGAATGTTATCATATTTTGCTCAGATCTGATTATTATAATAACTTCTTGTTAATGACTGCTGAAATTCTCAGTTTAACTCAGGAGACGTAACACTGTAAATGGACCAGTGACAGACACTGTAAGCATGAAAATTTAAGCAGGTATAAATCTGATACACTACATCAATGCACTCATGAACCGTAGATCGGACCAGTGAAGATGTTGACAAGGGTTTAATCTTTGCTAAACACATTTTTCCAGACTAAAGGATTGGATGGTTGCCACATTATCGCTTTACATGAAACCTGATTCTGTTAATGTTGTTTGGAAACAATTATTTGCTAGGCTCTGTATACTTTAATCTAGTCACCTTCTGAATAACTCCTGTGTTACGCTGGCCTGACTGTCACTGCCAAAAAGAGTCTGACCCATCTGTAACCCTTTCTGCAACTAATACCACGCCGTTGGGTCTGGGAACTCTGGATGAACTGATTTAAAGCAATGACAGATTCAGGACGGGTGCAAAAGTGTAGAGACGTATGCCTCGTACATCTCTTCTCACCTAACCCCAATGAGACAGTGTTGGGAAAAGCTACTTTTAAAAGTAATGCATTACAATATTGCATTTCTCTCTAAAAAAGTAACTAATGGTGTTACTTGTTATGGAAAGTATGTGTTACTTTACTTTTGTATTACTTTTTAAATCTGGTCTGGGCTTGCATGTTTGTTTTTAATATAAGAAAGTTCTATTTTTGGCAAATGTAAAAGCCATTTGACACCAGAAGTGAAATGAATAAGCCTCAGACTGAAGAAAATGTAAATTCACATCTGTACAGTAGAGGACGCAGCTCAAACAAACCTTTCAGCTGTGATGCCATTCTGGATTGCATTATAGGGTGCAGGAGATGAACGTTCAACACTCTTCAGCAAAAAAATTATACGGAATAATAGATTGTGTAAATATATGACCATATATTTAGGCTTTCATATATTGAAAAATATGTGACATATTATATATATATTATATAATATATTTACTTACTTGAAGGGGTGTGCATAAGACTAACATGACACCTTCATAATCATGACATGACACATGTCATGAATATGAAGGAGGTTTTATGCATGTTTATGACAACTGTCATTAAGTGTCATTCGCTCAGTTATGTAATTTTTAATGCAAATATGACATTATTTGACCTTACCCTAACCTAACCCTACCCCTACCCTTACCCCTAACCATAGCCCATAACAAATACATCTCAAACAATGTCATCTTTGCATTAAAAATTACATTACTGAGCGAATGACACTTAATGACAGTTGTCATAAACATGCATAAAAAAAACCTTCATATTCATGACATGTGTCATGTCATGATTATGAAGGTGTCATGTCAGTCTTATGCACACCCCTTCAAGTAAAGTGTAACCAAAATCTTGAACATATGTTTATTCATGCAGTGTATACACACATATATGGAAATATATATTTCTTATATTTAACAGTCATTTATGATATACATGTCTAATATTTTCAAATATAGCTAGTTAACAGGACTATCACTGTGCTGAAATTTAAATACAGTAACATATAATCTTAATGGTGTTTGGCCAATTGTCATCCTAACCACAGGCTCTTCGCCTCTTCTTAAACAGCTTGTTAATTCGTTCCTACAACTTCTTAATTTGTGGCCACTGTCCATGTTTCATAAATTTTGTTCCTTAAATAACCCATGATTTAACTAAAATGAGGGAACAAATTAATAAATCGATTGAATTATTAATTCATGGTCATGAAATCTTACATTTCCCTTCCCGCATGTTTATCAGAGTTAGCGAGGCGAAAACAGTGATACAAAGTGAATGACAATAAAATAAACCTGCGAAATTAGAGGGTTAGATGGTGAGGATTTAGGAAAAGAAACAATGCCTAAATATTATTGAATTTGTGGAAATTCGTGACCAACCGACAAACCAGAACAAAGCCTTGCATTCGAGCATACACAATGTGAGCTTACACATATGTAAGCTCGAACGGCATCCAAAAGCATGGTCGCGATGTAACATTTTCCAGCTAACTAATTATTCCTCTAATAAACAAAGCTTTTACACCACACTTGTCATAATCAGAGCCCATAATTTGTAAATAAATAATTGCTGGATTCAAAACAGCAATTAAAAGGTGCTGTGACCGACACTGACAATACGTTTTCCCGGAGCATTCAATGCTGTCACTAAACGGTGATGCCACAACTAGAGCATCGTTCACAAGTTTCTGCAGGACCTAACTAGCCTAGGGCACAGGTTTTCAAGCCCTGGGACAAAATGGGATGTTTTAAGGAAAATGTATAGCCTATGTAAGTAATAGGCCTAAAATAAAAATAACAATTTGTTTTCATAAAAAAATAAAAATAAATGCGAAATAGGCTATATCTGACTTTATTAAGCTAACAGATTTGAAACAGAAGTGGGGCGCGGCGCAGCGCTCCATAAACAAGTTCACGGAAAGGAAAGGAAGACAACGCGCATTCTGTTTGTTTGCTTTATTTTACAAAAGCACAAATCTTCTGTTTTTATTGTGAGTGTGCAAAAATAAAAGTAAACACTTTTGAGGATTATATCTTACTCCAAAAATTGAGTTTTTTTAATGTTTCAGCTGTTCGATCGCGCTGGCGCCTCGCGCGCACACACCCCACATATTCTAGCAATTCAAACTTACATCGCAGTCTGTTCATTATCAAAATAAAATACAGTCAACCAAACATATAAAAGGTTACACTGCGTGAAAAGTACAAGCCTAGTTTACATTATAAATAATAGTTTAACATTCAAATACATTGCGAATATGGAAACATTTGGATTTGTGCCGAATGAGACGTGAGCACTAACCTCCAAATACATCTAACCAAACCTGTGCTCGCTCCGTCCTTGTATGCACGCACTGTCATGATCTAATTTTTTTAAACAAATAGGCCTACCGGAACACAACAATTCAAAATCTGACATTTTCTGGAACAGGATCCAGCGTTATCAAATTAGGATCAAACAAGTGTATATAAACATTTGTATATTGTATAGGTTAAACTAGCAGGCTGATTGGCTAAGATATGCTAAGATTAACATTTAAGAACTTAAAAAATAAATAATACGAAAAAATAAGAAAACAACACGAAGAACAGGATATTATAAAGCACCACATAACAGACAGAAAGGACTCAATCATTTATTCCCAAAATGGCAAAGAAGCAGTACCAAAGTAGTCCAGACAACAGCATTCAAAGTGCTCATAGAAGATATACAACAGTGTGAGGTATGGAGTAGATTTTAGTTGTTTATCAGATTTAGAAATCTCTATTAAGAATTTAAAAGCCTAAAAGGAAGAATACTTCTAGCATTCTACTGACCTCATATACCTTCATTCTCATGTTGTAGGGGCATAAACTCTTGGAATAAACCATATGACTGATCCATTTAAACAGCTCTGTGTGTGTGTGTGTGTGTGTGTGTGTGTGTACCTGGTATTTATCACGTTATGGGGACCAAATGTCCCCACAAGGATAGTAATACTAGTAAATTTTGACCTTGTGGGGACATTTTTGAGGTCCCCATGAGGAAACAAGCTTATAAATCATATAGAATGAGTTTTTTTGAGAAAGTAAAAATGCAAAAGTACAATGTTTCCTGTGAGGGGTAGGTTTAGGGGTAGGGTTGGTGTAGGGCAATAGAATATACGGTCTGTACAGTATAGAAACCCTTACGCCTATGGAGAGTCCCCACTTTTCACAAAAACAAACCTGTGTGTGTGTGTGTGTGTGTGTGTGTGCCTTCACACTAATGCTAAATCAGCAAAGCTGAGGGATGAGAAGCTTAGTCATCTTTCAAGAGCTCAGAACAACTGACACCTGAAAGCTCATGGCCTACAGAGCAAGGTAACCTTGGTCTAATGATGGCTAAGGGGCAAAGCATGACATGTCTGCCTGTCTCTATCTACTTCTGAGACAAGCTCCTCCATGAAAGAACAAAAAAACTTTACTGAGTGAAAAACAGGGGGAAAAAATCTATATTTGAAACATTTCATCAGGCATCCAAGCAATACTCGACTGATATGGATTTTTCAATAACCAATGCTAGATATACCTAATGCAAATAATAATGCTGTATCTCAAATGAAATGCAGAAGATATTGCGGCATTAACAGCTCATCAAAAGTCACAAAATAAATTATAATAAAATAAATGATTTAAATATAAATAGTTCTGGCCTTCAAAATATACAAGAACAGAAAATATGAACAAGTTACAGTGATTACCCTGTTCAAAGGTTTACACCCCCTTCCTCTGAATGCATTGGAAAGAGTTAAAATACGCAGAAGACTAGATGAACAGCAGGCAGATTAACTGCTCAAAACAAACAAATTGTGGACAGCTGTGGATCATTCAGGTAACACACAGTATTAGAAGTCAAGTGTATGCACCTTTGAACTAAATGTGTGTAAATTCAGTTATTATTTTGTCTTGTAGATAATGTGTAAACATCTGTCATTTGAAATAACTTATTCAGGGCAGTACTAAATAAAAAAACATAATGCATTTTTATGATCACTCTTATTAACATTTTGCACACTGTATGTATGCACACTGCAAAAAAAGTAGTACGTTTAACAAATAATTACAAAGAATTAGCAAGTAACATATTTAATAGTGAAATATTAAAGTAGTAAGACTGAAATAGTGTTTTATTATAAAACAGTCCAATAATTTGTTTAATTTACTTACTTTGAAAAATCTCTGTTTTACAGTGAAACGTATGACCTCGAGTTTACATAAACATCAATTATACACCCAGTGCACATGCTTTGCTCTGCTGTTGCATTAGTGGAAAAAAAGGGTTTGTGTCTTGTTATGAAGTAAAATAATAGAGAAAATAAAATATTAAAACTTTCCATTATGTACATTTTCTCTAAAGCAAATATGGACACCCTATGATAAGTGTGGCTTCTGAAGCTGTGCTGTAGGAATTTCCCAGAAGGGACCCGAAGGCAGCAACCGTTCCAAAGACAACTTTCACAGACAAAACCTTAGCTATGCCATGAACTCACAAGTGTCTCCGGCTCAACTTTTACACGGAGAAGAAAATCCAGAATCAGAGAGCAGAGGGAAAGGACCTTTGAATAGTTTTAGCTGCCTGTGGCTACTCAGCCTGAGTCTTGTCACAGAACTAAAAAAGGTCTGGTAGGAACACCAGCCTTGACAGGTGGAACAACAAGTGTCAAAAACAATCTTTCTAAAAAAAAGAACAAAAAAGAAAATATAGTTCCCAAGGCAAAACCACAAAAACTACACACTCAACCCAAGAAAAGCAGTCAAATATATCAAATATATACCAATGAGACTCAACATGTATAGGGGATCAGGTATGGTTGTAACACTTTTTGCTTTAACATCTCAAACTCAGTATTGCTTTATTCTGTTTATCTCAAACTTTTATTTAATTTATCTGCTATAAATTAAAGTGAAATCTACAATCTACAAATGCCTAAACTATGAAATAGTATTTCACTCACATTTGTGACTAAAAATAGATTTGTGCGAACCGTAATATGTATTTAAGAGCACATATGCAGGTAATTTTTATGAAATTTAAGGTATCGTAAATTCTAAAACAAATGTCTTAAATATCATTTTAAGGGGTCTTAAATTTGAGGATGGAAAAAAAGAAATCATGGTTCACAATACAGCCATAATGTTTTTCTTTACCTTCAAAAGGCTATGATTTCATTAAATAAAAATAAGTGCTGCACATTTCAGTGTAAAAACATGGTGATGCACGTTCATTGAATACATTTATGCCAAGAGATTGCTTATGAACTGCTGTTGAATTATGACAGTGTTTACTATATGGTGTTTATATAGTGTAATATGTTGGAAACGGTTGTAAGAGTGCATATTGTATCTCCCTCTCATTGATATTTCAAAATAAGAGTTATCTGTTTATAATTAAAGTCCTGCAATATGCATACATTTTTCAGTGGACTTTCAAATTTTGCTTTGCTTCAGAAAACATAAATATGCAGTTACGATTTTGTTTCAATGCGACCTGATTTTGGGGAAATGAAATCTGGCAGCAGTACATTTTTCCACTTGGGCAAACAATTTGCAGTAGCTTTTTTGCACATTAACCTATACTAAAAATGGAAACGTTTTTCCTTCGCATTTTTGACAAGTTGCACATACAGACGATGACGTTGTCAAAACAATCCCTGTTCAAATGAATCCTCAAAAATAACAAAAAATGCTGTATTTATGCAAGCCAGACCAGTGTGCACATATGTGCCTGTGCTGTACATGTATAGAATGAACACTTAATATGCAAACCCATGATGTCACTGTTTTCACAAATTTGAGTTTTTGTGTTTTACATTGAGATGATAACGAAATCATTTTCAAAAACTTGCACTCTGAAACCCATTTACAAAAGTTTGCAATTTCAAGCTCCCCAAATGTAGTTGTAATGTAAGTGAATGGCCAAAATGCCGTTTTTAGATTAAAATTATATCCTGCAATCACCCCCTAAATCACCACCACCATGCCAACAAACCAATGAGAACACTTCATAGCAATAGAGTGCAGCCGCCGAAGCTGCTGTGGATCCACTCATCCCAATCTCTCCGTAATGGGCACAGATTAGCAGAAAATTATCATAGTTTGGCAAATAAATAATTTACGGACAGATGCATATGTATTATTTTACATCTCAAATGACAAGGCCAGTCCCCAAATTCATTCTCTCGAATGGTTTGGGGATGCAGAGCAATCGCAGCTTATATATGCCCCCCATATACGTATATGTGCTGGACCACAAAACCAGTCTTAAGTCGCATTTGTAGCAATTGCCAAAAATACATTGTATGGGTCAAAATTATAGATTTTTCTTTTATGCCAGGATACGTCATCAGTGCGTTCACGCACGCAGAGCGATGTAGACAGAGTGAGAATGGCAGACAAACATCAACAACCCAATCTTCCTTCCTGGTCTTGTAGTACTTTTAAAGTTTTCTCACTGGTGAATGACACATGATTTAGCCCAGCGGTTCCCAATTCCAGTCCTGGCGCTCTGCATATTTTGTGTGTCTCGCTTAGTTAACACACCTGATTCAGATAACCAGCTCGTTAGAAGTGAGCTCCGTGCATGAACTGTGTTCCGATCGATATGATCCCTACACAGTGTTCATTGCTCCCTACTCCCTGAGCGGGGGAAATCCATTGATGTTTACTTCGGAACATGGGCTGGAATTGGGAACCACTGATGTAGCCTATTGTAGTAATGTTGTCTCTGGTATTCTGGTTTGTGAGCGTATATGCGTTCGGGGGCGTGGCTTTGGACGGTGATTGCAGGGAGGGTGGGACGTTCGCTTTCAGTGCTATCAGGCTAAAGTTAGCATTTTCCAAGATCTCCTACTGCACCTTTAATTTGTGATTAGTAATATGCATCGCTAAGGACTTCATTTGGACAACTTTAAAGGCTCAAATATTTTGCTTAATAATTTTCTCAATATTTTGATTTTTATTTTATTTTTTTGCACCCTCAGATTCCAGATTTTCAAATAGTTGTATCTCGGCCAAATATTGTCCTATTCTAACAAACCATAAATCACCTTATTCATTCAGCTTTCAGATGATGTAAAATCTCAGTTTCAAAAAATTGACCCTTATGACTTCACCTATTGAATCATTGAATCACAATATATGAATCACCTATTCCAGGGTCACATAAATGTTATGCAATGCTAGCATGTAGGGGTGGGCACTATAACCGGTAGAAATTTGTCAACCAGTAGAGATTTTGGACTATTGTCTCTTTTGCGGTTATATGCTCACTTGACTTTGCTGTGAGAATTTATCATTTGCATGCGTTTTTAAGCACTGCGGTTTAAAAACAAGTGATTTTAAGCTGCTGAAATGCAAACAAAAGGATGGAGTTATTTTTGCCTTGAACGGTTAAATACACACACTAGTATGTGTCAAAATGCTTGTTTTTGCAAGTATCCTCGTAAACAGTAATTTAGGTCTCAAGTGAGAGCAAACAGATGAGAAAGAAAGCACATGTGTAACACGTGTATACTGGATCCAGGTAGCTCTTAAAGTGACAGCAGTATAATATACCTGCTGTCAGTGATTCAGATTAATCAAACAACAATAAATCACTTTTGTAACTTTAAGAAGAAGTAATGTATATTTAGTTTACACCAGGAAGAATATGCAGTGTTTTTATACATTTGATTACTTTATACAATGTATGTAGCATTTCTTATTTATTTGTTCTACTGTAGTTCCAATTGCTTGTAATTAGTTTCTTATTCTTATTTAATCACTGACTATTTACTTGTCTTCAGTGAGCTTGAGTTTTTTTTTTCATATTTAATAAAGATCTTATTTAAAGCAAAAATAACTACATCGTTATACATATCGTTACAGTGAAATAAAATTACTCATATCGTGATATAAGAATTTGGTCATATCACCTTATATAGTTAATGTTTGTCATTAAGCAGCACAGATGTTTCAAACTGTTGCATGTTTGCTGCAACATTTACCTGTGAACAACAGTGCATTGAAAAAATGATCAACCATCTACTTTCCAAACCACTTGTCTTATGTAGGTTTGCAGGGATGCTGGGGTCTCGGGCTGTAAGTAGAGAAACACCCTGAATGTACAGCCAGTTCGTCGCAGGACTAACACTCTCATACCTATGGACAATTCAGTGTCTACCATTCACCTCTGCTGCATGTGGATTGTGTCGATTTGGTTTCAGCCCTTTCACAGTGATGAATGCATTCATGAAAAATTGCAGAACTGAACAATATCCACATATTTACATGCACCCGAGACAACAGCTGTGAAACCAGTGCACCTGTAGCAAAGCCATGCTTTCACTGGGGAAAACATGCAAACTCCTCAAAATAAAGGCCTCCTCGATCAGCCAGTACTTGAACTGGGGACTTCTTGCTGTGAGGGGATAGTTCTGCTGCCCTAATGATTATTTAATTTAATTTTAATAGAATCATATTATCAAGAGCTTGCATCACATCCGTTAAGGCATTTCTAGCATGAAATCATATTCAGTCAGTTAATGGTTTTTAATGTTTGCAATAGCCCATCTCACATTATTACCACATGAACAACATTCACTAACAGTCAAGATATCATCAGTGCATTTCTGCTGTCACCTTGAGGGATTACAAGATCATTACATACAAGATATCATTATCAAAATAAAGGCATTATTACTGTCTCATTAGCAGTGTTGTGTATTTGATAGCTCACTGATCTCAGATGGAAAAAACAAAGGGACAATGTAATGGTTGTATGAAGTCATTAAGGGATTTTAATGCATTCTAGCTGCAGTGATAATCTCTAAATGAGGACAGTCCAACTGGGGAAACAAACTGAGGTTAGTGAGACTGAACGAGAGGAGGGGGACACAGCGATCCTCCACACATTCAAGTATTTTCATGGCCTGCAGCTAAAGGCACAGATTTTAAATCTGAAAACATGGTCCATGTTCAACATCTACTCTGCAAGTCAACTATTATGGTTTTGATATGAAAGTTGTCTCCCTGTTATTGTTTAGGAACACCAATAAGCAAGATTGGTCCATCTTCCTGATTCTACTGGCTCACTTATGTTTTTATGTTATGCTTAAGTCACATGTTTTCTACATTAGTTCTTTGTCATGCATGCAGAGAGAAAATAGATACATTTTCTTTTTACATATTTCTTGTAAACATTCGTCAATTTGAAATTGAGGGGAATGAACAGGGCAAGGAGGACAAAATGGCTTACTGAAAAGAGATGACTTTATTTAACTCATATGCTTAACCCTAGCCCATGATTTAATCAAAATGATTATTTATTACAATTTGAAACCAGTTGATTAGTTGCTTGTCACTTGTAGCCAACCCAGGGTCATTGTAAAAACATGCATATGGTGACATTTCAGCAAAATGATGTTATGTTGCAACACTTTGAAATGTCCAGTGAGTTGCACTAAAAACGTCTAAATTTTTTATCTGTAACAGATGTAGATGCATTGGTTGTTGTATCACAGCAGTTTGGAAATGAAAGATCCGGTGAGTGACGCTAAAAGGTTAAAAGGCTCTATCACGTTAAACCTACTCTAAATCCTACCCTAAACCAACAGACAGTGAGCAAATGTGAGATAAAAACCCACTTGCTGAAGAAACCATACCATTTTAGCTTACTTCTACAAGTCATTGAACTAGTAAAGTCATGTTTCACTGAAAAAATTAATTTACTCATGAAATGAGAAAAATGAAAATTACTCATACTCAAATGTTATTTAGTCATCCTCATGTTGTTGCAGACATGTATGACTTTCTTCTGAGGAACACACAATACAGTAATGTAATTAATCCACAAAATAAAGTCAGACATACATGTTTGGAACGAGTACGAGAAAATATGCATCCCTTAATTCAACACCCAAAAAACTGACTCTTTTCTCTAAAAGAACTTAACACCTGAATTTTAACGATTGTGCAATTGTGCTGTGCACGCGTGTTCATTCAGCTGGAAGTAGCAGTAAATTGTACAGTAAGTTTTTTTGCAAAAATCTACTGAAAAAAGCTATTTTCTTGCTCCAGTTTTATATTTGACAAGACACCATGTGGAGGGCGTCTCTGGTGCAGAGAGAGGGGATCTGTGATGTTTCGCCCTGGGGTGGAAAGACCTGGCAAATGCTTCAAGCTCTGGGCCTGGAGATGGTGAAAGGTTTGCCTGGGTAAAATGTGAGCAAACTGTGATAAGAAAAATTGTCACAGTGCACCTTTACACTGTGGAGAAAATCAAAAACAGACCTTTTTAGTGGGACAAAAGTTATTTGAATGAAGTCTGCAATTGAATTTGAAGCAAGTGTACTGAACTCTAAAGTCGAATAGCTTGGGAGACCATTTCCTCAATATACCTTGAACATTGAAGGTTGTTCTTCAAATCTGGCACTCACTCTGTCCTGCAGAGTTTAGCTCCAACCCTAATCAAAGACACCTGAACAAGCTAATAACAAGCAAACTAAGTTCAACTTTGTTGGACAGTGGTCCTCCAGCACCAGATTTGAAGAACCCTGCCTTACTCCTCTCAGTTGCATAACCAAAGAAACTAGAACAGAGTTCTTCATGTTTGGACCTGGAAGTCCACTGTCCTGCACAGTTTAGCTCCAGTCCTGATGAAACACAACTGCAATTTTCTAGTTATTCTAAAGAGCTTGATTAGCTTGTTCAGGTTTCATCAGGGTTGAAACTAAACTCTGCAGTACAGAGAAACTCCAGGAACAGATTTGAACCTAGAACAAGGAACCAGAATGAAGACCAGCTTAAGGAATCAAGAACTGTCATCTCTGAAAAAGCCTGCTCTAATTTACAGCTTATATTTGGCTACATGTGAGTTGTGTAACACCAGTTTAACAGATTGCAACTGACCATTTCAGTCATATTTTGTATTTTTGGTGCACAATATGCATCAGATCCTCCGAGGTGAAAAACAGTGTGATAGGGTTTGATTAAGCTGTAAGAGTAGCAGGACATCTTTCCATATTTTGAACTAACTGCCCAGTGTAATACTGTGTAATACGCAAGCTTAGCTGATGAATCTGGGATACACCACACAACACTGGCGACACCAGAGAATTACTGTAATAAGCCGTTCTAAGCAGAATGCTTGGCTGTTGGCATGAAGGACCCCAAGACAGTTCAAGAACATCCGGCTCTGGATCTGGATGAAGCAGTGGAGCTGGCAGGAGCCTCTTGCCAGGAAACCCAAGAGGCAATGAAAGCTAAAGCTCTGACTGAGCTTGACGGAGTAAGGCAGGCTGGAGGACAATCTTAGTACAATCCTAATGCAAGCCAACAGCTATAGACCTTGATGATCTGTTAAGAAGCTTCTGGAGGATGGTACCCAAAGGAATAATCACCTTGACTTTCAGGAATGTGAAACTATGGATTTTGGGATGGCTACTGATCTCCATTCTGCTGCACTGGGACTACACCAACTTTGATAGTCCTTGTTCTTTTGCACTAAAAGAAGAGATGCCAGTAAAAACCACCTTGTGAGAGAGCAGTTCTCCTCCTGGAGGATGTAGAAACTGAATGTGAAATCCCCACTCGTTTCATTGAGCCTTTTCTGATTTGCTTTTGCAGATTATGCATGGAAACAGGTTCACTGAGAAGCAAAGGGAGGATTTAGTTTCTGCTGTACCATATACTGGAGATAAAATGGGAACCTTAAGGGACAATTTGATAGGCAAGCAATGTCTTTATGATTAAAAAGCAGCTTCCTTTTATGTGGCAGTATGACGAAGACGATGAGAACTTTTGGGATCACTAAACCAATGAGTTTACCTCCATCCACCATCTGGCTGGTCACCTGACGGCTAGAAATGACAGAGCAGTGTTTCCCAAACTTGTTCATCTTATCAATAAGGCTAAAATAACCATGGACATCAGAAATGTGTTCTTTTTCAATTAAGGTACCATAAATGTAGAATGAACAACACTTGAAAGCATTTTGCTTTAAGTTATAGATGTGTATTGTTCAGTGTTTAATGCATTATTAATTAAAATGCTACAAATGTATTACTATGTAAAAAATTAACATTGACCTGGATAAATAAATACTGTAAAAGTATGTAAGCTCGCACTCTGATAACTAAGTTAACAAACTAAACTTTATTGTAAAGTTTGTGAATTCTGTGCCACTACAGTCACCAAATAGAATTGCATAAAGTTTTTGCACAAGTTTCCTTGACAATCCTTTGCTATTGGTCAGATTGTTCAAACAGGTAGTCCTGTCCCAAGCCATTGGTTGACTCAGTGTTGCTATGTCAAACTGGGGTGCTTTTCCCAAAAGCATCGTAAGCTAACTATGGTCGTTAGTTCCATTGAGCTCTATTGGTAACAACGAAGTATAGTTTCTCATTTCATGCTACTTGTCAACAACATTTTTTATTTCTAATATTTCGTTATAGTATATTAGATTTAAAAGTGCCAATTTTGTCATGGAATTGACATACGTATTTCCTGTCAATCATGAGCATCTATGAGTAAATATAACAGACATCAAATGGTATATTTCTACTGGATTCAGACCTACAACCCTTTGAATACCAGCTCAGGTTTTATCATTACGTCACACCACAGAACTTTGGCATGCTTTTTTTTATCTGATTTCTGCAGTGAACTTTGATGACTAATGCATCACTTTGATGACTAGTGCGTCACACAGTGTTCTGAATTCCACAATGATAAACAACTTTTAGATGACTAATGCTGCACTCAGGGTATGATCCTATGAACCTGTGCAGCCCCTTTCACATCTATGCACAGAGACGTAATTGGTCTCTCTGACATGGCCATCACATATAACATTATAGAAAGCGTTTTATTTTGCACTGGGTTTCAATAGTCTTTTGGTCTATAAAAAGTCACACTCACACTCCTATGAAATAGGCTATTACCAATTAACAATGATCTAATCAGTCTCTCTCTAGTACAGTGCCAAACAACAATCCTAATTATTTTGAAATAAACATAGAATATAAAATATACTGCATTTTCCCCTAATAAATGTCTATAAAGCTAAAGTTTTATAATGTGAAGAGTTTTTTTTATTACAAGATTACATTATTCTTAGTGATTGTTAATAAAAATAACAATTTGGTCCCTCGATATTCTCTTTGCCACCGTGAAATTTTCTCCGTCTCTCCAAGTGTAAATAAATACGGCCGGGAAGTAAGAAAACACACAGTCCATGTATTCTCAATACTTCAATTTATTCACAGAAATACAAATCTTATATAGGCATGTTGAGGGGAGTTTTTACCCTCTTAACCAATGAGGATAGGGTGACATACCCATACAGGATGTTTTTCCCAAGAACATGTGTTTTGTATAAAATTGCCACATATACAGAAAAACATATCCATATAAGGAATAGACTTCCTTTACCTTGAATATTGCGTAAGAGACATTCAAACACCATACAAGAGAGAGAGAGAACAGATAGAGGAGGGGTGATTCAGAGAAGGAGAGAGAAAGAGACAGAAAGGAGGGGTACGGCATCAAAAGACAGAGAGAGTTTTCTAACAGTGATCATCATTAAAGTCATAATGCCAAGCCAAACCAAACGTGTCACAGTTTTAGACTGCGTTACCTGCACAATGGTGTGTCAGCTTGAACATTAGTAAGTTGTGACCAGTGCTTTTCTCTCTTTTTTCAGTGCTTTTTCATACTATTCTGGAATAGAAACGTCAAGACAGGTGAACTCTACAGACTCATCAAATGGATGTGTGTGTTAATGGAGTCCAACTTGATCTCTTTATAATTGCAGAGAGAAGAATGCCCTTAAAATTCAAAGCGTGCTTTTATGGAAAATTATACTGTCTGCTAAGACAAAAGAGCCTCTACAGACTGATCAGACTACAAAGAGTGCCAAAAAGAGGAGTCTACAATGCATCAACCATACCAAACTAAATTTCCACAACTCAAAGCATCTCAGAGCTTAATTAAAAATATAAACATGTAGCATGAGGACATTTCTGTTCTAGTAGACAATATATCAATGGCATTTACAATGTTTTTATTTTTGAGCTTAAAGGTGACAGATGGGTAGGACAATTTTAGGTTTTGTGTATTTTGTGTACATTAATTTAAAAATAATAATAATAATTTGCACTGATAAATATTTCAAGCACTGCAATATTTTATAGAAACATAAGAACTGTCCATTTTAAATGTCACAACACGACAAGCACTGAAAAACTGAATAAAGAATCCCTACAGAGCTTAAAAACACACCATACATGACAAAGCACATTACTGACTTGATATCATAAACTGACTGCAGCTTTCAAATATAGAATTTTATGACGAGTTTAATTGCAATTTAAAAATGAAAATTTAACAAATCAGTAATTTATGTATGTTCAAATATAAATATATGTAGGTCATGTAGGTTATAAGTCTCCCTCGTGAATATTGATTATGCTACATTATGTGACGTTCACATGATCACAAAATGCCTTTTGAAATATTTTTTACTCTCTTACTCTTTACTGTACTCTTTACAATTTTTTAGTTCATGCAAGGCACAAGACAAAACCGCTAGACTCTACGGAACACCTAACAAACACCACAACATTCCAAAAAAAATAAATAAATAAAAAAGAATTGTTTGACATTTTGATTTCCATCCATAGAATCCATGTGAAGGTGTTTAATCCAAGTCTGACGACATTATTGCATTATATGATGTAGATATTTAATTGAGATCAAGGCAGTGTTTATACTGTATGGGCTCATCAAATATGGAACACATGAAAACTCACTTGGGCTTGCTTGACATGCAAGAACCAACAGGATATGCATGAATACACATAATGAATATTTAAAAAATTAATAAAAAAAAGAATATTGGTAGCTTTAAAAAAAATCATGAATGGTCTATAGGCTTTGTATGCCTTCTGAAGACTGGAAGAGTAAGAGGTGTCATATTATCTCTGACTGTTTAATAAAAGATAATCAAAAAGCAGTATTTATATGGTTTGAAATTTCATATATCCCTAAAACACTATGGGGAAAACCACAAAAAAGAATGAATTCAGTGAACACAATCCTTTATATGATGAAAAACAGACTTTTCCACTTAATTGTGGTACACTGCCATTACAAAATCTATATTTTTTTTACTTCTTGAATTTTCTGAAACATTAATACCTCCGTTTTCTGAGAGGCAGACATGAGAGCTCATTATCACCTTTGTAGAGTGTTAATGGTCGAACACTTGTGTGAATTGTAATGAGAGGTGTAAGTGAAGAAGGATGGAGTCTTTGGACCTGACAAGGCTGCAAATGCAGAATTCAAGGCCTGGTGTGTGTCAGCTCAGAACGGACTCAAGGCACAGGGTTATAACTCTCAAACGTATTCAGTGCTGCTTTGTGTGTCACTCTCACTGTGGCAGTGAAAGACTGAAGGTTTGAATCCAACACAGAACAATCCATGAGGGTAGGCTTGACCTTCTCTGCTGAAAAAGAGAAACCGCTGAAACCAGCCCATGCTGGTTTGTTGGTACTCACTGGTCTCCCAGGCTGGTTTCAGAGTGGTTTTGGACAATTTTCAGCTGTCTGCGGCTTGTTAAGACAAGCAAACCAAATAAATAACAGGTCTGTAATAAATATTTTCATTTAAAAATGTTCATGAACTCAGGAATTGGTTTGAATCAGTCAGATGAATCATTTACTGAATGAACTTATCAAATCCTTACTCAGTAATCTGTGATCAGTATGTGTTGCATGTCAGTGTGTTATTAGTTCAATATACTGAATCCATTAGTCTGTTCATATACTTCTCTCTTTATCTGTATAGCTCATAGTCATGGTCTTTTTTTCATGGTTATCCTCGTTTTATATTAGCTTTGATAAATGTTTCTTTTTTTTTTTTTTAAGGAAAGTAATGAATTGTTTTATTCAGCAAGAATGCATTCAACTGATCAAAAGTGACAATAACAACATTACTACTGTATATCTCAAATATAATAATGTAAAATATAAAAACAATATTTCTGATAAATGGTATTCTTTGAACTGTCTATTCATCACAGAATCCAGAAAATCCTAGTTTCCACAAAAACAGAAAAAAACAGCAGAGCAACATTGTGTCATGCTTGACTGTTTTCACAAACTATTAGTTTGTATTTTGTTTCTTTGAATCTGCATTCACACACACACACACATATATATACAGTATATATATATATATATA
>NW_015505355.1:2032406-2053756 GCF_001515645.1 Sinocyclocheilus grahami
TATTATATATATATATATATATATATATATATATATATATATATATATATATATATATATATATATATAGGCCTATATATTTCAATACAAGAAAGTACATTAACATGTCACATTTGAGGAAAAATCATTTTTGTTGCCTATGACGTGTGAACATATAACATACTTTATAATGTTAAAAAGATCCATACATTATATAATATAAATAAATAAAACATTATTAAATCATTAGAAATCTAGCTTAGATCACTTTATTATAGCTGTTGGCTGTTCCATCCACGTTTGCATTTAGCCTAAATGTAAGCTATTGTAAGATTGGAATTGTATTTTTATTTTATTTGTATATATATTTTATATTGTATTTTATTGCCACTGAAATACATTTTGAAATATATTTTGGTATATGAAGATTGAAACTAAATATATGTTCTATTATGAGATTCATAGTTTTACAACATATATTTAGCAGTATATTAGAAATCTATTTTGGCTGCAAAAAAAAAAAAACTTGCTATATGAGCCTTCTCATCCTTTGCTCAACAACCATAAAATGACTTGTTCCAACAAATGTTTCTCGAGCAGCAAATCAGCATATTACAATGAATTCTGACGGATCATATGACACTGAAGACTGGAGTAATGATGCTGAATTCCACGTTTCCATCACAGGAGTGAATTACGTTTTTAAATATACTAAAAAAGAAAAAGTATTATTGTAAGTTAATAATATTTCACACAATTGCTTATCTTTTTTTTCTTTTTTCTTTAAAGGGGTCCTATTATGCTCTTTTACAAAGTCTTGATTTTGTTTTGGGGGTGTACTAGAACAGGCTCTCATACTAGGTTGTTCGAAAAACACATTATTTTTCACATATTTTACATTATTACAACCCCTCTCTCCCCAGTCTGGCACGAACGGCTCGAATAGTTCCTGTATCAAATGAAGGCCCGCCTTCTGAAATACGAAATGTGCTGTGATTGGTTAGCTGGGCCAGCGTGTGCGGTGATTGGTTAGCTGGGCCAATGTGTGCTGTGATTGGTTAGCTGGGCCAATGTGTGTTGTGATTGGCAGCATTCAGCGCCTGGTCGGGAAATGTCATGCCCCTTACCATAGCCACATGCGAGCTTCAGTATAAATATTGCGTCAATATATAATCAATTTGAGCGTGATTTAAACCCGGATGATTGTAACCACTCTAAGTTCGTCTGCCTTGGGAAAGCTAGCGCGTCTCCAACATAGTGATAACACTCGTTGCCTTCTCTAGTGCAGCTCAACCAGGTCTCGTCCCATTCGTTGAGCTTTGTGATATCACAAATCCTGGAAAATATGCGTTGTAGTCCAAACGAGTCGTTCGTTGTAGTGATTTCTGTGAAATAAAATATCTCCTTTTGAATTGGACTTTGAGCTTTGTAACTTTGCAGATCTTTTTTATGCTCAAACAGCAACATTACAGACTAACTAAAGTTGAAAAAGTGAAAAAGCATAACAGGACCCCTTTAAATAATCTTTGAACGGTGATCTAGGCCTACCCATGTAATGTAACATTAAGTGAAAACTTAATTAAAAGAGAACAAATGCATTTGTTCCTCATATTTCAGTCTAAAATGTTTTGCATCTCAAGATTATACCTCTCTAAGTGGTTCCTAGAATTAAAAAAAGTTAAAGATCCTATACACTCTTATAAATAAAGGTGCTTCACGATGCCATAGAAGAACCTTTTTGTCTAAATTGTTCCATAAAGAACCTTTAACACCTGAAGAACCTTTCTGTTTCACAAAAGGTTCTTTGTGGCGAAAATAGGTTCTTCAGATTACAAAAAGGTAAGAAAGAGATGGTTCTTTAAAGAACCTTTGACTGAATGGTTCTTTGTGGAACTAAAAATGGTTCTTCTATGGCATCGCTTGAAGAACCTTTTGAAGCACCTTTATTTTTAAGAGTGTAATGTAAACTATTTAAGTGCTTTGTTGATGAACAAACTGATTCTGTAGTTCACATGACATAAGCCTTACATTTGTAAATTCTTGTGAAAGAGTTGAACAGAATAAACAAAACCATTTTACTCACATACACAAAATTTGTGCTTATCCAAATGAAGTCACAGGCCAATGTTTGTTCATACATGAAACGGTCTAAACAGCAGCACCTTGATTAATTCAGTCTCTAAGTCTTTTCTCAAATGGAAAGTCCCATCAGGTTTAAAGCACTGGGCCGAGTAGAGAGATTTTGTGACAGAGCTCAGCCCATTCAATAGATGGATCTAGATCTCCTTTAGTGTTTAAGCGGGCTCAACACAGGCTCTTTCAGGGTCTGTCTGAATGCATGTGAAAGTAAAGCCTTCAAATTTCATCATAACAAGTTATCGATGGCTTTCACTCTTTGTACCAAAGCGCTCGTTTGTGCCTCAGTAATCCCTTTTTCAGTTAAGACTAGGTTATCAGATGCTAAAGCATTCAGAGGGCATATATGTTATTTTGGGGGCTGCCATAAAATATCTTAATTGATCTCTTGTTCATTTTACACGCATTGTAATGTATTGTTTTATTTTATCATATCCGAGGACACCATTAGTGGCATTTAGAACCCTATTAGAACTGTGTGGCTGCCACTTGAGGTCTAATGTAAAATCAGGAAGCAAATCCAGTTTTTATGCTCTTGAAAGGACAAGACAGCCTTTGGACTCTTGCTCTTGCTCTTCTAAGGCCTGTTCTTTTTGCTTAAGTAATTAGATACAGTGCTTACCCTTTAAACAGGTCTGTCATGTCTGCTGAACTGGCCTCATATATATAGGTTGAGAAGGTAAGGACGGAAACCCCAGTTTTAGAGCATCTTCTGCCTCCTGCTGTTTGATGATGAGTATTGACTTCATCCTCACAGACTGGGTGTTTTAGTCAGGTGTTGGGTTCACTGTAGAGACTCAGTTGGCACTTCTTTAGCTAACTGAGTTATCTAGACTTTTAACATCAGGAAAGGCTCTGCTAAAACAGTTAAAGACCCTATCAAATCAAACTTTTTGGCCTGTATTTGGTTAGCATTGAGGTTGTCAATATGCTTGTGTGTACTCCTAAAAGTTGACTAAATTTAATTTCTCATTTAAAAAATAACAGCCTTAGCTCTATTCACACCTAATCTGAATATGTAATGTGCAAATCTTAGGTATTAGAAACTTCTGAATAGAAACAATGAGTTCCTGTGGTCCTGTTCACAGTGGGTGGGAACATCTGAATACTAACCATTCAAAGCATTTCTACTGTGAAGAAAATCCTTGTCTCTGAAAGTCTACTAGTACAGAGTATGCGCATATTGTAATATGTGTGCATAAATGTGAAGATACAAGACAGAGGTAATCTTTTACTAGTCTTATGCATAAGAACAAATATTTTTTCAAAGTGTGTAGTGAATGCAAATGATGAAAACCTGCAGTACTTAAAAATATATAACAAACTTCCTCAGCTTTTATAGACTTAAAGGAATAGTTCACCCAAAAATGAAAATGTGATGTTTATCTGCTTACCCCCAGGGCATCCAAGATGTAGGTGACTTTGTTTCTTCAGTAGAACACAAACAGAGATTTTTAAGTCCAGCCGTTGCAGTCTATCAGTCGTATAATGCATGGCAATGGTAACAAAATCTACGAGAGTAAAAAAAAGTATTTATATCATATTTTACCTCTAGTACACCACTATGTCCAACTGCTTTGAGCGCGCGCATGGCATCCGGTGCGTGAGGTGTGTACGCGCTCTGGCGTAGTTTATGTTAATGGGTGTGTTGATATCCAGCCGAAGAGCAATCAACCATAACTTCAGGCGAGCAGGCTCAGAAGTTGGGAATACGTGGAAAGTCACCACCGAATGAGTTCGCGCGAGAGAAAGTAATCTTTTAATTGTAAGTCGGTTTGAACAATCCGGATAAGCGCAAGTAAGTACCATTTTGATTAGCCGTCATACCTACAATGACGGTGCACTGTGTAAACAATGAGTGACGTATACGCGCGAGAGATCACTTCCGGCGCTTGCGTAAACTACGCCAGAGCACGTACACACCTCACGCACTGGATGCCGTGCGCGCGCTCAAAGACAGTTGGACATAGAGGTGTATTAGAGGTAAAATATGATATACTGTTTGGTTTCTCGCACAAACCGATCGTTTCGTGTCTTAGGACATCAATGTATCGTCACGAGCCGCAGGGTTTAATTTGGATTTGTCTGTGCATGTTTTTTTTACTCTCATAGATTTTGTTACCATTGCCATGCATTATACGACTGATAGACTGCAATGGCTGGCGTTAAAAATCTCTGTTTGTGTTCTACTGAAGAAACAAAGTCACCTACATCTTTGATGCCCTGGGGGTAAGCAGATAAACATCAAATTTTCATTTTTGGGTGAACTACCCCTTTAACCATAAATTCCAACGTTCTTAAGGCTGTGAGCTTGTGAGATTATTTTTGTAATGTGCTGATACCTTTCCATACATGATTTTTTAATCTTTAATATTTCATATGGTCTTGGTCTACATTATTTAATGTATATTTTTATCACTTTACTGCAATTGGTTTGGCAAACTGTTTGTACTACATGCATGAAGACAGCAGACAGACATAGATTAATGCAAAAGTGTGCTTTATCTCACTGACACAGGAAACATAGACTCTATATTCCTCAAAAAGCATTAAAACATCTTGTTTGATCTGCGTCCTGTCACTGTGTCTCTCTCACTGGGCTGTTGGATTGTCTTCTCTTTCCTCTGTTTTGTCCACAGACCAGCTGAAGATGTGTTTGTAGATTGGTGTGTGGAAAACGGACCAAGAATATTGATGACTTCTCTTGCATGCATACACTTATACACAAGTTTGTCTAATAAAATGTTCTAGACTGAGAATTCTCCTCCAACATCACTTGCTCTCTGACTAAGTGGCAAAAGTGTGTGATATCATTCAGTACATTGGCTATTTAAAAAAAAAAGCACTAACTTCGGCCACTGCAGAATATACCAATGAAATGAATGCTGGCATGTCTGTGTAAAATTAGAACTGGATAAATGGATAAATAAATAGATCGGATTTGCTACACACAAATGGTGAAAGTATTTATAAATGATAAAGAACTTGTTCTGCTTCAGAAACAGCTTTCCTTTCCAGCTCATCTAGGCTGCATGTGCTGTTAATGTCAACCGAACAGCTGTTGTTATACTGTTGTTCTCTATATAATACAGCTTTTCTAAAATCCTGCCAGCAGTTAAAATGATAGTGCACCCAAAAATTTAAATTTTCATTACTTACTTACCATCATGTCGTTCCAAACATATATGACTTACTGTACTTTCTTTTGTTGAACACAAAATATATTTTGAAGAATGTTGGTAATCAAACAGTTTGGTCATTTTTTTACTTCAGTTTTAGCTAAAACTTTTCTCAAAATAACTGTTTCAAAAAAGAAACTACTATTCCTTCAGATAATTTTAAATGCTGAATGATATACTTGCATGTTATAGCAATTAGAAAATCATGGTAGCTTTGAAAAATAAGCTTTACCAGATGGATTTTTAATATAGTGTTTCATTTAGAATAGTCAAGTATGCAGTCACAATACAGAGATACAGTCCCTGTCTTCTTTATTAAACATTTCATATAACATCCAGATTTCATTGTGGCAGACCGACGACATACAGTCAAGCATAGTGCCACGATAGCATTAAGAAAATCACACACACACACACACACACACACACATATATATGTGTGTGTGTGTGTGTGTGTGTGTGTGAGAGAGAGAGAGAGAGAGAGAGAGTGTGTGTGTGTGTGTGTGTGTGTGTGTGTGTGTGTGTGTGTGTGTGTGTGTGTGTGTGTGTGTGTGTGTGTGTGTGATTTTCTTATATACTGTATATAGGGCTACAGATGAATGTATTTGGATGCCTTTTCTCTGCATTAAATTTGTTTAAAGAAATATTTCCCCTTTTTTAAAGACAGATACTAATTTAAAACATGCATTCCAGTTCACAACATTGTTTATACAACTTCTTTTAACAGATGAATAGTTCAGGGCAGTCAGTCAGTGTGTGTGCATCTATGCTCATTCATACTCTGAAGAAATGGTATAGTGTCGCACTGCCCCCTAGCCAAGCAAGTTAGTAATAACTGCACATTTTTATTTTTTTACATATTTTACCAAATATTTCAGTATAACGTTGCCTTATATAAGATATATAGCCTATACTTATCTGTTTTATTTCAAGTGTCTGTACGCTAACCTCCATTATAGTATGTAGATACATTTTTAAATGAATGTACATATTGCATGTTAGCAGTGTTACGTAAAATAAATGTAACGAGGCCGTTACAGTTACGGAGACAAAATGTGTAATTAAATTACAGTTGAAAATGTTAATGATTACAAAGGGGGTCACATCTGAATATTTCTTGTATTAATATTTACTATTTCTTGTTGTGATTTTAAATCTGTATTGACGCTCAGAAGGATCAGAAAGTAGAAAGAGGTGCTAAAGTATGATTTTGTGGTGGCTGTGCTTTAAAACGGAATTATTATAATCTCAATTCAAGTGATGAAGGGTTTTTAAAGGCTGACAGTAATTAGTGTGGAGTAATATTGTAAGGTTAACCCTGCCTGCTTTAAATGTTTTAAAATGATTAACAGTTGAAAACATGCCTTAGAAATTTAGAAAAGTAATCAAAAAGTAATCACATGTAATCAGTTACGTTACACTACTTATTACATTTTAATAGGGTAACTTGTAGTCTGTAACCTGTTAAGTAACCTTCCCAACACTGTTGTTTTGTAACCTGTACAATGTGTTTATTTGAAAAGAAATGGAGAAATGGTCTAATTTTGCTCTTTTTCAGCCTAGAATGCTTCTGATTTTGTCGTCATAAAGCCGTCCCCAAAGGCTTTTCAGAGAATTTGGCAGTACATCTAACCGGCCTCACAACAGCAGACCACGTGAAACCACACCAGCCCAGGACCTCCACATCCAGCATCTTCACCTCCAAGATCGTCTGAGACCAGCCACCCGGACAGCTGCTGCAATATTTGTATTCATTTTGAGGAATACTGAATCTGTTTTTTTTTCTTCGTGTGAGTGAGATGAATTAATGCATATTCATATTTATTTTGGACTACAGTAACATCTTCTGATTTCTCTCAACATGGGGACAGGAGAGCTGTCAATCAATAAATTGAAAAAAAAGTAACTTGCATTACTTATTTGAAAAAGTAACTCAGATATTCTCTTGTAAATTAAAAAGTAATGCGTTACTTTACTAGTTACTTGAAAAAAGTAATCTGATTACGTAACTTGTGTTACTTGTAATATATTACCCCCAACACTGTAAGTCAACATACCTTAAAAGGGTCATATGATGCTTTTTTAAAGATCATTATTTTGTGTATTTGGTGTAACAGAATATGTTGACATGCTTTAATGTTCAAAAAACACATTATTTCTTTTCAACATGTTCACTGTAATTGCCAAACAATAATGTGAACAATTTAAAATGTTTCAGCTTTTGTGCTAAATGTAAGCTAAAGAATAAAACAGCCATGAAAATCAAAACAATATGAAACAGCAGGAGTAAACAGTTATATAATAATAGGTTAGAATTAGAACATCATTAAAAACTTATTCTAATTTAAAGGGTTTAAACTAGATTTTTAAAACCAACATGCAAAGCCATTGCTAACAACGTGTAGGCTACAGAACAGCGCTTGTGACAACTTGCCTTGAGCAGATCAAACTGAAACAAGCCTATTTTATTTGATACACATCTGTTGGAGCCAATAATGAAACTGTAGGCTAATTATATCGTAATATCTAAATTGATCTGTAGTAGGCCAAGTATCAACCAGAATGGTATTCAAAAGAAATACATCGTGTAAAACAGTGTTTCTCAACCAGGGGTCCGTGGACCCCTAGTGGTCCTTGACATAAGGCCAGGGGGTCCATATAAAGTATGAATTTTTGTATAAATTTTGTATATTTTGACATGTCATGTTCCCATGAAAGAAAAATCCAATATAGCTGATGATATGGCCAAATACTGGACAAGTCAGCTAACTTGAATTATACTTGACTGCATTTGGTCCTCACAAAGACACAAATGATACAAGTAAATTTTGTTCTGGGGGTCCTTGAGGATGGTTCTGAATTGGACTGGGGTCCGGTACGCCAAAAGGTTGAGATTCACTGGTGTAAAACATATTTTCATAATTTTCTTTTAAAAAAACACCAATTACATCCTAAGTCAATGGAACACAGCCACATGACCTCATGGCCTGGATGAAGTCCGGTCGATAGGTTCTTATACAAGAATCCGTTCCGCGTTTTGCAGAAATTCTGTGCGTGGAAAAAAAAAGTCGCCTCACCTGCTGAGCGCTCCAACATATCACTCCGCAGGGTCAGTTTATATTATTTTTACTTTGCACTGGCGTTTGTAAAACCGCCAATATGTGATTTAAAAATACGTTCTAGTGTTATTATGAAGGATAACGGCATGTACTTCTGTGTGAGAGGGTGTCGTTCCTCTGAGTGCCGTGTTTAATGCTGTGGCACTATTTATCATGGTGTCGCTCGCAGGGCGTGATTCGGTTACACTCAAATATGGCTACCATGGAGTCAGAGCTACAACTTTAATATTTGTACTAATGCAGAAATGTAACGTTTTGCGTCAATCTTCGCTCTACAGTCGCGTCGAATTATCGTTTTGTGCGTGTACAAATTGTGAATACCCAGGCAAGGAGATCATCTCGATGTGTTTAGCGTTAATAAAGTGTTGCTCGAAATTGCAGCTTGCTCCGCGAGCTGATCGAAATCGTCAGGATTGAAAGCTTGAAAGCGAAATCTGCTTTCGGTTTTCTCGCATTCGAGGGTATTTTGGGCTGTGTTTTCCCGAATGTGGCCAGGGCTCGGCTCCTGTCATCGACTCAGAAAGCGGTCGGTATGGCTTGTTTTCGGATGAGGGATGTAACAGTAACCCGCGAGGATTTGGCGATGTGGGATGAAGCGGAATAAAGAAAAGTGATCCGCTCAAACCGAAGGAAAGCGGCTGCTTTCTACCTATGGATTAAACAGTGTAGGTTTTCTGGCTCTAAAAGTGGATTTTACTGGAATACGTGTACAGTATCGCAGAAGATATCGCTTTGTCACGCTGGCTTATTTTCCTGAGGATTCTTGTCATGAAGGAAATAAATAAAAATTGCTAGGGTCGAAGAGGTAAGTAAAGTGTGTTTTTGTCGCCTTTCTGCTCTTCATTTCGACCGAGTGTGCAGCTTTTCTTAATCTTGTATTCTCGCTAACCTGCTTATTTGGTATAAAGCCGTCAAAATACGCTTTAAAACGCCCTGCATCTTTACTGTCCACTACCTTTAATGGGCCGTTATATGATTCCGCTTGGATAGGCGACTCCAGGCTTGAGTAATGTTTCCAAGTTAATCAGCCGGGCTTGCAAGGCCTCTACTGTATCCACTTATAGCATTGCTTGCGCATTTACAGTCATATTTCCACAAATCATCTAAGTTGACATCACTTTGAACGCGATTATCATCATAAATGCTGCGTCTTTGGAGAGCAGAGATACTTGGCGTGCAGGTAGGTTTAGCCTTTGGGCTCCCTAAAGAGTTCAAATGCGTCTCTCTCCTTCAAAGTAGCCTGCTTGTTCTTGTTTTTTCCGTTTTATAAAAAGTATTAAGTATGGAAACCGTTGGAGTATTGCATGGCATGATGGTATTATTGGCACCCTGCGTACGTAAGGCTCTGAAACACAAAGCTCTGGAGACAACTGAACAAAGGCAAAAAGCTGGACATGCCCCCCTCATGTGAAGAAGCACTTGCTTTGTGTGCTTCTGTTGTTTCACTAAGGCTGTCCCTCTGGTTCCTGCATGTGTTGTGATATAAAATAAAATATCCAGTACATATTTTTGGTGAGGTATGCATTGCAAGTACAGTGTTCAGAAGTATTCTGATTGACCCACTCTCTAGTTAACTTCAAAAGAAGTCCTGCATACATGGCTGATTGAATGCTCCTTCATCATTGCGTTAGATAGATGGAGACATTAGAGATCCCAATGACTTGCATGGATAAATAGGTCTTTATTGGACCTCATTGGGAAATTCAGGTACAAACTGTATTTTTTTTCTTTTACTTGAGAAATGTTTACAGTATGGGTAGTTTTATAGAGTTTATGTAGCTTGTTATTGAACCAAGTGGGAAATTCAGGTGCAAAATCGCAACAGTATCAAATGTAGACCGCAGATATGCACAAATAAACATTAAAGAGGTCATATGATGCTTTTTTAAAGATCATTATTTTGTGTATTTGGTGTAACAGAATATGTTGACATGCTTTAATGTTCAAAAAACACATTCTTTTTCAAATACTGTACATTATTGTAGGTCCTCTATGCCCCGCCTCTCTCAAACGCTTCGTTTTCTACAAAGCCCCTCCTTCCGACAAGCGCAGTCTGCTCTGATTGGCCAGCTGACCCAGAGCATTGTGATTGGCCGAACACCGCAAGCACTCGTCGGAAATGTAACGCCCCTTACCATAATCGCAGCTTCAGCTTTCAAAATAAATGTAAAGACAGAGCCCGAAAGCGGAAACAGAGTCGCGTGACAGACAGTGATGAAGCTGGTATGTGTTTGTCTTTAGTCTTTGCAACTTCAGGGATCTTATCTATGCACAATCAGCTTGTAACACTCCAAAGAGAAAGGAAAACTTGAAATCGCATCATATGACCCCTTTAATGCAGTTAAAACACAAAAATAATGCCCATGTGAACGCATTAGCTGGTGCTGCTACCATGTTGTGAGTTAGAAAACCTGTTTATGAACAATGTCTTTACATCTGTCCAGATGTGAAAACTTTAAATTGCATGTAGAGATACAACATTTGCAAATTATGTGTTGTAAAATGAATCCAAAGACATTAATAATTATGAAGCAGCATCATTCTGTGTGATCATCAAATGAGTGAAAAGAGGGAAAGATTCAAAGGCCTGTATCCTTTTGTAACCTTTAACTTTTTATTACATGTAACTTGTTATTTAGTCTTTTTTAATTACTTTGTAATACCTCTTGAGAGGTTTGGAAATCCTTTGCGTTTGCAAGGTTGATACTGATGTTAGCTATGGGCTGATGATTGCTATGGACTGAGCAGATTTATTGTGTTATGCCAATTTTAAAAGACACCTTTAAACCATTGTCTTTATACTTCTAATCCATATGCTGATATTTTATTTTCTGTTAAAGACCTCATGAAATCAGACTTGGAATTTGTCGACTTTTAGTTCGTTTCATTTACTCTTGGTTGACAAAATAAACAGCATTTTTTTTTCTTCTGAAAAAGGACTGAAAATATTGATGCGTCATCCTGTGCTTAAAGGGGTCCTGTTATGCTTTTTCACTTTTTCAACTTTAGTTAGTATGTAATGTTGCTGTTTGAGCATAAAAAAGATCTGCAAAGTTACAAAGTTCGAAGTCCAATTCAAAAGGAGATATTTTATTTAACAGAAATCACTTTTCAAAAACTACAATGAACGACTCGTTTGGACTACAACGCATATTTCCCAGGATTTGTGATATCACAAATATCGACGAATGGGACGTCCAATCAAGTTCTCTCTAGAAAGATAATGCCCATCCCCCAATATCACCTTTGGGCTTGTTCGAGTTTGATCGGCTCTGCGCAGGCTGATCGGTGTATGACCTCAAAGTACCACGAGCAATTCATAAAGAGACGTCTGCTCTCCAATCACTCTCGCGGTACTTTGATGTCATGCGCCAATCGGTCTGTGCAGCACCGACGCATCTCCAACAAGCCTTTTTACTAGCAATAGCATGTAGCAACTCATGCATCTCAGCTGTGATGTAAACTAAAGCCTACTGGCTGTTTAAAAATAGGAGACAGTTTATTCGATTTATCCTCCCCCAGCTTCCTGTTTCAGTAGGAAATCAACATGAAAGAAAAATGCATTCACCAAGCCATTTCATGAGGTCTTTAAACGGCTACCACAGACAATGTGTACGCACACACTAATGGCAATGCACACAGCCTCATTGAGGCTTGACTCAACCATGTGAGGTCTAATTGTTTACTTAAAGCAGGATACAATGAGAGCAGCCCAGGGAGGGATCCCACGTAGTTCCCGGAAAAGACAGCATCCCGTTGGCAGTATGCCTCGTCAGCTGAGTGGACAGGTTGGCAGAAGCACCACGCAGAGCAGGTGCAAGGGTCAGCACTGGGGATCCAGCAGAGCAGCGACTAACAATATGCACAACATTCAGAAAGATTACACAAAATAATGACCGAAACTTGTTCGGTCGCCTACAACGGTGTTGCGTTTACTCTATATTGGAGCATGGAGGCCCATGTCCTTCAGGCTGTGCTAATGTGTCACAAGTCAAAATGATAGACAGACAGATAGATAGATATCCCGTTATTTCAAGAACTAAACTTCCCCTTTGAAAATCACATCACTGATAATGATTCGTTTTTTTATATATATATATATATATATTTTTTTTTTTTCTCTTTCAAATTGAAAGAAAAATGTGTAGCCAGTCTGTTTCTTTTTTGCTCTGATATCTAATGCAACCAATAAGTAAACGGCATTGTTAGGATTGTTTTTATTGGAATTAAAAAAAGTGTGCTACTGCTAACACTTGTTTTTATTCATTTTCATGGTGGTTCAGTTGCGAGTTGGACCCCATATTATGAGCAAATCATACAAGTTTATTAAAATATTATTTAGGATTTAAGCTCAGGGATTATTTTCTCCTCTGGCATTACCAGTGTTTAATAGAATCAGAATTAAAACCTCACTGGTTGGAGAATGTTGTGTTTTAAAGGCGTAAAGCTGCTGCAAAGCTGGGAAAACTTGCTGTGTTGAAAGCTTTCCTGGAAATGTAGCATTTGGAGATATCAGTCTACATTATAGCATACACTTGTATATGTTTTCTAATATATTACATAATTTTTCTCACAGAATGTCATCAGAGGAGAAAAGTCTAGACCCCTCTGACAAAGGACCCTCACCACCTCCTAGCAGCTCTGGGGCCACTCCCACTGGAAGTCCGGCCCCCACAGATAAGCGGCCCCGGGGCCGCCCTCGTAAGGACGTGTTATCCACGGCAACACCGCTTCCAGCTGTGCCCAGACAGAGAAAGAAGTAAGTTCAATTAAACTTCTGAATTGCTGTCATTATTGATGTAAATTGGAAGTCTAAATGTCTTCAGAAAATGAGGATCATTGGTCCTAAAAGTGAAGTATAGTATGATCTTATGAAATTCATCCTGTTGGTCAAACTCTATGTCTATACTGGAAGCAACATAAACTTAAGGCTGTCAACATTGATGGCATTAAAGCTACATGTCACCTCAAAATGTTCACCAACCACGAACCAGCTGGTTGCGAGTTTGTGGTTAGACTTCAGCAACTTTGCGTCCCATTTTATTTTGAAATGGAGGTCCATTGCTGTCCATTGGTGGGTTGTTTTTGAATTCCAAAAAAGTTTTGTTTATAATTGTATTATTTGTTCCAACATCTTGTATATAAGAAACCTTAATAATAAGAAAAACAAGAGGTTATTTAAATGAATAGGTCAGAACAGAAACATCACAAATTGTTATTTGTGTAAAGTCAGCATATTAATGTCATAATTTGGGATAGCATCTGATTCTACCCATTGGTATTTCAATGGATAATGAAAAGTGGGTGTTATGTACCAGAATAAAGCAAGGTGGTCGGAAGAGAGGGTTTGAAAGGCAAGAAATTGCTGATGAAGCTGTTTCGGCAGCAGAGCAAGTTACTTTTAAATGAAAAAGTTGATATTTAATTTCTTTAGATTTTTTTTTACATTTACATGACCTTGTAAATGGTCAAGCTGTCAACTAATATTTATTAATACTAATAAAATGAATACCCATTTTTTCATACTGTACTGTTGTGATGCCTAAATTCACTTGTAGCCTTCAAACCGATTTTAGTTTTTAGTATTTATTTTTTAAATATAGAAAAAAAAAATCACTAATCAGGATGAGCCAAATTTTCAATATTGCATGGTGCATGCATATAAAATAATATTTCAGATGCGTGCTAAAAATAACGTGGAAGGGTTAGCAGTGCAGCACATCGCAAATAGAAAGTGAAATAGGGTGCACTGTGGACACTTTCCATCTTTGTTGATTTATACTGAGAACATTCTAGTTTTGATGCACCGCTCATATCCAGTGTTGACATGATGCAAAAATTTGATTCATGGACTAATAAGCTTTCCTCCTATGCGACAAGCCATGCATTTGACCAGTTTAGCTTCATGGACACGTGACAGTGGAGACCTTCTCACCGGCTCTGATATGCCTCTCTGACAGGCAGCTTTGAATGACGGTGCGATAAATTAACCCCTCTGAGCCCTTAGGCTATTTACCCATAGAACACATTAGAGTTCCTCTAGCGAGAAGCACCTGCTTAGAGTTTACCTGACTGGCAGCATAATCCAGGGAGGGACTTCAGGCTCACCAGAAGCCATTGAATGTACAGGAGCAGTTATTGAACGGTAATCCTGGCAGACTTCCTCTGTTTCACATCTGCATTTGAGAAGAGTATGTGCATCTTTCTTGACTTGGATAACCATCTAAATGGAGGGGAGGCGCTTGGCATTTTTCCTGAGGGGATTAATTATATAGGAGTTTTTTAAGTGAAAAGCGCAGGTGCCTCTGCCAGCTTAGGAGCTTACTATGAGTATGTAAGGTGTGATGGCAGAGTCTGCAACTAGGAACGGTCTAGTGCAAGGTGCTTTTCATTAATAGATCTCACAAAATCCATATTCTTCAAAAGAAGAACTGCCCAAGAGTACCTACTACTTACCTTTCAAATACCTCTTGTACTTAAGTAAAACAGTTGAAATTACTACACTTTCAAAAAATAGCAAGTGTTTAGTGGTACAAAGGGACACCTTTGTACCTTCTTTACCCTTAAAGCGTTCATAATAGTACCATAAAATTACATATTACTCCAATTTTTGTAAAATTATTACATAAAATAAATGGTTAAAGTATTTGTAAAGTTTTTCTTTTTTTTTGCGTTTTGCATATGCAACATATAACACATTTCTTCAGTGTTTTTACAGAAAATCATATCTCATTGACCTGAATGTCATAAATTCTTATTGTTTACAAGAAGAAAACATGACCTTTGTGAAGTATTTATTTTAATACTTAAAGGGGTCATATGATGCTGCTAAAAAGAACATTATTTTGTGTATTTGGTGTAATGAAATGTGTTTTAAATTAGGTTTAAGGTTAAAAAAACACATTATTTTCCACATACTGTACATTATTGTTTCTCCTCTATGCCCCGCCTTTCTGAAACGTGTCGATTTTTACAAACCTCATCGGTCTGAAAAAGCGAGGTGTGCTGTGATTGGCCAGCTATCCAGTGCGTTGTGATTTGGCTGAATACCTCAAGCGTGAGACTGAAATGTTACGCCCCTTACCATACTGTAAAGCCCTGTCCGGCCAGAGCGATGATTCAAAAACATGAAAACCCATTACAAACGAGGCATTCGTTGCATCCAGTGGGGACATAATTATGGATTATAATGACTTATACGGTCTTTTTACGCATTGCGTTGCATCACGCCGCGTAAACATAAAGCCATGTCTGCATTTGTGATCGGAGAAATGACAAACAACAAGCACTACTCTACATTGCTCAAAAAACTCGCTTTAAATATATAAAATATAAAAACTCTTTAAATATAAAAGACGTACTTACAGTCTTTGAGTCAGAACAGCCGGCATTGTAGTCTACTCTACCAGGATCAGGAAACAGTCCTCCATAAAATGTGCTGCACACATCTGAATATTTGGGTTGAAGTGTTCTGGAACAGTGTTGTAAATACAACTTAACCACTGATTTCTAGTCGTGTCCATTTTTGGAAGACCAAACAAAGTAGTTTCGCTTTCACAACGAAACAGCATCACACACCGCGGCCTACAGTGAGCAGAGGCCGGGGGCTAGCGTGAGGAACGGCTGGAGGGGTAGAGTAAGCAGAGGCGGGTGGGCTTGAGAACGGCGCGGCCGGCGATTTCGACAAAGGAGCGTCCGGAAGGACATGTGGCGACCCCGGGCAGGACTCCACTTCGTCCACGGTGAAAGCCAATCCGGTGATCCCCAGCGCAAAGTTGTAGTATTTCCTCAGCGACCAGCACGGATCAGCTCCAGGCATGACGAAGCAAATATCGTCCTCTTTTGGAAGACCAAACAAAGTAGTTTCGCTTTCACAACGACGCACACAGCGTCTTTACGACATGATGGCGGAAACAACAATACTACAGCAAGAATAAAAGTTACGTCTTCTTTCTTTGCGTGAACATTTGGGCGGCGTTATGCAAATCTTCCCACATAGTGAGGTAGATATGTGGGGGCGTGTTAGAACGAGCCATTTTAGGTAGGCGTGGCTGACTCTTAACTTTTGTAAAGAATATCTCTTTGGATTTGAGACTTTAGTCTTTGCAACTTTACAGATCTTCTTTATGCACCAAGAGCTTGTAACACTCCAAAGAGAAAGGAAAAATTTTAATTGCATCATATGACCCCTTTAATAGACATTATAATGCATGTTTGTAATATTAAAATAAAAAATCTGGTTTAAATTTCCAACAAAAATCAAAGTCGTTATGAAATTAACCATGATGCTAGGGTGTTGTGTGTGGTTGCTAAGGTAATATGAGGCTGTTTCTATACAGTGTTGTGGTTTCTTATTAGCCCATGACAACAGATTCGAACCCAAGTATGAGATTCCATTCAGTTTAAGTCTGGAGGTTTTTTCACCCATCTTATCATCCGCCAACGCTTAGAAAAATAATGGCATTCCTCTCCTCAACAAGCCACATGGTTTAAGGTGTCATCCAAGTCTGTATCACAAACAGTGCGAGAAAGATTACACATTTAATATTCAGTATTATATGTTGCTTGAAATCCTTAATTGTTAGCAGTAGTGCTGCTTGCCTTGGCGACCAAAAGAAATTCTTTAGTTTATTGTTTTACAGTCCCTTTTGTTGCTTGCTTTAGTCAGTTTAGTGGATCTCTAAGGGTTCGATTGAATTTGGTCCCATGTTTTTGAAGAAAACCATTGGGTCTGTTTGCATCACGTTTAAAATCCATTCCATAAAACTCCCCTCCAGATTTTATACTGTAATCCTGCATTGGCTCTACTTTCTAAAACAGTTTTTTTCCCCTCTGTCTCTCTCTCTGTATGGTGGGATCATGGGGATAAGTTATAGGTCTCTGGGCTTGGGGGTTGGGTGCCGAGCACACTTAAATGGACCGTGCATTACTGTGTTCTCCTCTTTTCATTTTCCAAACACATAGACCAGTACCTGTGTATATATATATGCACAAATATACCAAACTTCAAATGCGTGTACTGCATTACGATTTTTATTTTACCTGTGACATTTAATGCTGTGCAGAGCCAACACAGGGTTTTAAAACAATCAACGTCAGCATTACGTAGCGACACATGACTGGCAGTTGCAGGTGGAGGCTAGATGACATCATAACTGTCAGGCTATGATGTTATTCTTGAATGAGACCAAGGTTTTCTTATTTAAAGTCATTTAAATCAGTTAGAATTGTCATGATGTCATATTCGTTTTTTTCCTCATTGAATACTGTTTCACTTAATCCCATTATGGAAGTAAATTGGTTTGCGAATGGCATTTTTAATGTTGGCTTTAAATGAATATCATTTTTAAATAAGTGCATTTAGCAGATGCTTTTATCCGAAGCGACTTACATTGCATTAGTGCGTACAAAGCAGATTTGATCAGTTCATGCATTCCTTGGGAATCGAACCCATGACTGCGGTGTTGCTAGCGCATCGCTCTACTGTTTGATCCATGGGAAAGCCATTCAAATATTGTTCCGTTTGTTCATTTACATCCATAAAGACCATTCAGAAGTAGGACATTTTCATGTTTCCTCATCCAGACAGAGTTGATGTTTGGCTGTCTGGGAATCGTGATGCATATTTAATCCTCTGTCTACTACAGAGTCGTCTTGGGTTTGGGCGTTAACACGGTTCATTTCTGTGGTGCCTCCATCTAACCCATTTGAATAGCTGAAGATTTACTCTAAAGGTATATGGAACAAACAAATCGATCCTAAAGTGCATTATGAATGATAGATTAATGACCTGTCAGAGCAATATTAGCTTTATTGTGTGGCACAGGGGTGTGCTAAATTAGCATGTTTGTGTTATATGTGTACTAAATGATTTCCTCTGGAAATCACAAAGGGATATGTTACTGGCTACCTTGGTGCACAGCTTACAAACGCCTTTGTCCCCTGACAAGTGTCATTTGAACTAGACACATTGAGCTCAGGCTCCAGTGGTGATACGCTTTGTTTACTTACTCATATAGGCTCATGCAAATGGCTGGCCATATTATAGTCAATAAATGTTTCAACTGTGAAGCTATATGTAGCATTTCTTTTTTAAATATACATGTATGGGATTATTATCATTGATTATTATGTTGTTATAAACAGATACCTCATTGTCATTTTGTCTCTGACAGCATCATGTATGAGATGAGTCAGTGGCATAAAAATGTAAATGCATTGTTATTTTCATCTTCCTATTAATATTTTGTTGGCTTAATGCGAGTAATATTCCATATATGCCTCTTTTTTTGTTGTTGAATAAAATACATTATTGTTACAATTCAGTAGGTTAAGAGATGATGTACTGGCATGTAATTCTGCAATGCCAATTTTTACTTGCATTTTGTAATGTTCGAGTTAATTTATGTCAGCTCTTTTGAGATTATCAGTATCAACCGATAGGTTATCCTGCTTGGTTGATTAACAAAAATATGTCATTTACTGATAGCTTGACAAATGTGAATAATACACAATTTATGGGGTTTTCTTTTTGGTTAATTTTTAGATAATATTGATTAAGTATTTTATATAACTGTGCGTGTGCGTATGTTTATTTTAGTTCGGTAAAGGTTCAGCAAGTTGTTTTATGTTATTATTATAATTTTATTGCATTTATTTATTTGGTTATGTATTAATATTTTATCTATTTTGATTTGGCCTAGACGACGTGTCTGCATCCAATAAAATTACAAAAGTCATTTTATATACATAGAAAGCATATTAAATGCAAGTCACGTGACTACTTCAATGCTTCAAATAACTTGTGAAAATAAAATGTCAAAATATGAGTGAAATAATGTTCTATTGTCATTCAGTGTGTTACATATATATTTATGTAAAATTGAAACAACATACATGTGACCTGTACTTATTAATATACATTGTAAAAAAAATAGATACTAAATTTTATAATATTTTAAATGATTTAAAACAAATGGGTAAAACCCCTTGGATTGAAGGATAGTGGCAAAGATAGATAAATATTTAAAATGACAATTAATTAGTTTTTGAGGGCTGCACTGTGATCCTATATTTTATTTATGTTGATGTATGTGTGTGTATATATATACAGTGGGTACGGAAAGTATTCAGACCCCCTTAAATTTTCACTCTTTGTTATGTTGCAGCCATTTGCTAAAATCATTTAAGTTAATTTTTACAACTTCTGAAAATGACCAGCATTGTTTTAGCAGTACATAAAGTAATGTCACAAATCAGAAAATTAAATTTTAACATCAATGTGAATGACAAAAAAACATGAATGACACTAATTTTATGTCATTGTGACTTTGCTTTCCATAAACTTTAAGTACTTCTTCATATACCACAGCAAAAACTGTAGTCTGAGAAATTTCAAACATGATTAAAGGCAAGTGGACAGTCAGTAAAACTGTAGTATGAACAAATACACAATTTACAAGCATAGATAATATAAACAGTAGTATTCAGGTACAGAAATTTAATAATTAAGTGTAAAATAACACTGCATTGTGTTCACTGTATGAATTAAATTTAGATTAATCTTTGTTATAGCTGTTTTGTTGTTTGATTAACATTAGTGACATATTCAGCAGCACGTATATATAGGCTGCTGTCCCTTTAAATCTTAAATACTATTGCACTTAAAGGGGTCATATGATGCTTTTTTAAAGATCATTATTTTGTGTATTTGGTGTAACAGAATATGTTGACATGCTTTAATGTTCAAAAAGCACATTATTTTTCAAATACTGTACATTATTGTAAGTCCTCTATGCCCCGCCTCTCTCAAACGCTTCGTTTTCTACAAAGTCCCTCCTTCCGACAAGCGCAGTCTGCTCTGATTGGCCAGCTGACCCAGTGCATTGTGATTGGCTGAACACTGCAAGCACTCGTCGGAAATGTAACGGCTCTTACCATAATCACGAGCTTCATCTTTCAAAATAAATGTAAAGACAGAGCCCGAAAGGGGAACAGAGTCTCGTGACAGACACAGTGATGAAGCTGGTATGTGTTTGCAGTACACAAGCCACGGTTAAGACAGCTGACTCCACTGTGATGTGTCTCGCTCTCGCTCTCTCTCTCTCGCTCTCTCGCTCGCGCGCGCACGCACACACACACACACACACACACACACACGATGCGCAAAACTCCGCATTTGAACAGTCAATAGCAAATACTTAAACTAATAACAAAACAGTAGCTGATTCAGAAGCGGCAGATTGTCATAGCGAAGTCAGAATTACCTCCTCTCCTAGGTTCACGAAACGGTCGTCCATTAAAATGTATTGCTGTTCTGTTGTAAGTAATATTAAAGTTTCCTAAATGCATCTACTTTCGGAAGGCCAAATAAAGTGTTTTTGCTTTCGCCTAGAAACACACAGCGTCTCCCTGACATGGCGGCTTCAACACCTTTTTAATGTAGCCTATTATTAAAATGATTCAGATATCGCACGCCGTTGCGAAATGCATATCGCGATATTTGCATTTGCGATATTTCGATATTTTCGATATATCATGCAGCCCTAATATATATATATTAGGGCTGTGCGATTAATCGAAATCTAATCGAAATCGCGATTTGAGACGTTGCTATTTCCTAATCGCAAAGCCTGCGATGTGGACGCTATATATCTCTGTTCTAGCGCATATGCATGACTGCCTGCCTTGAGTTGCAATCTTACTTGCCCTGGGCAAGAGTGAGCGCACCTCCGTTCTCCCCAATCAGCACTGCTCTAGCCAACTGCGTAAACACCCACCGTAAAAAAAAAAAAGCTAATTAAAACTAAAGAAAACCGTATGCAACTTAAGCTTCGAAATGACAGACAATGAACAAAAAATGTAATTTGCAAGAGCTGCATCACAGCGCATATCAAAAGCTCCCTTATCGGTTCTGTTTTCAGTACTGGAGAATAAA
>NW_015505355.1:2054596-2055125 GCF_001515645.1 Sinocyclocheilus grahami
ATATATATATATATATATATATATATATATATATATATATATATATATATATATATTCACCACTGGATATATTAAAAAGAAAAACATTGGTCAGCTAATTTTAACTGCTAATTTCAACTAGCTCCTTAAACCCAGACATGTGGTCTGTGGTTCTGAAGATTTTGCTCCATGTGTGTCTGTAACCTCTAGGGTGAAATCCCTCCGCCCCTTTGTCAGCGTTCAGCCTTGTTAACTGTCTGGTATAGGAAGTCATTTACAGGGAGGAGTCATTTTTGGCATGGGACAGACTGTGATTTCTCTCTCCAGTGGCACTGGTAATTACCCATCCATCCCTCACACTCCCTCCTCACTCCAGCCCCAGAGAGGGGCAGGCTTGCCTTTCAACTCTGCTTGCCGTACCTCCTCCGTCTTCAAACTGTGAGACTTTAATTTGAATGCCTGACAATTATCACCCTGATGAAGTGATACATAGATCAGACAAGAAGAGTCCCCCGCGGGATTCTGACAGAGCCATGGATCTTTACTGCGC
>NW_015505355.1:2055193-2082740 GCF_001515645.1 Sinocyclocheilus grahami
TGTGATGGTTTCTATTGTTTTTTTCAGCAGGGTAATGATACCCATACTGTGCTGCACATTATTGACAATATTGAGCTGAAGCTTGACTCTGCAAATTTAAAATTGCAAATCAAATCGCAATTGCAATATTTGTCAAAAAAATCGCAATTTGATATTTTCCCCCAAATCGCACAGCCCTAATGAAGTGATACATAGATCAGACAAGAAGAGTCCCCCGCGGGATTCTGACAGCCATGGATCTTTACTGCGCATTTGTGGGCAGGATGTGTAGAAACGCGTGTAGAAATGGATGTTTGGCTGTATTGGATGCGTGTTTGTTCTCAGTTGGGGATCGTGACCAAGAATGGGTCGCAGGACTGTTTTATTAGTGTTGCAGACAATCGGACTGTGCAATATGTGTATGTTATAGGATTGGGAATACGTTTGGATTGAGAATAAGATTTGGATTTTTTATGGAGTGGATTTTCATCCCACTGCGAAGAAAACTGGGCAGCCAGTAGGATTTGTGCTTTTGGTCACATGCCCAGAGCATTCGTGTTGTTATGAACAGGCCTTTAGAAGCCATGATTTACAGCCTCATGTCATTTGGTTAAGAAAAACATCCATAAGAATCCAATTTTACATCATAAAACCTTTTGATGGGGCTATAGGAAACAGAAGAAGTATTCTGAGGTCAGATGACAGCATCATACACAATGTGAAAAACTCCAGAGCTCTATTAGTTCATGACCACAACGAATTAAGCAGCATGACCAAAAGGAAGTGTCAAACTAATTTCACATGCATGAGTTTGAACTAGAGGGTTTTTTGGTCCGTATAAAGCATTTAACAGGTCACAGTTATACCTAGTTTATGGTGGACTGGAAAAGCCTAATTGGCGTAATGAAGTATCTTCAATTAACTGGATTGACTATGTATCTGTCGAACATCTATCGTAAAACTCCTAGTTAGGGTTGGGTATCGTTTGAATTTGATCGATTCCGATTCTGCTTACCGATTCCGATTCTGATTCTCATAGATTCCCAGTTTCAATTCCAATGTGGTTAAAAGAAAGTCAAACACTTATATATCAAACATATTTATTCTGTGTCTCTTTTTGCAAAACATTTAATTGCTGCATAATACCGTGAACAAAAATCAGCAGGCTACATAAAAACTGGACTCAATTAAAAGCTGTTAGTGTGCAAAAAAAGAGCTGCACGATTCTAGATAAATTTAGACTTTTTAAAAAAAAAATTGAGGTTGTAGTTCTCACAATTCTGAAGAAATTAGACAACTAAACAAAATCTCATGGAATGTATGAATAGAATGATTCAATGACTTTAATGGATGAATCAGTGTGTTTGAATGAATCTCTTGAATGAATGATTCAAAGACAAATAAATTTTTAACAGCCCCTTTTCGCCACCTAAAAAAAAAAAAAGTACGCGCACACTGGAATTGATAGGTGGAATCGAAATTTTAATTTACAACACGTATCCGAATCCTGTCCTTAAGTATCCAATTCTGGTATTGGATTCCCAACCCTACTCCTAGTGTTAGTGATAAGAATTATTTTCTGATCTTTTGGTATTGTAGATATTTTTTCATACAGCTATCATGTTGTTCTGCACACATTGCATGTGTGTTTTAATGATCTGAATAAATAGAGTCATTATAATGGGATTTAAATGATTAACCTGATTTATTTGAATAGCTAGATTATAGATGACTTTTCTTCCCTATTAGTCTGCAGTAAATTTTGTGGTAGCATACTTAACAGAGACTAATAACAGGACATGAAAGTGCACATTTGAAGACTTAACAATATTAATTTTAATGACTGATTTTTATTGTACAGTTATCATATATATTTAGAGGAATCTCATGTAAACACGTTCAGGTCATATATCACCTCAAAATAAACGAAATACAATTACATTTAAATAATACAAATTAAATGTAAATTTTACTTTAGAGGAGTTTTTAAAATTATTCTCAATAGTGATTCTCATTAGAGTCTCAGTATGTGAAGCTTGTGAAAATGTTTTATTGTACTGTACATTATAAAAATAAAAGATGGGCCATTAACCAAACAAAAAAAAAATCAATAGGAGAAGCCATAACTCTCTGGCTATATGGTTAAAAAACATAACTGTTAAATGTGTATGTGTGTTGGCTCAGTAAGCCTGAAAAATATCCTTTTGGTGTCTGATTTAAGCTAAAGAAATACAATTTATGTTACCACTGTAAGAATTCCTATGGAAGCCGTTTCCGCCACTGAATAAAAAATAAAAAAGGTAATTGCGACTTTTTATCTCACAATTCTGACTTTTTTTCTCAGAATTGCGAGATATAAAGTCACAATTGCGAGATAAAAACTCGCAATTCGGACTTTTTTTCTCGCAATTGCGAGTTTATATCTCACAATTCTGACTTTTTTTCTCAGAATTGCGTGATATAAACTCTCAGTTGCGAGTTATAAAGTCAGAATTGCGAGATATAAACTCGTAATTCTGAGAACATATCAGTCTTCCCCCTCAAAATTGGACTTTAACTCGTAGTTGCGTGTTATAAAGTCAGAATTGTGAGATATAAACTCGCAATTGCGAGAAAAAAAGTCCGAATTGCGAGTTTTTATCTCGCAATTGTGACTTTATATCTCGCAATTCTGAATTTATAACTTGCAATTGTGAGTTTATATCACGCAATTCTGAGAAAAAAAGTCAGAATTGTGAGATAAAAAGTATGTATGTATGCAGCAAAGTTTTAAAACCATAAAAGTTTATTTCATTGTAATTATTCCAAAAAGGCTAATTATTGTGCGATTACAGCTCACACAACCCACACGATGAATGCACCGCTTAAATGCTCGCATATGCCGTGCACAGACCAAAACCTGATACGACTGGACACTGCTCGTGAGACTGAGTCACCAAGAAGATGAAACACGGTTGAGTGTGTAATCTAGGTTTGAGAGCAGGGTTGTGTATCCGCCCTCGGGACTTCTGAGTAAATGCGGAAATGACATCTTCATGAAGCTCATCCATTGAGCAGCAGCTTTAATGAGAGGTCTCGCACCCGTTACTTCCCCCTCAGCGCACGTAAACAAACGTGCCAACACACAAACACACTGTTTTCACAGGGCCGCCCCACCTTCGCCCCGGGGCAGCGGACACTCGGTGACAGCTGGGGCTGTATTGAACTCATTCACAATCAACCAGTATTCCCTGAAGCGAGCGTGCTAATGAATCTCTCTTTTTCAGGAATCGGGGGCGAGGGAGAGCTCTGGTGGAGGATGAAGACAGCACAGATGGAATGGAGACCGCAGAAACAGAAAGCACACAGGAGACAGGTAACTGCAGCCCTCCTTTCCTTGCTTGCTTTCCCTCTCTTTTCTTCTCTCCTCCCCCACATATACCATGTTTAAACATCTTTTCCCTGCGCTCTGGGTTTCCTGTGTCAGTCTTTTCTTTTCAGCCGTCACATCCCCCTTCCCCAAGAGTCAGAGAGCGAGGCTGCCTCTCCTCTGAGGCAGTTCCAATGATAAACAAAATCACTATGTGGAGCCCAGAATTGATTTTCTTTCCCAGCTGCGCAGTCAATCTAACTCAAACCTTGGCCGGCCGAGGAGGAGCTTTCGAGAGGCTCGGCCGTCCACACTCCTTGAGCAGGATTGATGAGATTTTCGCCCGTCTCCACATGGCTCCGCTCTCTAGCTCTAATTGAAAGGATTTGACTCCAGCCACAGCCTTTCTGCTCTGGAGTCGCCCCAGCACCTCTCAAAGCATGTGATTGAGGTTCGCCGCAGCCGCTGGAAGCTAATGCCCGCTGAAAGCCTTTTAAAATCTCATCTTGTGCATTTTCCCCTCATTTTCTCGTCCCTTTTGCCTGCTCGTGGTTGGCCTGTTGACTGTATGATGTACGTTCAGGTTCACAAGCAGATGAATTACTTGTTTTGGCTTTAGAGGGGTTTGTAAATTAGTGTTATTTTGTAAAACCATTTTTTATCTTTACTCCTAACTCTTATAGGCTAGGTGTCATCAAGAACTGCTTCTGTTTTTAATTTTGTCCTGTTCTCTGAGGTCCACTTACAGTGTTATCAATATTTTTACAAAAAGCATCATAATTTAGAAGTAATAGGCTATTTTCTGTCTTGTTTTTGACCCCCTCATCAGAACGCTCTGTTTGAATAGGTGTGGCAGATTGTAGACTCGGAAGTGAAGACCCACTGCTATGATTGGCTAATAGTTGTGTGTTTGACAGCCTACGTCCTTCACAGGTGAACTGCTGTGATTTAGGTTAAAAATGCATAAATTCTCATATCAAGCGGTCTGTTTAACAGACAAAGCAATAGTGATCACATACATAGGCAGTGATGTAGAAGCAGGTGTTGATCATCTTCTGCGGAGGTGGTGTTTATTCACACTATTACGTCATAAAGTGGCACGTTCCTTAAGCTGTCGTTTTGACAGACAGGCTTCAATATACGCCGTTTTAGATTAATAAGAAAGTTTTGAGGTCTGAAACATACAGGATGTTTTTATAGTACAATGATCTCTTATGTGTCAAAGAATCAAGGTAATTTTGGTTTCTCAGTTCATGACCCCTTTAAGTGTTGTCACCTCACTAGTGTAGAACTAGTTTCTGTGGATACGAATGACATCTCAAATTGTTTGGGTTGTTGAGAGGTGTGCTCATCATTATGAAAGCATTCAAATTAAACAGACATTATTAACTGCAAGAAAAATATTAGTTTATTTAACTGACCATAATTTAGGCATTATCAAATTTACAGTAACATTCAAAAGTTTGGGGTTGGTAAGATTTTCAAGTGTTTGTGAAAGAAGTCTCTTCTCACTAAGGCCCCGATCACACCGAATGCGTTTTTTTTAGGTTTGAAAACGCGAGGCGCAACTTATAGCAGTTTTGTAGTGTGATCAACGTTTGCGTAAGTAGTAGACATATTAGGGAAGTAATACGTAACATTTTAATTATATTTTGCTAAAATGAATGAAATGACTCGAAAAAAGATTCGTTCATTTTGCTGAACGAGACTCAAAGGTCAGAGTCGGTAAAATGATCCGAACTTCCCATCACTACTTTCTAAGCAAAGGGTAAACTTTCGTCACCACAACGGAAGGCCCGCCTCTCCGTTCATTCGATTGGACAATGGAAAAAAACGACAATGACGTCGGACGCTTTTCCGCTCAGAGTTGCTTTTTTTTCAATTTCAGAGCGCTCCTCCAAAAACGCGAGGCGCACAGCAAGCGGCTAAAATGCGAGGCGCCCGGGGCGCATAAACAGCACACAGAACGCTCACTGCCGACAGAAAACAATTTAAAAAAGGCGCCTCTCACTGCAAAAAGCGCGTTCTGTCTGATTGGGGCCTAAGGCTGCATTTAGTTAATGAAAAAAAACAGTTGTGAAATATTTTGAAATATAACAAATTAAAAATCCTATTACATATATTATTATAATATGATTGCAAATAATATTATTATAAAATAAGTATTAAGTATAAGTAAAGTTTAATCCTTTTTTGGGGAATTATAATTATTCAGAACAATTATATCAAGAAAAAAAAAACAATCTGTGAATCTTTTTTTTTTTTGTATTGGTTATAAATTCAGTGAACTGATTTGTATGTAATGAATTGGACTCTCTAATGCCACATCTGCGAGAGACGCACAAAGTGGCAACCAGAAAAAGTCTTGTTACTGGAAAAGCTGCGCAAAACGCGTCATCCGTTGGACTTTTGAAAGCTCCAGGGCTTTAGTTAAAACTACAGATCGTACTTCTGCATTTTTCTATCACCAACTCACTGACAGCTCACTGACATTGGATCAAGCCCAGTGCATTATGTGTGTTGAAGTTTCCCTAGCTTTTACCAAAACTGAATGCCATAGTCAGCCAAGTTTTATTGAAAGCCCATCTTGCCAGTGCTGAATTACACCTGGAAGTATCACTACTTATAGTTACTCCCCAATGCTGCAGGAATCCACAACATTTAGCATCACGAAAACAAATGTATCATGCTTTTTGTCTTGTCTAAAACCTGAAGTAGTAATACTGTAAGAATACAGTCTGTTTTTGTATTTATTTACAATATAGGCCATTTTTCATAGTTGGATTAGTTGAAATTGTCATATTAGTTTCTTCATTCGTTCTGTGGAGCGTGCGTGGAGCTGTAATAACCAGGTGAGTTGTCTTGACACTGCAGGAGAGCTGACGCTGCCTTTGAATATCAAGTCACTTTCACCTTGAAGGCTGGAACACCCCCTGCAGTCAATAATACGAGCTGGCATCATTAAAGGTGCTGTCAGTAACTGCTTAGCCTCCTGAACCCCTGAAATAACCTCTGTGTCAAGGTCACCACTGAAGTAAATGGCACCATAATTATGAAAGACCCTTCAGTACCCAGAACTACTCAAGATTAAAAAAAAAAGTGCTGCTTCTTGGAGGAAGCTGTCAGCCTTTTCACTCTTTTTCTCAAGTGCTGTTCTAACTACATTTGTACTTTTTCTAAAGAAAATGTGAGTGATGTTTGCCTGTGCAAAACCCACTGCCTCAATGCCAGAGTGTTGCAAATGGTTGCCGGGGCATTGCTTTTTAGTTGCTAAGGTGTTGTAAGTGTTTTAGCGTGTTTCTGTTCAGTTTCTAGGGTGTTTTTTTCAGAACTTTATTGTCATTATACAAAAAGTACAATGAAATTATGTGCAATCATATTCAGTGCAAAATCAATCTTCTTACTTCTTACTACTTAAGATTGAACTTCAATCTTAGGGTGTTTGCAGATATTTTCTAAATTTCTGTTTAGATGCTAAAATAGTTTTTTTTGCACATTACTGTTTAGTTTCTGAAGTGTTCTGAGTGTTTTAGCATGTTGTTATTGAGTTAATAGGCTTTTCTGAGTGTGATTAGCATGTCCCCCCCCCCCCCCCCCCCCCCAATAACAGTAATATTGCTATTTAGACATTATAGTGTTCTTAGTGTTCTTTAGCACAGTGACTTTTAGTTGCTAAGGTGTTTTTAGCATGTTGCTGTTCATTTGCTGAACTTCTGAGTGTTTAGCAAATTGGTATTCAGATGCTAACAGTGTTTTTAGCATATTGCTATTTAAGGTATTCCGAGGTCTGAGTGTGTTTAGCGTATCGCTATTCAGTGCAGGCAATCTTCGTAGTATGTTTTTATAGTAGGGCTGCACGATAATGGTTAAACTGATAATCACGATTCTTTTGATAAAAAATTATGATCACGATTATTAATAACAATTATTCTATCAAAAGGGTAAATGCAATAACATTTCGTGTGTCCTTTAACCAACCTCCATTGACTACATATACACTGACTTCATTTAACCCTTTAACTGTCACCCGTCCCCTCTGTGGAAGTTTATTTCACTATATTACAATTAAATCCTAATCTAATCATGACAAACTATATATCGTTGGAAAGGTCTAAGACTCCTAAATAATATTTTACAAACACATTGGTAAAATATCTATGTAGGAAAAGTAATAGATTAATTTATGACAAGAGTGCACCTCAAAAATCTACATCATAACAGGAGTTCTGACCTTTGTCAAAAAAAGTCTTCTTTGTTGCCTTTTTCTCCATCACACTTTAGAAATCATCAGAAATTATATATCAATTGAAAACTTTAAATCTCCAAATTAATCCTTTGAAACCCATTTTAAAATCAAACATTGCATTACCATGAAAATGGTACGTCAATATCATGTTACAAAATGTTTTCGTTCATGAATTATAAAAATGTAAGTTTGGATCGTGCACTTTCACGTCTATTTTCAAAAATGTGAGTGACAGTTAAAGGGTTAAACAACTATGATAATACAAAACTCATGGGTTTGGTTAGTGTTTTGGTATCTGTGTTCACATTAGATTTTCTAAGTGACAATTTGTTTGCAAATAAGACAAACCACTCAGATCGCGCAGTAAATTTGCCCGAAGATCGTTAATACACACTGATAATAACATTGCCATGCCGTTTTCAACTAACATTATGAAAACTGGTAAAAACTTTAGAAACTCGTAATATATCTTTAAATAATTCCAATTTATGTAAATGTCCTCCATTGTATTGCCACAGGTAGCCAAAATGCATTTATTCTTCAAACACAATAGATCCATTATTGAAATTCGGTGAAAGTTTAATCATGGCAGATTTGGTTACACAAGTGGCACAAATGGCTTGTGAACAAACACACATTGGCTGTATGACACTTTCATGTAAGCAGAAATCGCTGTGGAGAGATCGCTAAACTTCAGCACATGTATGTTTTCTTATCATCAGCGCTCGTTCTGCCAACAGTCAGCGCGCGCACAGGGTTGCCAGATTGCACAGATTAAGTAAAACACTGGGCAGAAAGTGTATCCTTAAAGGAGAAAAGTATGGGAAGCCAAACACACCGAAAGTGGGACGAAACAGCGCAGTATTAAAGTGTCGCGACCGACTCGACAGCGCAGAGAGGACGTGTTTGCTAGCACCATTCAACTGACAGCACGTCGCAAACTAATCTCACCAGCGCAGCACTGATCAGATACAACAGCGCAGCGTGAACATTAAAGGAACACTACACTATTTTTGAAAATAGGCTCATTTTCCAACTCCCCTAGAGTTAAACAGTTGAGTTTTACCGTTTTCGAATCCATTCAGCCGATCTCCGGGTCTGGCGGTAGCACTTTTAGCTGCAGCTTAGCATAGATCATTGAATCTGATTAGACCGTTAGCATCTCGCTCAAAAATGACCAAAGGGTTTCGATATTTTTCCTTACATCGTGTGCTAAGACTGACGGAAAATGAAAAGTTGCGATTTTGATATTATGCAGCGCCTGAAAATAGGCTAACTTCCGTCAACATAACCAACGTGACCACCTGCTTGCACAGGGAGCGTGCTGGGGACTATTTTCAGGCGCTGCGTAATATCATTGCGCCTGCTGCACCCATGGTACGGCAGCAAAGTTCCTTGATTATTACGCCGGAATGAGAGTATAGTTCCTAGCCATATCGGCTTTTCCGTCGGTCTTAGTACACGATGTAACTACAGAAGAGTCAAGTTTTAAATAGGAAAAATATCGAAACTCTTTGGTCATTTTTGAGCGAGATGCTAACGGTCTAATCAGATTCAATGATCTATGCTAAGCTGCAGCTAAAAGTGCTACCGCCAGATCCGGAAAACGGTAAAACTCAACTGTTTAACTTCAAAAATAGTGGAGTGTTCCTTTAAAGAATTTGTGTTTTTCCGTGCATGTAACATAATGAAGATAGTATTAAGTTATTAGCTACATGTTTTTTTGCTTATCTTTCTACTACATGTAAACAGTAGTATTGTACTTTGAATAAATGCACATATAATATATAAGACTTTAATAAATTTACAATACTATAGTCCTCTTGAGGAGCACAGCCAGCTTCTAGTATATATATTTTTATTTTGTACTTAGTTATTATTGTTGTTGTCATCAAGTTCTACATTCAGCACAATATTGCCCATTTTAAATTTGAACTATTATTAAATAGTATATATATGGGATTTTTTTTGTCTCAAAGACCAGGGAACGTCCAAGGTAATGTTATTTAACTTTAACATTGCAATTTTATATAATGGCTACAAAAGGTTTGTAAGGCTTTTCTCTACACTCCAAATTAAATAAATAAATAAATAAAATTTAATTAAGTAATTTTTTTAAAATTGGGGACAGTGTATGTAAATTCAATATGATGTATTTTGAATTTTGCACTGCACTGTTTTAGGGTTATCGGAAAACACATGAAAATTAACCATGATTTTATCACACTAACCATTTAACCATAGTAGTTAAATTGTGTGTTAAACAAATGACAATCAATCCGTCAAAATCAATCCATGGTTACTGCACTTTTACTATAGTAAAACCATTGTTTTCTTCCATATTTCCGTAAGGGAAAATTAATGGATAGCCTAATGTCCTGGCAAAAAAGTATCAGTACATTTTACTCTTTTTTTTTTCAGTACAATCATATGCTACAGTTACACAAATATCCTTAAATGTAAAATTTACTTAAAATATGCCTTGATGAATGAAACCATAAAATATTTTAATTCAAAGAGGACAATGGAAGTTTCTGCTTTGAACATGTGGCTACTAAATATACACATGCTTTAAAGTAGCTTTCACTACTACTGTTTATATGTAGTAATATGAAAGATAATAAGCAAAAACATGTAATAACTTAATACTGATCTTCATTATGTTACATGCAGGGAAAAACACAAGCTTCTTTAACGTTCGCGCTGCGCTGTTGTAGCTGATCAGCGCCGCGCTGGTGAGATTAGTTCGTGCCGCGCTGCCAGTTCGATGGCGCTAGCAAACACGTCCTCCCTGTGCTGTCGAGTCGGTCGCGCCGCTCGGTCCATTGACGAACTCTTTATTCTGAGCGTATTTAGCAGAATACAAATGTATTTGTGGTTATATGTTTTTTTTAGCATGTTGCTATTAGTTGCTAAGGTATTTCGATTGTTTTACCATGTAGCTTTTCTGAGTGTTTTTCTGCATTTCTTACCACCTCTAAGTTGTTCTGGGTGTTTGTAGCAAATTGCTAGTTTTTTAAGGCTTTTCTCTACACTCCAAATTAAATAAATAAATAAATCAAATTTAATTAAGTAATTTTTTAAAAACTCTTTAAAAATTGGGGACAGTGTATGTAAATTCAATATGATGTATTTTGAATTTTGCACTGCACTGTTTTAGGGTTATCGGAAAACACATGAAAATTAACCATGATTTTATCACACTAACCATTTAACCATAGTAGTTAAATTGTGTGTTAAACAAATGACAATCAATCCGTCAAAATCAATCCATGGTTACTGCACTTTTACTATAGTAAAACCATTGTTTTCTTCCATATTTCCGTAAGGGAAAATTAATGGATAGCCTAATGTCCTGGCAAAAAAGTATCAGTACATTTTACTCTTTTTTTTTTCCCAGTATAATCATATGCTACAGTTACACAAATATCCTTAAATGTAAAATTTACTTAAAATATGCCTTGATGAATGAAACCATAAAATATTTTAATTCAAAGAGGACAATGGAAGTTTCTGCTTTGAACATGTGGCTACTAAATATACACATGCTTTAAAGTAGCTTTCACTACTACTGTTTATATGTAGTAATATGAAAGATAATAAGCAAAAACATGTAATAACTTAATACTGATCTTCATTATGTTACATGCAGGGAAAAACACAAGCTTCTTTAACGTTCGCGCTGCGCTGTTGTAGCTGATCAGCGCCGCGCTGGTGAGATTAGTTCGTGCCGCGCTGCCAGTTCGATGGCGCTAGCAAACACGTCCTCCCTGTGCTGTCGAGTCGGTCGCGCCGCTCGGTCCATTGACGAACTCTTTATTCTGAGCTCTGAGTGTATTTAGCAGAACACAAATGTATTTGTGGTTATAAGTTTTTTTTAGCATGTTGCTATTAGTTGCTAAGGTATTTCGATTGTTTTACCATGTAGCTTTTCTGAGTGTTTTTCTGCATTTCTTACCACCTCTAAGTTGTTCTGGGTGTTTGTAGCAAATTGCTAGTTTTTTAACACATTGCTGTTTAGTTTCTATGGAGTTGTTATTCAGTTTATAGGCTATACTGAGTGTGTTACATAACTTTTTGCAACATTTAGAAGTAGCCTATTATTGAAATAATAATCCAGATATCACATGCCATTGCGATATGCATATTTTACAGTCTCTTTCATCCATGGGGATTTTTCACCCATTTTATCATCCAGCTAGTGGAAATAACTGATTGCTTAGAAAAATAGTGGCACATCTCTCCAACAACCTGCACAATTTGAGAAATCCGTTCACGTCTTTGGTGCAAATGTTATGGGATGACTTGTTGAAGTTTAATACAAAGCGCCTACGTTTTGCTCAAATCTCTAACCATAAGTATAAGCATTGCTAATAATGGTGCTTTCCTTAATAAGATCCAGTAACTAGTTTTCTTTACAAATTGACCCTGATTTGTAGTGTCTGTTGTAGTTCCATTGAAGCCCCGTGCAATTAGACTGCAGTGGATAAGATGAATACAGGAGGTGGTTGACTGCAGCTGTAGTTTCAATGCGGTCTATTTTAGACCACAACTAGATCTCGGCTCACTAGGAGCTCTTAGTCACAGGTGACTCACACCTCTAATTGTCCACATTGTGTACATTCCGAGGCGACAGTTTTCCCAATTTCTCTCTTATTAACACACGGCACATGTGCTCTGCATATTTCCCCATAAATCAAAAAGGTTACTTGTTTGCGTTCGAAACAGCGAAACCAAAGATCCTGGGTCTTTCTACACTTTTGTTTTGCAGGCTGCTGTTGACATTGTGCAAATCCAGCCATTGTTCACATGTCATTTGGGATCTTTAAAAAAACGAAACATATTGGCCTGAAACTGAAAGGCTGGTTCCCTGGAATCAATTTGCACTGTTCAGAATAAACAAACATTTCATAGATGAAAATTCATTTGAGGCAAAGGTATGCAGTCATAGGCCGTGCATACTTGTCAGTCTCATTAGCCGAGGCTGTGACGTTCCTTTTGAGGGGTTCAACACTTACACTGACCTGGAAATCTCACGTTTCGGTTAAAAGAACCAGTCGTCTTTTTGATAAATGCATAATCTGTTTGTTTACTCCACAATGAAAATATGCATTAGCTTTACCAACTTGAAAATTACAGTGTCATTTGAGCTAAAGAAGCTACAGTTTGAAGATTTCTGCCTTTTTAAAAAAGACAGTAGCTGTGCTTGTATGCCTGTTGGAAGAAAAAGAGGGCCACTTAAAAAATAAAATCAATTTATTCATAAAAATTTTTTCAAATTGACAAATAGACTTATTTAAATAATGTTAAAGGTGCAGTAGGAGATCTTGGAAAATGCTAACTTTAGCCTGATAGCACTGAAAGTGAACGTCCCACCCTCTCTGCAAATTGCATCCAAAGCCACGCCCCCTGAACGCATATACGCTCACAGACCAGAATACCAGAGACAACATTACTACAATACATCATGTGTCATTCACCGGTAAGAAAACGTTATAGTACAGTTAGTAAAAGTACTACAAGACCAGGAAGGAAGATCAGGTTGTTGATGTTTGCCTGCCATTTTCGCTCTGTCTGCACAGCGTACGTGAACGCTCTGAAGACGTAACATGTCTGCGCGAACAGGGTGCGCAGAGGTATGCAAATACACATGTTGACAGGCAGGTAGGAAAGCCAATAAAAATGCTCGGAACGAGCGTTTTGATTGGACGAACATTTCTTTGTCCTACGCCTTCCACAGAATATTTAAATACATATAAATACATTTAGACCACTTAACTTAATGATTGCTATCGGGATGTGAAGAGACTTTCAGCCAGCATACCAAAAATTTTTTCTGAAGACAATCACCTATTGCACCTTTAAGAAATATAATAATGCACTAATAAATCACAGAAAATAGACATCTTTAAAAGTGAATAATGTTTGAAATGTTAGTTAAATGTCACAACATGCTTTTTTGAAATTCATTTTAATGCAATTGTCATGCAGTGTAAATCTTGCATTAAAACGGTTTATGAGTTTTTGTTACATTCAACTACATTTTTCCACAAGAATGAAATAAATAGACCCACTTTATATTAAATGTACAAACATTTAAATTATTCTTTTGATACAGTGCACTTATTGTCTACATACATGTTTTTACATTGTCTTTATTTTATTGTACTAATTTAAAAAATACCTGCATGTAATTACATCTGTAATTCATTTATGTAGTTACAAATTACACATTTCACCCTGACCCTTAACCAACCCTTAAAGGGATAGTTCACCCAAAAATGAAAATTAAATCATAATTTACTCACCCTTGTGTTGTTCTAATGCCTGTTGCCTTTCTTTCTTTTTCGGACCACTAAACCTGACCCTTAACCGTGTCCCACCTTAATAGCAGCAAAAGTGCTTTGCAATTCAACATGAACACAATAAGTACACTGTACCTATAAAATCTTTTTCACAAATACGTAGTAGTTCATAGGGATAGTTCATCCACAAATGAAAAATTCTGTCATTAATTACTTACCCTAATGTCGGTCCAAACCCGTAAGACCTTCGTTCATCTTCGGAGCACAAATTAAGATACTTTTTATGAAATCTGAGAGCTTTCTGACCCTTCATAGACAAAAGTTGCTTGCATTTTTTAATCAGTAAATTGATCATTTGTTTTTATTTTCAAGTGGTTTGCATGTCTGAGAACGTAAGCAAGATGGCTGCTGAATGAACTGACTTTCCTAAAAGGACTTCAAACTTGCTCCAACTCTCCCAACAGAGTATCTGAGAGCAATTAACGATCCAGGCTCTTTGATGCTGCATGTGTTTGAGAACTCGCTGATGTACAAGTGAAATCATGATTGGTAACAAATAAGTGATGCCAAGTTTGATTTTAACAGCATTTCTTTTATTTTCCTCAATGTAGATACTGTATAATAGACCACATAAATGACATAAAAATTCTAAATATAAAAAAATATTTTTAAATTACACTAATCACTGTAGTGTATAAATTCATCTTTAAATAGGTAAATACAGCAGGTGAAACACTCATGCATTTAAGGTTTAATCTTATCAGTTTTGTTGAAAATGTCTGTATTGGTGCAGCTGTAATGAACATGGATGTATCTCTCCTTCTGTGTCTCTCATCAGTCACTAAAGAGCAGCAGGAGGAGACGGTGGGCGCCGCTGCCGTGGCAGTTTCTGCAGAGGGGGAGGAAGAGGAGCAGTCGTCATCCCCTCTTCCTGCGAGCCCTGAGACGGGGGCGGCACAAACATCATCAGCCTCTGGAGAAGCTAAAAGCAGGTCAGAGCAGCATCCTCTCGCCAGGCTGAGTCACCGCCGGCGTGGGTAGCGTGCGCATGCGGACGTGTGTGTGTGTGTCAGTGTGAACGTTTGTGAATGGCTTTGTGATTTAAGCCTGTTTGGCTGTATTGTGCCTTTCTACCAAAATCTCAAAATGGAAGGTCAAACGATCAATGCCTGTTGGCACACTTGTGTGCCGAAGTATGTGTGCATGTATTGCTTTTTGCTACTAGGTTTGGGCGATGTCTACAAAATTGGCATCGGACGATGTCTACAGTGAAACATCGCGATGGACGATGACATCGGCGGGGGGTGGGGGTTTGAGCCCGAAGCATGAATCCTTATAAGGCACAGGAAGCAAATAACGATTCCTAACACTTGTGTCTACACCAGACGCGAGCAGCACGGCGCGACAAAATACTATAGAACCGCTGATCTATAATAGAGATTCATTATATATAGATCAGTGTATAGAACTCATTATAATCAGTGATGCTGTCTACAATGGATGCGCCGCGGCGCAACACGACAAATTCCCGACAGTAAACTGCTGCCACGTTCTATTTATGATGTGCTGACACAAATTTCAAATGATTTTCAATGATCGCTTTGTCGCGTCCAGTGTAGACAGACTTTAGCTGATGCGGCGCGGTGCGGCGCGACAACTGTCGCGTCAGGTGTAGACACAGTGTAACATTTGCCTGTTACATTACAGTACATAAAATTTCACTTACCACATAAACAGAGTAAGGAGAGATGACTGAGGTCGATGGCGAATGATTTGCAGATCCTGAGCACCACTGACAAACATCTAATCTTGTAAAATGTACTTACAAGATCTTGTAATCTTGTAAGTACTGCCGCTCCATAGTTTAACTCATTATAATCAGTGATGCTGTCTACACTGGATGCGCCGCGGCGCAACACGACAAATTTATGATGTGCTGACACAAATTTCAAATGATTTTCAATGATCGCTTTGTCGCATCCAGTGTAGACAGACTTTAGCTGATGCGGCGCGGTGCGGCGCGACAACTGTCGCGTCAGGTGTAGACACAGTGTAACATTTGCCTGTTACATTACAGTACATAAAATTTCACTTACCACATAAACAGAGTAAGGAGAGATGACTGAGGTCGATGGCGAATGATTTGCAGATCCTGAGCACCACTGACAAACATCTAATCTTGTAAAATGTACTTACAAGATCTTGTAATCTTGTAAGTACTGCCGCTCCATAGTTTAAACAGAGTACGCGCGATCGCGAATCTTGAAAGTGAAAGTGAAACTGAAAAACGATCGTGCATTCAAAAGCCGTTTCAATGCCAGGTATAATAGCGGCTCCCTGATGCCCGAAATATATGTAGTATAATTACCCAATGATATAACTGCGAGGGAAAATATTGAAATTAGTACTGTGTATCTTGTTTTTTTTTCCTAGCTGAAAAGATGTATAGTAACTGTTGGTATCAAATAAAAGAAACATAATGCAGAAAAAAGTAAGCTGAAAATACTTATAGTTAACTTATCACAATAGAAGTCAGATGCATTGCATAGCTTATCCTGCTGTTGCATACGTCACATTTTAGCAAATGTGATTGGCAGTCCAGGTATTCTATGCATACTGTGCACTGTATACATACTATATACAGCAGAAATGGTAAGAGTAAGATTTTAGTATGCCATTTCAAACATAGACCTTTTTTGTAACTCATTTGATTGGACCGCCAAAAAGATGATTTGGATTCAAATCCAAAAATGCACATTAACACGTGTAATTGCAGATAACACAAATTTTGCATACTACAATTGTAGTGCGCAAATGCACGCCACATTTTCTTTTAATAAAAACAGCGCATTATGCTGTATAAAGTATATACTGCACAGTATATAGCAGTACATAGCCTTTATTGCTAGTTTGAAATCTTTTTCTTGGGTTTGTCTCTGGGTTTGTAGGCATGTTCATGCACCGTGTCTGTTTGTTTATGCTCTCAGCTGAATGTGCCTCAATGTTGATGTAACACTACAAATTTAAGGTTCCCGTGCCACACATGCACAAACACACATAAACACACAAACCCCTGTCCAAACAGTCAGCTCACCACGGCCGCGGCTCTCCAAGACTCCAGTCCATGAAAGGCTGTTAACAGATTAAAGGCTCTTTGGGACGGACTGTACTGCCCATGAGGGCCAATGATGTGGGGACCCGTTTTATATCTGATCAATATTTATTTCCTCTTTAAGCTGTGATGACAACACAACAACCTCACTGATAACTATTGGAGGATTCACTGCAGTGGTCAAATGTTATGTTTTTGCAACTGCATTAGTTAACTTATCACAATAGAAGTCAGATGCATTGCATAGCTTATCCTGCTGTTGCATACGTCACATTTTAGCAAATGTGATTGGCAGTCCAGGTATTCTATGCATACTGTGCACTGTATACATACTATATACAGCAGAAATGGTAAGAGTAAGATTTTAGTATGCCATTTCAAACATAGACCTTTTTTGTAACTCATTTGATTGGACCGCCAAAAAGATGATTTGGATTCAAATCCAAAAATGCACATTAACACGTGTAATTGCAGATAACACAAATTTTGCATACTACAATTGTAGTGCGCAAATGCACGCCACATTTTCTTTTAATAAAAACAGCGCATTATGCTGTATAAAGTATATACTGCACAGTATATAGCAGTACATAGCCTTTATTGCTAGTTTGAAATCTTTTTCTTGGGTTTGTCTCTGGGTTTGTAGGCATGTTCATGCACCGTGTCTGTTTGTTTATGCTCTCAGCTGAATGTGCCTCAATGTTGATGTAACACTACAAATTTAAGGTTCCCGTGCCACACATGCACAAACACACATAAACACACAAACCCCTGTCCAAACAGTCAGCTCACCACGGCCGCGGCTCTCCAAGACTCCAGTCCATGAAAGGCTGTTAACAGATTAAAGGCTCTTTGGGACGGACTGTACTGCCCATGAGGGCCAATGATGTGGGGACCCGTTTTATATCTGATCAATATTTATTTCCTCTTTAAGCTGTGATGACAACACAACAACCTCACTGATAACTATTGGAGGATTCACTGCAGTGGTCAAATGTTATGTTTTTGCAACTGCATTAAATGATAGAAGATTTGACGTAGCAACATTTCAGCACAAATGAATGTTTGTCCAGTCTGTAGTGAATGGTCACTAAAATAGTTGTTTTCAAGTTGAGGGAGTTTTTTGTCTGTCATGAAGATCTAATGGTTGCACTAGAAAGTTGTGAAGTAGGAGTTACTCATAATATTGCCTTTCACGGTTATGCCTTTCTGTTGTGTCTAAATGTTGTGTAGCTATATTTAAACAAGTTAGCATGAAGCCGTCTCCTCACTCTTATTCCAGTGAGGAGTTCTAGTTTAATTGTTGAAAATTTTCCCATTTTCAGGGAGTGTGAAAATAAAAGACACAGCATGTGTGAATTCTAACACTCCCACACACTTATTAGTAGTATAAACTTTCTTGCTGTCATCTCCTTTGAGTGTAGCGTGTAGAGATTTACACTCAGGTAACTTTTATTCTTTGGAGCTTTTGTTCTCTTGCAGTGTATTTCAGTATGTATGGTACAAATGTAAAGATTCCAGTTCATTGATATCATCGATATCCTTCCTTAAATGCGTTTTTAGAAAGCCGCAGGTTATAAAATGTTTCTGTTTATGCATATTTTACAAAAATAATTATTATAAAAATGGCTTGCATAGTTTCAAAGGATTTAAAGGAGCAGTTCACTGAAAAAGTCAATTCTGTCATTTACACACCCTCATGTCTTTCCAAATCCAAGACTTTCATTCTGTGTTGAAATACAGATGTAGATATTTTCAGTAAAACCAAAAAATTATTGGATGAATTCCAAATAGCCTTTTTTGCGCCTTGAAGGGCACTCGGGGAAGGAGATGTAATTTGAGGAGCGTTCCAAATGAAAAGAGAACAAGTGAATCCCTTCACGAAGGGCCCTTCCAGAAATCCAGATATATATATATATACTGTATATACAGAATGTAATTACAAAATGCATATTTATTTTCAACAACTATAATAACAGTTAGGGATGCACCGAAATGAAAATTCTTAGCCGAAGCCAAACAAAATTAAACACTGGGCCGAAGACCGAACACATTTTTTTGCATTTTCCCCCCCATTTTGCCAATTTTTTTCACCATTGCATAAATTAAATAGCCAAAATGAGCTTAACACGGAACATTTCTAACATTCTAGCAGACATTATACCAATAAAACACAATTTAACTTAAAATAACAAGATAGTAAAATAGTATTTTTTGACCATTTTTGAGACCCCCTTCTTGAATCAGGCATGTATTTTTTACTGTTCAAATAAATGCAGCCTTGCTGAGCAGAAGAGACTTCTTTTAAAACATTAGAAAACATTACAGATCGCAGTCTGAACACTATGTGTGAATGTTATAATAAATGTATTAATAGAGCTGTTGTAATTATTATTATCTTTTTTGTTTTATTTTACAGAACAACAGTAAAATTACAATACAAACATTTATTAACTTTGTTGGAGTTCTTGCTTTTTCTCAGCTTTTATTTGGGCAGAATCCCGCAGGAAGACCTCAGTGCTTCTTTTTGTTGACAACAGTAGATTTATAAATGATTCTCATTACGAATTTGGGAAGACGTTTGTTGCACGTATCGCATTGTCACATGCCTTATAAAAATTCATAAAAATGTTACTGAGCAACTGACGAATAACACTATTTCAGCGCAGATTTTTCTCGCGCTTTGGACTTTGAATCATGCAGCTCTGTTTGAATACATGCAATTCGTTCGTGTATTAGAAAACACATCGTTCTGCAGTTTTATTTAATTGTTTAAAGGCATTTAGCGATTTCAGTCATCATACAGTAACCAGCAACAACCACCCCTTCCACTTCTCATCGGAGACATGCGATGCAGTACTAAACTGTCTCTCGCTGTCGGTGCTTGTAATGATTTTTGCCTCTTTCTCGGACAGTTTTAAATGCTTCCACACTGCCGTCATGTTTGTTGCATTAGTGCGCGCCTCTATTTTATCGCGTCACGTCATGTTCGGTACAATTTATTTGGTCTTTTCGCTTATTGGGGCGAACACCGAAAGAGCTTTTGTTGCTACTTTTGGTCTAATAATTTCGGTTGCCGAACATTCGGTGCATCCCTAATAACAGTAATAGGAAATTTATGTTGTAGTTATTATTTATGTTTAATTGTGTTCTTATGGGTTTGGAATGACATGAAGGTGAGTAATTGATGACAGAATTTGTGTTTTGAATTTGGAATAACTCGTGAAAGATTTACTGAATGGGCTTTGTTTGTGTGAATAACTTAATAAATTGTTGTCTGTGGGAAAAAAAGGTTGATCACGAAGACCCCTAAGGTATTATTTTCTTAATAATATAAGCTACGCAATATCGCGTTCATTATCGCAGACGAATTGCCTTCAATTATGAACGTGATATTGCGTAGCTTGTCAGTGATCTACGGCTCTGTGTAGTAAATGCCACTCCATCTGAAAGCAGGTGATGGAGATTTACTACTAATCACAGAACCGGCTTCACTGACGAGATGTGCATGATAATCGCATGTGATTTATCGTGCAACCCTACTGGAGACGATTGTCATGCTTTTTGCATAGTTCATTATACTTATTTAATGGATATTTTGTGACTTAAATTACATGTTACTCAGACACTGACATATTTGGCTGGTCAAAAGCGTTACACTGTCGCAAAATCAATGACTGTTTTTTTTTTTCTTTTGAAATCCACAAAAGTGGTTTTTATTGTCTCTAATAACAAAACGCGTATGTTGAAACCCCTGCAAATGCATATCCTGTTGAAATCAATAGTGAAATCTTTTTAAAACTGTAGTTCCATTATTACCTCTTAGCAGATTTTGACTCATGTTGTTTATATGTTATACACTGAGTGAAAATAAGTATTTTTTTATTGCAATTGTTGCAGTTTTGCATCAGTAGATCTCTGAGGGTTAAAGGAACGTTCAGCATTCAACCGAAACATTCCTTCAAACCCATTAGAGAACTGTACTGTAATATATGCCATCTCGTTTCACTGGCTAACCGCGCTCCTCTCATCTCCTCACAGCGAACAGCTCTGTGCCTTCTGTTACTGCGCTGGTCGAAGCCTGTTGGGCCAGGGGGATCTGAAGCCATTCAGGGTCACGCCCGGATACGACCCTCCACTTCCACAATCCTCTGCAGAGGAGGGCCACGACCGTGACGACAAGAGTGGGGCTGCCAGCCAATCAGGGAGGCACAGGGGCCCAGAGAGGTAAGCTGATTGGCTGAGGCGAGCAGGGCTGTCTTATGACATCAGCTGTTATGTTTAAATGAGCTCAGCTAAATGGGGCTTCTCTCACAACTGTTTTTTTCTTCTCGGCCGGCCCCTTTGAAATAGATTGGATGCTTTTGGCCATTGTTAGAGAGAGGAAAGTGTTACGTGTGTGTGTGTGTGTGCGTTTGCGCTCTCTGTGACGGTGTTTGTAAGGGCTCTTCTGAACGGTAGGCCTGTTACCGGCTGCGGGGCGCTGATATCTGACGTCACTGCTTGAATCATCCTCATCTGGATGAGATTTCAGGCAGAGACTGTTTGAAAACGGGTTATTCCAGTTGAAAACTGCACGCAGTGCTCTAGTATGTGTGTGTTTTTGCTTAATATCCTGGAGACAGACTCATATGAAGCAAACACAGGATTTGTCCTAAAGTGACCCTCTGCATCGTCTCAGCAAATGGCAATGCTTATTTGTCCCACATGCTTTCATTTAAAGTTCAGTGTCTCCTAAAGCTATGATATGATTGTAGTACGCTTCTGTTAGTATTGGTAGTATACGGTTGGTAGGATTTTAAAATGTTTTTAAAGAAGTCTCATACTAGCCAAGGCTGCATTTATTTGATCAAAAATACAGTAAAACCTGTATTATTGTGGAATATTATTAACATTTAAAATAGTCTCTAAAATACATATTTATATATTTTAAAACATAATTTATTGCTGTGATGCAAAGCTGTATTTTCAGCATCATTACTCCAGTCTTCAGTGTCACATGAGCCTTCAGAAATCATTCTAATGTGCTGATTTGCTGCTCGAGAAACATTTATCATTATCAGTGTTGAAAATAGTTGTGCTGCTTAATATTTAGCTTAAGGATTTTTTTATAAATAAAGTTCAAAATAGCAGCATTTATTTTAAATAGAAATTATTTAATTCATTTAATTATTTTAAATAGTTATAATCATTATCGCCACGTTAATTTAATTCATCCTTGCTGAATAAAAGTATTATTTTAAAAATTAAAAATTAAATCCTGCTGACACCAAACTTCTGAATGGTGTAAAATGCATACTGACATTTACCTTTTATTTATTTTGTGATGATATGTGCTGGTTGACTGTATGTTATAAATTGTATATTTAAATGACTGTAAAAGCTATATGTTGTATATAGCAGTCAAACATTTGGAATAAATTATGATTTTTAATAATGTTTTTGAAAGTAGTCTCTTTTGCTCACCAAGGCTGCATTAATTTGATCATAATACATTAAGTAATATTGTAAAATACTATCCTAATTTTAATTAGTTTTCTGTAATATTTGTGAAAATGTATTTTCTTAAAGCTGAATTTTCAGCATCATTACTTCAGTCTTCAGAGTCACATGATCCTTCTGTAGGTGTAGGTGAAATAAGTATGAAACATTATTGGCATAATTTGCCATTTATGTTGTCCTCTACATTATGAACTAATCTAGCCCGTATTTTGTATGTTTGTTTAAACAATAAACAAATGCCATGTTTGAGCTGCATTTAATGGCATAGTGCTACAGCAACATTGTTTACACGTTACGTGTTAAATAACGCGGCATTATGGGGATAGATGTAAATCCTGAGGCCTGATCTTCATTCACAAAGGTGTGAACACGCACATGGCTGTTTGCTTTTCTGCGAGCGTTCTCCCCGAGCTGATCATTACCCAGCAGCTATTGGGAGTCACAGAGCGAGATGTGAGACGCCGGCCCCAGCGTGTGCTCAGCCCAACAAAGGGCCCTCTCCCTGCTCTCTCGCACAGCTGCCTAATTTGTCTTGGCTCTTTGGAGCCAATCAGCCATCTCCCAGGGGCCCGTGTGACGTAATGTGCTGCCAGTCTGATGTTGGCGGTTCGCCAGCCCTGCTGAGCTTTGTCATCTGTGGGTTGCTTTTCAGCATCATTACTCCAGTCTTCAGTGTCACATGAGCCTTCAGAAATCATTCTAATATGCTGATTTGCTGCTCGAGAAACATTTATCATTATCAGTGTTGAAAATAGTTGTGCTGCTTAATATTTAGCTTAAGGATTTTTTTTATAAATAAAGTTCAAAATAGCAGCATTTATTTTAAATAGAAATTATTTAATTCATTTAATTATTTTAAATAGTTATAATCATTATCGCCACGTTAATTTAATTCATCCTTGCTGAATAAAAGTATTATTTTAAAAATTAAAAATTAAATCCTGCTGACACCAAACTTCTGAATGGTGTAAAATGCATACTGACATTTACCTTTTATTTATTTTGTGATGATATGTGCTGGTTGACTGTATGTTATAAATTGTATATTTAAATGACTGTAAAAGCTATATGTTGTATATAGCAGTCAAACATTTGGAATAAATTATGATTTTTAATAATGTTTTTGAAAGTAGTCTCTTTTGCTCACCAAGGCTGCATTAATTATTATCAGTGTTGAAAATAGTTGTGCTGCTTAATATTTAGCTTAAGGATTTTTTTATAAATAAAGTTCAAAATAGCAGCATTTATTTTAAATAGAAATTATTTAATTCATTTAATTATTTTAAATAGTTATAATCATTATCGCCACGTTAATTTAATTCATCCTTGCTGAATAAAAGTATTATTTTAAAAATTAAAAATTAAATCCTGCTGACACCAAACTTCTGAATGGTGTAAAATGCATACTGACATTTACCTTTTATTTATTTTGTGATGATATGTGCTGGTTGACTGTATGTTATAAATTGTATATTTAAATGACTGTAAAAGCTATATGTTGTATATAGCAGTCAAACATTTGGAATAAATTATGATTTTTAATAATGTTTTTGAAAGTAGTCTCTTTTTGCTCACCAAGGCTGCATTAATTTGATCATAATACATTAAGTAATATTGTAAAATACTATCCTAATTTTAATTAGTTTTCTGTAATATTTGTGAAAATGTATTTTCTTAAAGCTGAATTTTCAGCATCATTACTTCAGTCTTCAGAGTCACATGATCCTTCTGTAGGTGTAGGTGAAATAAGTATGAAACATTATTGGCATAATTTGCCATTTATGTTGTCCTCTACATTATGAACTAATCTAGCCCGTATTTTGTATGTTTGTTTAAACAATAAACAAATGCCATGTTTGAGCGCTCACCAAGGCTGCATTAATTTGATCATAATACATTAAGTAATATTGTAAAATACTATCCTAATTTTAATTAGTTTTCTGTAATATTTTTGAAAATGTATTTTCTTAAAGCTGAATTTTCAGCATCATTACTTCAGTCTTCAGAGTCACATGATCCTTCTGTAGGTGTAGGTGAAATAAGTATGAAACATTATTGGCATAATTTGCCATTTATGTTGTCCTCTACATTATGAACTAATCTAGCCCGTATTTTGTATGTTTGTTTAAACAATAAACAAATGCCATGTTTGAGCTGCATTTAATGGCATAGTGCTACAGCAACATTGTTTACACGTTACGTGTTAAATAACGCGGCATTATGGGGATAGATGTAAATCCTGAGGCCTGATCTTCATTCACAAAGGTGTGAACACGCACATGGCTGTTTGCTTTTCTGCGAGCGTTCTCCCCGAGCTGATCATTACCCAGCAGCTATTGGGAGTCACAGAGCGAGATGTGAGACGCCGGCCCCAGCGTGTGCTCAGCCCAACAAAGGGCCCTCTCCCTGCTCTCTCGCACAGCTGCCTAATTTGTCTTGGCTCTTTGGAGCCAATCAGCCATCTCCCAGGGGCCCGTGTGACGTAATGTGCTGCCAGTCTGTTGTTGGCAGTTCGCCAGTCCTGCTGAGCTTTGTCATCTGTGGGCCGCACTATCGAGCAGCAGGTCTGAATGTGGAGAAGTGAGACGACGGTGGAAAAAGGCAGTTTTAAGGGAATTTCTGGATTGGTTCATTTGCAGCAGCATGATAGAAAATTAACATAGATTTATGATATTGGTTGGAAAATATTGCATTTCATGTAATTGTCATGAACCACTTTTTTTGTTTTGTTTTTTAAATTGAGCCTATTTTTTAAAGGGCTTTTTAAAAAAGATTTTCCTTTTGACAATTAACTGCATTTTTGTCCCCCAGTTGTCCCTGTACTTTCTTTTGGGAAGTAGTCATTATAATTATTAACCTTATGATAAATAGTTTGTCCCAAAATCGAAAGAAATTTCTTTAATCATTAAGAAATTATTATTTCCATTATGAAACCTTGTGTTAAATATTATATATATATATTTTTTTTCATTCATTCATTATGGCTATTTTTATAGTAGTTAACCACCTTTGTTTCCCTTAGATGTTTGTATATTTCTTAATTATTTTGGGAAATATTTATTATTAACTTTATTAACTAGTATATTTAGACATTCACACACAATTGATACCATATCAATTATTGGTCAATATTTTTTTCTTTATCAGTATCAGCCCGTATTAAAGCTGCAGTGCGTAACTTCTTTGGTTAAAAATGATTCGAAATCAATATTTGAGCAAGTACAAAACCAGCCAGTGTTCAAAACTATCGCCTTACTTTAGCCCGATTCACAACGCTTAGCTTATAATAATGTTTTCTAATTTGAGTGGTACGGGTAAGGTTTTCGCGGGAAATTCGAGCATGGCACTGCGTCATTACATCACGTCTGTAAACATAAAGAAGATGTCCCGGCTACTAGGCTATCACATGTGAGGATCCTGCAGGTGGCCGATCGTTTATAGCCTTTTCTCACAGCAGCCAGAATAATTAAATGTATCATTTTGATGGCGGATTGTAATTTTATGAAAGTTTATGAAAATCATGTGAATGAAATTAAATTATATTATATATATATTTAAATGTGCTTCTGATTACAGATAGCCTGGGATTACACAATATTTGTATTTTAAAGACAACCAGTTCGAAGGGAGCATATTTTGCCTTTTGGGTTAAAAGAATTTCTTAGTATGAAAGTCGAGTGGTATGACAATTAGAGATTACTGTACAGAAATTGAAATCTACTCGCTTATACACGCTATACTCATAGGCACGCAGTGCTGATGTTGTTAACATTAACAATTTGAGAATAAAGTATAACAATAATAATAATTTGCATGGTTTGAATGTGATATGAGCTGATTTAGATTTAATCACCATTGGTAGCGCGATTTATTGTAATGCTTTTTTCCTCAGTTGGTCAGAACAAACGTGGCAGATTTGTTACTTACTTGTTCAGATAACAATATCCGGTCAAAATGCTTATTTGAGTCATATATTCCAAGACGTAGGCTAGAATCTGTGAGTGCAAAGTACAATATCCACACCGGTGCGGTGACTGACTGCCACACATACTCTTCAGAACATTAGATTCATCCGCGCTGGAGCCGTGCCGGAGCACAACCCACTCAAGCTAGATAATTCCGCACACAGCTGCAATTGCAGTTTTTCAAACAGAGATGGCGACAAAGAGGCAAAACTTACGGACTGCAGCTTTAAATATTTAATTGTTAATGCTCATTTTCCTTATTTTTACATTAAGATATATTTTTCTGTCACTCACTTAAAATTAATCTTTAAAACAATATTTTAAATGTAATGTTTAGCAAATTGAATATCTCAAGATGAACATCCATTTTTCATGCATACATTATAATAATGTAAAGGCTAAATTGATTTGTAGTTTTTACAAAGATGTTAAAAAAGTTTTTAGCATGTAATTTTTTATTTATTTAGAGAAAATAGAATTGCAAAACCATTAATTTATTAACCATAACATAATTATTGACATATTGATATTGGCCTGAATTCTAATATTAGTGCATCCCTGCATTCACTGTGGTACAAAGAAAAAAATGAAGCAGGCCGCATGAAGCACCTTCAGACATTTCCAGTACTGCATGGTAGTTATATACTGTCATCAGCTGAACCATGTTTGTTTGTGTTGCTTTCCATGATTGAGTTTGTTGGATGGTGTACATCATTTAATTACTTTGTTAGGTTATGCAAAATAGCATGAAACCCCATTTTTATATACAGTATTAGTGCTACTTTGTAAAATAATCTGGCACGTTGTTCTCAGAAATTATATTTAGTATCATCTCCCATCTATTGTTGTGGGATTACTCAGAATGTCAGTCAGAAGCACACGCTGCGTTTGAAATCACCGCTGACCCCTCGTATATGTCAGCCGTCCCAGCAGGTGGATAGAGGAGGGGTGGGTGTAATGAGATGCGCTGCTGTGATGGATGCATTTTTGTCCCATGATGTATTTACGATGAGTCATTTCTGTGTAAGTGGTTAATCAATCAGCACCATCTCACACAACCCCCCCCCCCCCACACCTAAATTAAAATGG